>NC_134363.1:142711249-143056874 GCF_048569485.1 Anomaloglossus baeobatrachus | reverse complement strand
GATGTAACTATGAGTGATATGTATATATATGGAAAGAGAAATAATCATCTGTACATTATAAGAAGGTAAATTAATCACCAGAGATTAATTTGTGTCAAGAGCTTACATTTTGGAACCCCTAAGGGCCTTGAGAATGAAGTAATTGATTTTATTTCTACTTTAAGGAATTAACAAAACCATAACATTTTATTTCTCTTCTCGGTCATTTAGCAGTATGTGGGCTTATTTTTTGCAGGCCGAGTTATATTTTTTATAGTTAGAAAGGCTTATTATCAACCTGTCCAAAAATTATCCTTTCATTTAGGGAGCAGGAACAGTTGAGCTGTCTTATTTTTTTTTTTGCGATCTGCAAAAAGTTTTTTTTCTCAAAATTACTAAACAATTACAAAGGCTTATTATCAAATAAATTATCCCTTTATTTAAAAAACAGGCTAGCTGTCTAAAAAGTGAAGAAGCAAAGGCTTCACCAAATGCTATTAACCATCACATGTAAGGTTAATTTACAGGTTAATAGGATTCTAAGGTGTTGTGGCCATCATACTGAAAGCACAGCTACAGGGAGGAAATCATCTTTATTCCTCCCAGCAGCCTCCGGCTTTCCGTCATAGAGGTGTAACGGCTGAGCTTCAGTCATCTTTCTGCATTCAGTGAGCTGCAGCTGTAAGCATGCCATGGTACATTAACTGCCAGCTGTCTCTGCACTGATATTGTTGATTAAACAGTAGGGATTTAACATTGCTCAAAAAAGCAAGTGCCAGACTGGTATCTCACACCAGTCTTGAGCAATGCTCACCATTACGTTACTAAATCAATGCAAAAATCATCAATTTCAAATGTACGTTTGACCCCTGTTAGCCTCTTAACGAGAGATAAGCGAACCGGTCCCGGTTCGGCTCGAGGTCGGTTCGCCGAACGGAGCTCCCGTTCGAGTTCGGCTCGTCGAACGTTCGACGAACCGAACTCGAACTGCATAGGAAACAATGGCAGGCAATCACAAACACAGAAAAACACCTAGAAAACACCCTCAAAGGTGTCCAAAAGGTGACAAACAACTCACAACACAACACAAACACATGGGAAAGTGACAAGGACATATACTCATGTGAAAACAAAACAGCTGGACAAGGAAAAAGAGGAGGACACACAGATATATGAGTATATGCAAGGAAACATCGATTCCATTATTGTGCAACTTGAGCCCTGCTCATTTTAGGCTTCCAATCTTGATAAATTGCCTGAGCTCGCCACGTACGCCTTGGGGATCTTGTCATGTCCTGCAGCCAGCGTTCTCTCGGAACCTGTCTTCAGTGCTGCTGGGGGTCTGCTGGCAGATAAGCACACGTGTCTGTCCACTGACAATGTGGACATGGCTCTCAGAGGACTTTTCTTCCCCTGGGTCAGCCAGGGGACGGGAAAGGCATGCGTATTTTTGAGAGTGCTTCATGCAAAGCATCTTTTTCATCTTGAAAATTGGGTCAACCGATGCCAGTCAAGTGGGGTGTGTGTGGCCCAGTTAGTGGAAACGAGGGAGACTGTGGTTGGAGTCCCCTCGCTGTGTTTCTAAAAGAACCAAGATGAACAAGTCATGGCTCTCAGAGGACTTTTCTTCCCCTGGGTCAGCCAGGGGACGGGAAAGGCACGCGTATTTTTGAGAGTGCTTCATGCCAAGCATCTTTTTCTTTTTCAAAAGGGGGGGGTCAACTGATGCCAGTCAAGTGGGGTGTGTGTGGCCCAGTTAGTGGCAACGAGGGAGACTGTGGTTGGAGTCCCCTCGCTGTGTTTCTAAAAGAACCAAGATGAACAAGTCATGGCTCTCAAAGGACTTTTCTTCCCCTGGGTCAGCCAGGGGACGAGAAAGGCACGCGTATTTTTGAGAGTGCTTCATGCAAAGCATCTTTTTCTTTTTCAAAAGGGGGCTCAACCGATGCCAGTCAAGTGGGGTGTGTGTGGCCCAGTTAGTGGAAACGAGGGAGACTGTGGTTGGAGTCCCCTCGCTGTGTTTCTAAAAGAACCAAGATGAACAAGTCATGGCTCTCAGAGGACTTTTCTTCCCCTGGGTCAGCCAGGGGACGGGAAAGGCACGCGTATTTTTGAGAGTGCTTCATGCAAAGCATCTTTTTCTTTTTCAAAAGGGGGCTCAACCGATGCCAGTCAAGTGGGGTGTGTGTGGCCCAGTTAGTGGAAACGAGGGAGACTGTGGTTGGAGTCCCCTCGCTGTGTTTCTAAAAGAACCAAGATGAACAAGTCATGGCTCTCAGAGGACTTTTCTTCCCCTGGGTCAGCCAGGGGACGGGAAAGGCACGCGTATTTTTGAGAGTGCTTCATGCAAAGCATCTTTTTCTTTTACAAAAGGGGGCTCAACCGATGCCAGTCAAGTGGGGTGTGTGTGGCCCAGTTAGTGGAAACGAGGGAGACTGTGGTTGGAGTCCCCTCGCTGTGTTTCTAAAAGAACCAAGATGAACAAGTCATGGCTCTCAGAGGACTTTTCTTCCCCTGGGTCAGCCAGGGGACGGGAAAGGCACGCGTATTTTTGAGAGTGCTTCATGCAAAGCATCTTTTTCTTTTTCAAAAGGGGGCTCAACCGATGCCAGTCAAGTGGGGTGTGTGTGGCCCAGTTAGTGGAAACGAGGGAGACTGTGGTTGGAGTCCCCTCGCTGTGTTTCTAAAAGAACCAAGATGAACAAGTCATGGCTCTCAGAGGACTTTTCTTCCCCTGGGTCAGCCAGGGGACGGGAAAGGCACGCGTATTTCTGAGAGTGCTTCATGCAAAGCATCTTTTTCTTTTTCAAAAGGGGGCTCAACCGATGCCAGTCAAGTGGGGTGTGTGTGGCCCAGTTAGTGGAAACGAGGGAGACTGTGGTTGGAGTCCCCTCGCTGTGTTTCTAAAAGAACCAAGATGAACAGGTCATGGCTCTCAGAGGACTTTTCTTCCCCTGGGTCAGCCAGGGGACGGGAAAGGCACGCGTATTTTTGAGAGTGCTTCATGCAAAGCATCTTTTTCTTTTTCAACAAAAGGGGGCTCAACCGATGCCAGTCAAGTGGGGTGTGTGTGGCCCAGTTAGTGGAAACGAGGGAGACTGTGGTTGGAGTCCCCTTACTGTGTTTTACATGCTTTTAGAAGGGCATGACATGGCTTAGAGGTTGACTTTCAGCATCTGGAAACTGTTGGCTACCAAAATGCTGCCTTTCCAACCTTTTTAACCGAGGATTTTCGAGACCTTATGCCCATCGCAGTGCCCCAAGAGCCGATGCCCAGGCGCCACTCCTTCTCCAACAAAGGCGTGCACGCGCTACACCAGCATGTCGCACTAAACATCACTGATTCCTTGAGAAACTCTGTGTGACAGGGTGCATTTCACCACAGATAATTGGCCCAGTAAGCATGGACAGGGGCGTTACATGTCGCTGACTGGGCAATGGGTTACTGTGGGGAGAGATGGAGAAGGGTCTGCTATACAAGTCTTGCCGTCCCCACGAGTTGTGTCAATCCTTCTGTATGTAGAAGTTAATACACTGCTTCTGCCTCTTCAACCTCGTGTGGGTCCTCCACCTTGGCGCAAACCCTGTGTGGTCAGGCCACCCTTCCTTGTAACTGCGCACAAGGACTACCACACACCTCCTTACTATGCTGGCAGCAGAGCTCAATGCCATCAGGCGGTCAAAGGTTTACTTTGAAATGTATGGGAAATGTGAGTCACACCGCTGAGAAGTTGTGGACGGTTAGCTCTGGAGACCGAGTTTCATCAATGGTTGTCTCCACTCAACCAGCAGCCAGGGAAGGCCGGGTGCGACAATGATGCAAACATGGGTGCGGCCCTTTGCTGTGACAATGTGACACACGTGCCTTGTGTGGTCCACGTGTTGAACCTGGTTGTCCAGCAATTTTTAAAGCACTATCCTGGCCCACATGGCCTTCTGCAGAGAGCACGGTGTAACGCCTTCCTTGATCCACACACTCAGATGGGCTGTAAATGATAGGCTAGAGGGAAGCCACTCACCAAGCAGGACCCCTAGAACCCTGAAACCCTTTAACCCCTATACAGGGATTAGGAATTACACAGGGCCCAAGGTGATTAATACCTGTGGAAGGCTGCAGTTCCAGAGAATAGTAGTCAGGCAGGGTCAAAACATTAATTGAGGAACAGGAACAGAATGGGACGGCCAGGACTTAATCAGAAAACAAGCAGAGGTGAAATGCGGATCGGCCAACAAGGTACATAAACAGCAAGCAGGAAAAGTAGTCAGGTAACAAGCACACAAAATCATAAAACTGAACTGGGGGTAAAATTAACCAGAGGTTCATAGCTATGTCTGGCAGTGGTCTGCAGACAGGATGGGCATAAAAAAGGGTGTGGTGTCTTCCCATTGGTTGTAGCTGAATGATGGTATTTCATCTGTGAGATACCCACCAGCTACATTCAGCCAGAGATTCTGCATCTGTCAAGGTAATGCAGCCCAGTGGGTGAGCATAACCTGCGTCCACCTGCGCCGCTGGCATCGACTCCTCTCCCATCATCAGCACTATGCATGAAAGGAACACGTTGTCACCTGGCGACCGGAGTACAAATTGACGGAGCGTACTCCGTTGGTGACTTAACAGCCGTGTGCGGCAATGATACAAACCTGGCTGCGGGCCATCGTCAGGGCAATGTGACACACGTGCCTTGTATGGCTCACGTGTTGAACCTAATTCTCCAGCAATTTTTAAAACACCATCCCGGCCTACATGGCCTTGTGCAGCGGGCACGCTCGCTATGTGCTCACTTCCATCGTGCGCACACAGCAGCTCAACAACTTTCATCACTCCGGAAGTCTTAGGGTCTGGCAGTTAAACGCCGGAAATGCGATGTTCCGACACGCAGGAATTGGAATCTGCACATGTTGCAGCGTGTGTGGCAGCACCGCAGAGCCCTGCTGAAATACGGTATGACATATAGCCTGGGATAACTTGATCCAGAGGTGGTTCAGATCACGCTGCTGGAGTGGTGTCAGATCAAGGACCTATGCACCCTGCTACACAGTTTACAAATGTCGACGAAGATGTTTAGCACTGGCAATGTCATTCTCAGCGTGACAATTCTGGTCATCTACATGATGGAGCACACTGTAATTATTATTCGGAGTCAGGTGTTGGGACAAGAGGAAGGGAAGTACAGGAGGAGTCATATGCGGAAGGGATAACAAGATCTACGAGGTCCAGATGGTCAGCGGCACCTATGCGGCAGTCATGGTGAGGGATAGGGATTAACAAGGGCGCATAGTATCAGCAAAAAGTGTTGAGGAAAGTGCAGGAGCCCATGAAGAAATGGAGGACGAACTGGCGATGGGCATGGAAGACTCAGCAGATGAGTGAGAGCTTGCTCACATTTCGGTTGTGCGAGGTTGTGGGGAGAGGGCAGAGGAAGGAGGCACGATTCTCACCTCTCTGCCACCAACACACCAAGGACTTGGTCCTCCTGGATGCACAAGACACATGAGCGCCTTCTTGCTGCACTACCTACATGACCCTCGGATTGTACGAATTCGAAGTAATCCTGAATACTGGGTTGCCACACTGTTAGATCCCCGGTACAAGACAAAATTTGGCGAAATAATTCCTGCCATAGAAATGGACGCACGTATACAGGAGTATCTGCAGAAGGTGGTACGCAATCTTAGATCTGCTTTTCCACTAAACACCAGTGCTGCACAGAGTGAATCTCAACGCTTTGTCATGGATAGGAGGAAATGGTCTTTTCCTTGTCCACATCGGAGGGACCGAGGGATGGCTGCTGTGCTGAGATGGCGTTGAGTACGGTGTCCCTGCAGAGTTGCACTTTTGGTCATATGCCAAAATGAGTTGAAAAAGGACAGATGCTGGTGGAAAGGGGAACAGGTGTGTTGGAAAGGGGAAAAAAGTTTTGGTCCGTGGATTTGGTGGTTAAGCAAAAGTAACATTTGATGAAGAAACACCATCTGTTACAGTGGGACTGGCAGATTTGGATAAGGTGGTATATACTATGTTACCGCTATATAACGAAAATTAATAAGAAAAGAAAGAGAAAGGTATATATCCCCATCAGCAGTCAGTGTCCACCGTGCTCCCAGTTGGAAAAGGAGAGGTTGGCAACTGGAAGGTTTGGTGGAGGATACAGAGCTGTGTGGCTATGAAACTAATAGTAGCCTGAACCGAGTTAGACGCCATTCGGATCTGGAGACTGGGAGCCCTGTTAGCGTCACAGGGTCCACATGCCCTCCCAGGCCAGGAACTCCCTGTTAACAACACAGGAGCCATTGAGTACGCTGAACGTGTGCGTAGGGGCCACACCTGTGGACAGCAGGCGCATCAGCAGCAGCAGGCCTGTTAATGCCACTGGGCTGCACAAGCAGGACTGGTAGGACAGGAGCTGGTCTTAACCGTTCTGCGTTACCAACTGTGGTGGTGGCCTGCATCGACGACCTATCCCTGACTACCTCTGGCCTAAAGCCAGGGTTCAACACATGGAGGTGTGCTCTTTCGGAGCATAATAGAAGAATGCGCACCTCCTTGTTGGCTCCAGCCCCTTTTATAACCTGGGTCCGCCCCAAACCAGGGTGAACCACAATGAACCTCCTGGAGACAAAAGTAGAGTGACACGTCATGAGTGGCATAACTAGCGTCCTATTTGGAACCGCAACTTCAATGATGACCTCATGGCTGCCATGACCCAAACATCTCACCAGTCATCGTCTGACCATCAATAATGCAGTGACAAGTCATAGGGGTGGGCCTCTGCAAGCCATTTGGGAGTGGCCTGGCCACATCGTCAGGACACCTGATGCCCTGTGGTCTATATGGGACCCCCACATCAGGGGCAGGGCCAAAGAGTTCATTACCGGACCTAGTCTCTGATGCAGTAAGTGCCTGAGCATGCTCAGTAGCATGAAATACAGTCTCTGAAAAAAGACTATCAGCTTTAGCATGGTGTCTAGGCACAAAACAGGACTTAGACCCGGCATGGAATGCAAGTACCTGTGCAAAGAGGCTTTTGACACTTAGTGTGGGAGCATGCGCTGTATCCCGAAATGAAGACTTAGCGTCAGGAATGGCACAGTCAGGCTGAGCATAGTCACTAGGCGAAACACTGTAGTTAGGCTGCAGCTGGGGTAAATCGGCACACGCATGCGCACTAGCTGCCTCTCCACACTTAGACGTGGAGGGGAAATTGCTCTTGGAGATGCTGTCTATGAACAGAAGGAAAAGCTAAAGGAAGCCTGACTTTCTATCCCTCCGAATTATGAAATGCAGCAATGAATTCCCTGAGTTTGCTATAACATTAGCGTAGCAAAATGTGCATGAGGGTGTCATGTAGAGGTGCTAGAAATAGCTTGGCACCAGTGGGGCACTAATGGAATACAACAGCCAGTTCTATGATGCCACTAAATGGCAGTATTTTTTGCTATCATTATAGCTTATTAAAAACAGAGCAGGAGGGTGTCATGCACAGGTGCTGCACATAGATTTGCACTAGTGTAACTAGACAAAAGTCCAATAGCCACGTTTAGGATGCCACTAGGTTCACTGACTGTTTGCTAGTATAATGGCTTAGTAACAATGAGTTTGAGTGTGCAATGCAGGCAGAGGTGCTGCAAATCTCTTTGCACTAGTGTGACTATACAGAAGTCCAATAGTCACGTTTAGGATGCCACTAAGTTCACTCAGTGTTTGCTAGTATAATGGCTTAGTAACAATGAGTTTGAGTGTGCAATGCAGGCAGAGGTGCTGCAAATATCTTTCCACTAGTGTGACTACACAAAAGTCCAATAGCCACGTTTAGGATGCCACTAGGTACACTGACTGTTTGCTAGTATAATGGCTTAGTTGAAAAAAGTTTGAGTGTGCAATGCAGGCAGACGTGCTGCAAATATCTTTGCACTAGTTTGACTACACAAAAGTACAATAGCCACGTTTAGGATGCCACTAGGTACACTGACTGTTTGCTAGTATAATGGCTTAGTTAAAAAGAGTTTGAGTGTGCAATGCAGGCAGACGTGCTGCAAATATCTTTGCACTAGTGTGACTACACAAAAGTCCAATAGCCACGTTTAGGATGCCACTAGGTACACTGAGTGTTTGCTAGTATAATGGCTTAGTTAAAAAGAGTTTGAGTGTGCAATGCAGGTAGAGGTGCTGCAAATATCTTTCCACTAGTTTGACTACACAAAAGTCCAATAGCCACGTTTAGGATGCCACTAGGTACACTGACTGTTTGCTAGTATAATGGCTTAGTTAAAAAGAGTTTGAGTGTGCAATGCAGGTAGAGGTGCTGCAAATATCTTTCCACTAGTTTGACTACACAAAAGTACAATAGCCACGTTTAGGATGCCACTAGGTACACTGACTGTTTGCTAGTATAATGGCTTAGTTATAATGAGTTGGAGTGTGCAATGCAGGCAGACGTGCTGCAAATATCTTTGCACTAGTGTGACTACACAAAAGTCCAATAGCCACGTTTAGGATGCCACTAGGTACACTGACTGTTTGCTAGTATAATGGCTTAGTTAAAAAGAGTTTGAGTGTGCAATGCAGGTAGAGGTGCTGCAAATATCTTTCCACTAGTTTGACTACACAAAAGTACAATAGCCACGTTTAGGATGCCACTAGGTACACTGAGTGTTTGCTAATATAATGGCTTAGTTATAATGAGTTGGAGTGTGCAATGCAGGCAGAGGTGCTGCAAATGTCTTTGCACTAGTGTGACTACACAAAAGTCCAATAGCCACGTTTAGGATGCCACTAGGTACACTGAGTGTTTGCTAGTATAATGGCTTAGTTATAATGAGTTGGAGTGTGCAGAGGACAGGAGGGTACAGTGCCAGGATTGTGGGGCTCTGGGTAGAGGAAAGGAAGCCTGCCTTTCTATTCCCTCCTAATGGGGAAATGCAGGGAGGAAATCCCTGACCTTTGCTACACAGACGCTGTCGCTGTTTTCAGGACCTGTCACCTATGGCTCTGACCCTGCCGGTACGAGCCCTTAAAAGGACTGATAGAAAGTGCTCTCCCTAAGCTGTCCAGCGCTGTGTATGGAGCGCATACAGCTGTATCAGCGATAGGACAAAAGACGGAGCTGCCCAAGTGATGTCTGACACCAAGGACGCAGAATAGATAATGGCGTGCTGGAGGAAAATGTCCGGTTTTATAATGCAGGGACATGTGACATGGACATCCTATCACACATGCCGTTGCTTCTCTGGCTAAAAGTCCACTTAGCTGTGTGTGTGTCTGGGATTGGCTGACATGCTGGCCCGCCCCACAAGACGCGCGCGCTTAGGGAAGGAAGACAAGGAAAAAAAAAAAAATGGCGATCGCCATTATAGAAACAGCAGTGATCTGAAGGCGCTGTTCCCGCACACTATACACTGAAATGTCATAATAGTGTGAGTCACAGAGTGACTTACACTATTACAGCGGAAAGCCAGCTAGGAATTAGCTGTTTTTTTGCTGCTAGAACCGTTCTCGAACGTTTCTAGAACTATCGAGCTTTTGCAAAAAGCTCGAGTTCTAGTTCGATCTAGAACAGGCCCCAAAATCACTCGAGCCTAGAACTGGAGAACCTCGAACCGCGAACCGCGCTCAACTCTACTCTTAACTCATCTTTCTGTAGCTCTGGTCTCTTCACTTTCACTATAATGAGGCTGCAGAGTTACTTTGGACTACATATGGACTTTGTTTGGTGGTGCCCGTCTTTTGAGAAGTGCAGAAAACTGTAGCCAACAACAGTTTTATAAACACTGTGCGGGCCGGAGCTTGGATATCACTAAGCCAAGATTCTGGCAGCGATCCCGCTTGTACAGCTCCTGAGCCGGAATGATCGCCAGGATGCACCGGTATGTCCATTTGCGGGAACACATTGCAATATAGGACGTACCGGTATGCCCGATGACAGGAATGGGTTAAGAGCCCTTAGATTGTCTGATGGAAAAATAAAAATGTTTTAGGTCTAAGAATATAATCTACACGCAAAGGTATTAGGATGTCTAAACATTCCACCTACTGAAATGTTTATGATATCTTCTTGAAAAAACATAGAAATTAATATTGAGTTGTTCCTCTCCTTTCCTCATTTGCAGCTAAAACAGTTTGTTGGAAGGCTTTCTTTAAGAATTTTTTCTCATTCATACAGAAGAGCATTTGTGAAGTCAGATGCTCATATTGGAGGAGAGGTCGGGCTCACAATCTCTGTTCTAGTTCATCCCAAAGTTGCTCGATGGGCTTGGGGTCCGGGCTCTGTGTTCTTCCACATCATGAATTTTTTTGACAAATCACAGCTATAATTAATCCCTTATATTACCCTGATTGTCACCACACCAGGGAAACGGGATGAGCCGGGAATAGTGCAAGGATTTGCATATCTAATGAATGCAACAACTCTGGGCTGGCTATGGGCTGCTATTTTTAGGCTGGAGAGGGCCCAATAACCATGGGCCTCCCAAGCCTGAGAACACCAGCCCCCAGCTGTCTGCTTTATCATGACTGGGTATCAAACTTAGGGAGAACAGCACTCCATTTTTTTAATTATTTATTTAAATAATTTAAAAGAGCTACATAGTGTCCCTCATATTTTTACTAACAGCCAAGATAAGGCACACAGCTGGGGGTGCAGCTTACAGCTTTCTGCTTTATCTGCACAGGGTATCAAAGTATGGTAGACCCTACCCCATTTTTTCAATTATTTATTTATGTTATACTCCATTTCGGGGAGACAGATAGCTAGTGTGAGGGCAACCAATCACAGATGCTGGCGTGCCAGTAGCCTGACTTCAACCAATCACAGATACTGTAATAGAGGGTGGGCTGAGGAAGCCGTGAATATTCATAAGATTTATTGAGTGGACCCAGAAGCAGTGTGACAGCTTTCTGGAAACTTGGTAGTATAACTGTCCTGCTTTAATCCAATTTTGCTTCCATTTTATTCAGTTTTTTCTTTTTATCCAGGTGACCAAACCCAAACAGTAACACGGGGTTCTCTGAGAAGTCTGTGTTCAAGTTACTTTACAATCTGTATTCGCCTATTACTAGTGATGGGCAAACCCGAACTGTAAAGTTTGGGGTCCGTACCAAACACCTAGTGTCCATGCACAGACCCTGAAGACAGACTTCATAGAGAAGTTTGGGTTCTGCCACCTGTATAAAAAAAATTAATTAAAAAGTTAAAAGGAATCAATATGGGGATTAGAGCTCAACACTTATACGCACCATGGCTCTGTGAGGCTGTCCCACTGCTTCCGGGTCCACTGATTAAACCACATGCATATTCACTAACTCCCCCGTCCACCCTCTCTGATAGCATCTGTGATTGGTTTCAGCCAGGCTGCCGGCGTGCCAATGTCTGTGATTAGTTGTCCTCACACTAAAGGATGCTTTACAACCTGCAACATCGCTAGCGATCTCGTTAGTGCATTATCTTGGCTGTGTTTCCAAAGATGAGGAACCCCATGAGGATTTTTTAAACTGATTTAAATAGATAATTTAAGAAAGCGTTGTGAGGTCCCCCCAATTTTGATATCCAACCAAGATGAAGCAGACAGCTGGGGCTTGTATTCTCAGACTGGGGTGGCCCATGCTTATTGGACCCTACCTAGCCTGAAAATAACAGCCCGCAACCACTCCAGAATTGTCTCATTCTTTGGATGCGCCAATCCTAGTGCTTTATCCATCTCATCCTCATTACCCTGGTGCTGTGGCAATCGAGCTAATATAAGGGGTTAATGACAACTGTGATTTGTCCAAAAATCACAGCTGTCATCAAGCCCAAGGTTAGTAATGGGTAGGGGTCTATGGGATGTAAGTAAATAATGTAAGTAAAAAGAAATAAAACACAGAGAAAAATCCTTTATTTTGAAAAACAAAATACTTTCTCCAATTTATTATCCCCCCAAAAGACCCCTGCAGGCCTGATGTAATCCACACGAAATGCCACGATGATGCCAGCTTTGCTACATTGGAGGTTAAAGAGGGAGATCACATTAGAAAATGTGACCTATCATTGCGGCGTCAGGGACACGCTGACACAGCCACAACTGTGAGAGCGGTGATATCAGTGAGTTCAGCTGTGGTCACAGCTGGAGGTTCTCATGGTAACCCAGCTGTGATCTCAGGTAATCTCATTGACCTCACCTTAGGTTAAGTCATTGAACTCCATGCCAAATTACCAGAAAAGGTAGTGTGTGCACTGTGCACACATAGCACAGATAGCTATATGTATTTTTCATTGTTTATATTTTTATAGTGGTTAGTGTGCAGCTTACTATCTTTATAGTAGTCATGTATTTTTAAGCTATCACCTAATTCACACATATAGGTGTTCCAGTCAGTCTTTTTTCTGATTAGCATGCAGTTTCGTCTGACTGAGAACCCAGAACTCCACCCTATTAGCAGACTCTATTCACAATCCTATATAGCCAGGAGCCTGTGTGCCCATACTTGCAGATTTGTAATAGTATATAGAGAGGCATTAAGGTTAGGTTGCCGAAAAATTAGAGATTACCTTGTCGTTGGTTTCGGGCTTATTTGCATTGATCAATTTGTTAAACATCTCTACTACTTTCAAATATTCATAGCAGTTTTGCAATACCATTTTTCATGTATTTCATTTTTTCCAGATAGCTAAACGTGTCTGTAAATTATGCAGTGGTATTTTGGAGCTATTCATTTTTTTTAGCTTTTTTTTTGTTAAAATTAAGGATTTTTCTCTGCATTTTGTGTTTACTTCTTTTTATTTACACAATTAGTAATCTCAGGCTTTATGACAGCTGTGATTTTTTGAAAATTCGCAGCTGTCATTAACCCCTTAAGCTACCCCGATTTCCACCGCACCAGGGCAATTAGAAGCCTGATAGAGTGCCGACATTGGCGCATCTAATACATATGACAATTCTGAGAAGAAGAAAATCCAGCACTCGTGTCCAAAAATTGTATAAAATCTTGCTTTTTTATTTAATTCATAATAAAATGGAAATGTGTCATATCCATAAAGTATAAAAAATCCCCATACAGATGAGATGAGATGTCAGGGGGGTACGCGTTTTGAGCTACAGAGGTGGATTGAGATTAAGAGCATGTAGCTCGAAACGCGTACCCCCCTGACATCTCATCTCATCTGTATGGGGATTTTTTATACTCTATGGATATGACACATTTCCATTTTATTATGAATTAAATAAAAAAGCAAGATTTTATACAATTTTTGGACACGAGTGCTGGATTTTCTTCTTCTTGGAGTTTCACAGCCGGGCCGGCTTCACCGTGCACCTGTCTTCTATGGGAGTCTCCATGATGTCTGGGTGAGCTGATTCTATTCCTTTGTTTCCTTATATGACAATTCTGAGTAGCTGCAGGCTGCTATTTTTAGGCTACGTAGGACCCAATAACCATGGGCCTCCCCAGCATGAGAGTGCCAGCCCCCAGCTGTCTGCTTTATCTTGGCTGGCTATCAAAATTGGGGGGATCGCTAACTGTTTTTTAAAATTATTTATTTCAATGATTTAAAACAAACCACATGGGATCCCTCATATTTTGATACACAGCAAAGACAATGCACACAGATGGGGGCTGCAGCCTGTAGCGGTCTACTTTATCTGCACTGGGCATCCAAACACAAGGGACACTACTCCATTTTTTGAAATTATTTATTTATTTTTACACTCCATAACAAATCACAGACATCAGCATGCCAGCAGTCTGACTGCAACCAGTCACAGATGCTGACAGAGAGGGTGGGGGAAGTAGTAAATTTGCATGAGGTTTAGTAAGCAGACCTGGAAGCAGTGTAACAGCACGCAGTGACATGGTATGTTGAATTGCCCTGCTCTAATCCTCGTTTTGCTTCCTTTTGCAGCCCCCTAGCCCTTACTAACACCATAGACTTACATGGGGTTCAGAATCCAGGCTCATGTTCGGGTTCAAGTCTGGACCCAAACTGGAATTTTTTTTAAAGTGCTGAGAGACCCTCCAAACCCAAAAATCTGCAAATTCGTCCATCTCTACCCATCACTAATCTTTAGCAATCTGCAGATGAGCAGTAATGTTCATTTTGGAGAGCAGTTTAACCATGCACATCTTGTTGTTCAGTGTCATCCTGATGTTGGATTCATGAACAATAACATTAACTAATAGGAGTGAGGCCTTTAGTTCCTTAGAGGTTACCTTAAGTTTATTTGTGGCCTTGCAGACTGTTATGGAACTTGCTTTTGGAGTGATATTTGTTGGTCGACCATATCTGTGAAAAGTAATAATGGTTTGGAATTTCCTCAATTTGTACACAAACTCTCTGACTAGGTTAGTGAAGTCTAAACTCTATAGAAATGGTTTTATAACCTTTTGCAATCTGGTGAGCATCAACAACTCTTCTTCTGACGTCCTCAAAACTCTCCATTGATCGTGAAGTGATTCACTTCCTGTCATGCGGTGTTCTGTTCTGCTCTCTACTTACTAGGTGTCATGGCGGCGTTGGACTCTGTTCACACTGCAGAGTCTGACAGGCAATCTGATGTCTCTTAGTTGTTCAGCCAGAGCTGGACGTAGGTTGTTTCTTGTTCACTGCTCATCAGTTAGCAAGAGTTAACTCCTGTTGGCTTGTGAACTGCTGCTAGGAGCTCAGATTGCTAATGATGACTCACAGCTGCCTCCACCCTTTATAAGGTGCTGGATCTGGTTCCTCATTGATGATTATAGCGCCAGCGTTGCTCCAGCGAGTCCGGTCTTGAGAATGTAATCCAGTTTCTGGTGATCAGTTGTATGATACATTGTGTGGTGTAGAAATATCCCTGTTGTAAGTTTATTTCCTCCCTGTATCTTATTTCTTTCTGTACAGGTGTTGTCTCTCCCCTGTGTCTGTTTGCAGTGTGTTTGTGTTTTAGTTCTCTCCTGTCTGCGTTATTTGTGGGGTTTGTTACTTCAGTCTCAAACCTCCCCTGGGGTGTTTGACCAGGGTACTGACAGGAGTTCGGGGCACACTGGCGGTCAAGACCTCACCACCATTGGGTGTACCTCTGGGAAAAGGGACAGAGCAGGGTTTGTAAGGGTCATTTACATGCTGCGACATCGCTAACAATATATCGTCGGGTTCACGGTGTTTGTGACTCACATCCGGCGTCGTTAGTGACATCGCAGCGTGTGACAGGCTGGAGCGACCTTAAATGATCGCAAAAGAGACAAAAATTGTTGGTATATGAGAGGTTCATTTACCAAAAATCGTTGTCTGGTAAGTAGCGATGTTGTTCCTTGTTCCTGCGGCATCACACATCGCTATGTGTGACACCGCAGGAGCAACGAACATCTCCTTACCTCCGTCCACCGGCAATGAGGAAGAAAGGAGGTGGGCGGCATGTTCCAGCCTCTCATCTCCGCCCCTCCTCTGCTATTGGACGGCAGCGATTTGCCCGTGACGCACAACCGATGGGCGTGGGTACACTCGCTAGCGATATCGGTACCGATATCGCAGCACGTAAAGTACCCTTTAGTCTGAGGGCCAGTCTAGGTGTCCCTGCTCAGTTACTCATCACTCCACAAATGTGTTGTGAAGTTCAGACTTTGATAGATCCTGTTCTTTAAGTAAAACAGGTTGCCCACTTACACATGATTGTCGTCACATTGATCGAAAACAACAGACTTTAATTTTATCTTCAAATTATCTGCTAATCATAAAATTTCACATACTTTTTTAAGAGATAGATATGTGATAGTGGCTAGTATTTTTGACTAATTTGTTTGATTTGGTTCTCTTTATTTACTTTTCAAACTTGTGTGAAAATTGGATTCAATTTTAGGTCAATTTAATGCAGAAATAAGAAAGCCACGGACCCACTTGGGGGGAGGGGCGACATGACCAAGGGGGAGGTAGGGAGTGATGGGTTAATAGGGACAGTGGTATATGCCTAATATGGCTTTGGGGGATGGTTTTAGCCGGGGAGGAAGAGGAGGAGCAGGGAAAGGGTTAGCTGGGAGAGGAAGGAGTTACCTCCTCTTCTGTTTCCGGACGCCGAACGATCTGCACGTGCACCTCCATGGCAGATCTTCAGGAGCTCCAGCGTCTGATTCAGGCAGCGGTCGCAGCGCACGGGCCCCTGGCAGTGCAGACCCACATCAGGGCTGCCGGGGTTAACCCGTCGGCGCTTGCCCCTCGTCCCCCCAGCAGCGGCGGGCGCCAGTCGCGGCCCCCCCGCAGGTATTCCCCGGGCGCGGGGGGGGCGAGGAGGAGATGTAAGAGCCCCTCCAGGGACCCTCCGCAGAGTGCAGCGCAGCAGCAGCGTCTGGCTGCTGCAGAGGCCGGCGGGAGGAATCTTCGTTCCAGCCGCGGCGGTCGGGAGGTGGGAGTGGCCAGCACGGGGCCTGCTTCCGGTCCCGGCCTCCGGGCTGGAGTTACTGAGACTGCAGCGGCTCCAGGCCGGGAGCGCGCTCGGCGCAGGAGAGAGGCCAGCAGATCCCCCTGCAGTCGGCGGGGGGACCGCGGGGCTGCACGTGGCGGTAGGTCCGGCGCCGGGGGGGGGTCTGCGGTGCCTGACCCCGGTGCGGCTGAGAGAAGGAGTGACGGCGGGAGCCCTGCGGCAACCGCCGGGTCACTCAGTACCGCTGTGCAGCCCCCGGATGTGGCAGTCTCCCGTGGGAGCGGGAGGACTCGGCGGATGGAGGCCTGCAATAGCCCAGGAGGGCCAGAGGCGACGACGGCTGAGATCCGGAGCCGGGCGTCTGGTCGTCCGCGCCCAGAGGCCCCTTGCAGTCGGCAGGGGGGCGGGCGCAAGAGGTCGAGGCCCGGGGTGCCGGCGCGGGGGACAGGACGGTCTCCTGGGTTGTCACCCCGGGGCAAGAGATGGAGCGGGGATGACTCTGCCCACGCGGCGGCCCTGTCTGGCGGCCGTGGTGGGGGGGGGTGCTGCGGCGGCGCCCCCCGGATGTCGGATGGAAGATGAGGCCAGCGGCGAGGAGGGGGAAGAGGCTTTCGGTTCGGAGGAGTCGGATGGACGACAGACGGAGGACAGCGAGGCGGCGGTCTCGGGAGACGCCGAGCGGCGGTCGGGTGAGACGGCCGCGGAGGCGGCAGGGGCTGCGCTGGCGGGGGGCTTCGGGGGGGGGGGCGGCTGCGGCTACGGCAGCGCCCGCTGGTTTCGCAGTGTGGAGTCAATTGTTGGGGCTGTTGCAGGGGCTGGCGGCGGCTTCGGGAGCGGGGGGGGAGGGGGCCCAGGCGCCGGTGGCGGCGTGGGTGGGTGCAGCCGGTTTAGGGGCCTCGGCGGCGACGGGGGGTGACGGAGCGGGTGCGAGTAGAGGGGGGGGCGAAGGGGGGAGTGAGACGGGGGGGGGAAAGGAGAAGGAAAAGGAGAAGGAAAAGGAGAAGGAAAAGGAGAAGGAGGATGAGGTGGTGCGCTTAGATGATAGGGCTAAAAGCGAAGTTTATGTTTGTTTTGAGGGCCCGCTGGGGGCCCATTTAAAGAAGGAGGTGCGGGAAAAAATTTGGAAAGGGGAATATGTGGAGATATTTTCTCTGCTTCCCCTGGAGAAATTTAATTTGGATAGGGTTAAGCCGAGTGATTCCAAAAAGGAGAAGGACGAGGAGGAAAAGCGCCGTTATAGGCTTATTCCTCGGACTTTTGCCAACTGGCTACAGGCATTTGCGATTTTGGCGAGCGTGGTCGGGGAGAAGGAGCCGGAGCATTGTTCGGCTTTGTTCGGCTACATGGATGCGATAGGGGAGGCTTATCGAGTTTATGGCGGACTGGCGTGGCTGCGCTACGACGAGCAATTTAGGCAGCGGAAGGCATTGCGGCCAGATATGCGTTGGGACCATAAGGATATTTCCTTATGGATGCGATTGATGTCGGCACCGGCTCAGCCCTTTCGGGGGGGCGCCGGGGGTTCGGGGGGGGCCGGGTCCCCGGCAAGTTTCAAGAAAGGTTTGTGTTGGCAGTACAATGAAGGGCAGTGCAGGTTTGGAGCGGCGTGCCGTTTTAAGCATGAATGCTCCGGATGTGGGGGGGGACATAGCTTGTCCAAATGTTTTAAAAAAGGAAAAGGAAAGGCTGGTGATGGGGCTGGTAAGAGGGACGACGCCGGTGAAGGTAGAAGTGATGGTTCCGTTTTTAAATAGGTATCCGGACAGGGAGGCGGCGGCGTTGTTAAGTTCTGGTTTTTCGGATGGTTTTCATATTCCGTCGGTTGTTAATGCATCGGTTCCGCCGTATCGTAATTTGCGTTCCGCTCGGGATCACCCGGAAGTGGTGGATGAGAAGCTGGAAAGGGAGGTGGCTTTGGGCAGGATGGGCGGCCCTTATGTCGCCCCGCCGTGCGGGAATTTGGTGGTGTCACCGTTGGGGGTGGTACCAAAGAAGGAGCGGAATAAATTTCGGCTGATTCATCATTTGTCTTACCCGGAAGGGTTATCGGTGAATGATGGCATTGCGCCGGAGTTGTCGGCGGTATATTATGTGTCGTTCGATAAGGCGTTGGACCTGGTTAGGGCGGCGGGGCGGGGTGCATTGATGGCAAAGGCGGATGTGGAAGCAGCGTTTCGGTTGTTACCGGTTCATCCAGATAGTCAGCATTTGTTGGGTTGCTGGTGGGATGGCAGTTATTATGTTGATCGTTGTTTGCCAATGGGCTGTTCCATTTCGTGTTCGTACTTTGAGGCATTTAGTTCGTTTGTTGAGTGGGTGGTTCGGGACGTGTCCGGGCTTACGTCCATCATTCATTACTTGGATGATTTCCTGTGTGTCGGGCCGGCGGGTTCGAGGGTTTGTGCGGGTTTGCTATTTGCGTTGCAAAAAGTTGCGGCCAGTTTCGGGATTCCTTTGGCGCCGGATAAGACGGAAGGCCCGGCGCCGGTGATGTGTTTTCTGGGAATTGAAATTGACACCATTGCTATGGAATGCAGGTTGCCGGCGGAGAAGGTCCGTGATTTGAGGTCCGCAGTGTCAGGGGTAAAAGCGGCGAAGAAGGTGCGGCTTAAGGCGGTGCAGTCTTTGCTTGGAAAATTGAATTTTGCTTGCAGAATTGTGCCAATGGGGAGAGTGTTTGCGAGGCGTTTGGCGACGGCGACGGCCGGGGTACGGTTGCCGGCGCATTTTGTGCGGATCACAAAGGCGATCAGGGACGATTTGGAAGTATGGGATCAATTTTTGCAGCATTTCAACGGCCGGACGCTGGTGATGGAGAGGGTGGCGTCTAACGGGGCGTTGCAGCTGTTTACGGATGCGGCGGGGTCGGCCGGGTTTGGGGCTGTCTTCAGAGGTCATTGGTGTGTCGGGCAGTGGCCACAGGCGTGGCGGGAGAGCGGCTTGGTTAGGAATTTGGCTCTGTTAGAGCTATTCCCCATTGTAGTGGCAGTGGAGCTATGGGGGTCGCACTTTGCCGGAAGGAAAGTGTGTTTTCATTGTGATAACCAGGCGGTGGTGCACGCGATTAACAACTTGTCTGCTAAGTCGGAGCCGGTGGTGGTGTATTTGCGGCATTTAGTGTTGAGATGTCTGCAGTTGAATGTGCAGGTAGTGGCAAGGCACGTTCCGGGTGTTGACAACGAGGTGGCTGATGCTTTGTCTCGTTTTCAGTTCAGCAGGTTTCGGGCGCTGTTGCCGTGGGCGGACGAAGTTGGAGTGGAGTGCCCCGAGGATTTGTGGCATCTGGTGAGGCGGTGATCTCAGACTTGATTCGGAACTCGGTGACCGAGGTGACTTGGTGCCGGTATGCTAAGGTGTGGGCTGAATGGGAGGAGTTGTTGCGTCTGATGTTTGGTGGGGAAAGCGTGGATTACTTGGTGGCTTTGTTGTCATTGGTGAGTACGGATTTTTCAGCCGGGCGATCGGCATCGGCTGTGGCACATCGGGTGTCGGCAGTGGCATTTTGGTTAAAAATGAGAGGGGAGCGTGATGTTTCACAGGATTTTCGGGTTCGTCAGGCTTTGCGGGGCTTTCGCCGTGGCGTACGGGAGAGGGACAAGAGGCGCCCTGTATCGTTTGGTTTGTTGAGACGGATGGTGGGTGGCCTGAGCGGCATTTGTGAGTCTGTGTACGAGACGGTTCTATTTACAACGGCTTTCGGTCTCGCTTTTTATGGGGCGTTCCGGATAGGCGAGCTGGTGAGCCCGTCCAGGGTGACGGGTGGTGGTTTGATGTTTGAGGACGTGCAAGTGAGCAGTAGTCAGGTGGAGTGCCGGATTCGCCGGTCAAAAATGGATCAGCTGGGCCGTGGTAGATTGGTGGTGTTATATGCGGTTCCAGGAGAGGAATTGTGCCCTGTGCGTGTAGTCGAGAGATTTATGGCCGTGAGGGGAGGCTTGCCTGGCCCGTTGTTGCGGCATTTGAATGGGTCGTTTTTGTCGAGGTTTCAGTTTGTGGCGGTGCTGCGGCTAAGTCTACGTAACGCGGGGGAGCGCCCGGAGGAATTCGGGTCGCATTCATTCCGAATTGGTGCAGCAACGGAGGCAGCCCGTTGGGGGCTTGGAGATGAGGTGGTAAAGCGTATTGGTAGATGGGAATCTTCTTGTTTTCGGCGGTATGTGAGACCGCAGTTGTTGTAGCATCATGGGACTTTGGTTACGTGCGGAAGGTTTGAGGAAAGGGGTGTTTTTTGATGTTGGTGGTTGTGCTGTTATTGGTTTTGATATTTTCGTTTTGTTTTATTTGTTATAGGGAAGTGCCTGGTCTGGATCTTGGGGCACTCCTTCGTATTTTGGGGTGCCCGTCGGGCGGAGGTCCGCCCGAATGGTCGACAGCTGGGTTTGGATCGTGCGCAGGCGACTGTTCGATGGATCGGAGTTCGGGGCATGGAGTGGGGCAGGGTGGTCCCGGAATTTCGTTTCCATTGTAAAGTTGAGCGGCCCCCGGATGTGCTGGTATTGCATGTGGGGGGTAATGATCTTGGTGCCAGGGCGTCGCGGGATTTGATCCGAGACATAAAGATTGATTTACTGCAGTTGTGGAAGCGGTATCCTGGTTTGCTGGTCGTATGGTCTGACATAGTGACCAGGTTGGCATGGAGAGGGGCTCGGTCGGTGGAGAAGGTTAATAAGGCCAGGGCCCAGGTGAATAGGGTAGTGGCTAGGTTTGTGACCAGGAATGGTGGGATTGTGGTACGGCACAGGGATTTGGAGCCGGCTGATTGGCGATTTCGGAGGGGTGATGGTGTGCACCTCAACGAGGTCGGTCTGGATTTATGGGCGTTGGGTCTGCAGGATGGTGTGGAGCGTGCTTTTGGTGTGTGGCGGGTCCAGGCCACGTAAGGTGTCACGTGGTCTGTCCTGTGGCGGTGGGGGTAGGTCTGGTCCAGAGGTTTGGAAGTGATTGGTGGCTGGACCGGGAGTCATTGTCTTGGTATGGTGGCTCTCGGTTTCCGGGATGTGGCAGGCACGGGGTTCTGCCAAAGTGTGGGGGTCAATCCGTGGGTGATTGGCACCTCGTCTCTGGGTCGGTGTGTTGCGGCCGGGGACAGGGGGAGTAGTAGTAGTGGACTGGGCCTACCCCGGGGGGTATTGTAAATGTTATTGTCTATTGTTACCGTTATGTGGTTGTTTTGGGTCGCCCGTTGGACGGCGTCCCTAAGGTACTAGTCTGTAAAACAATAGGCAATAAAAAGGCTGCTGTGGCCATTTGAACCAAGTCGCATGCAGTCCGTGTGTTTAATTTTAGAGGATAAGGGGGTTTGGTTACACAGACATCATGACCGGAGAATCCTCCCTCAGCTGGTCAAGAAAGCCACGGACCCACTTGGGGGGAGGGGCGACATGACCAAGGGGGAGGTAGGGAGTGATGGGTTAATAGGGACAGTGGTATATGCCTAATATGGCTTTGGGGGATGGTTTTAGCCGGGGAGGAAGAGGAGGAGCAGGGAAAGGGTTAGCTGGGAGAGGAAGGAGTTACCTCCTCTTCTGTTTCCGGACGCCGAACGATCCCCGCCCACCCTCCCTTTGTGTTGTCATGTGGGAGATGTTTTTGGGTAGTTGGGATACCTTTTGTCACAGTAGCGGTGGGGGTAGGTCTGGTCCAGAGGTTTGGAAGTGATTGGTGGCTGGACCGGGAGTCATTGTCTTGGTATGGTGGCTCTCGGTTTCCGGGATGTGGCAGGCACGGGGTTCTGCCAAAGTGTGGGGGTCAATCCGTGGGTGATTGGCACCTCGTCTCTGGGTCGGTGTGTTGCGGCCGGGGACAGGGGGAGTAGTAGTAGTGGACTGGGCCTACCCCGGGGGGTATTGTAAATGTTATTGTCTATTGTTACCGTTATGTGGTTGTTTTGGGTCGCCCGTTGGACGGCGTCCCTAAGGTACTAGTCTGTAAAACAATAGGCAATAAAAAGGCTGCTGTGGCCATTTGAACCAAGTCGCATGCAGTCCGTGTGTTTAATTTTAGAGGATAAGGGGGTTTGGTTACACAGACATCATGACCGGAGAATCCTCCCTCAGCTGGTCATGGGATTCTCGGAAAGGTTAACTAACTTTCAAGCACCACTGTATGTATTAAATGTGTAATTATTATTAAAATATATACAATGCAAATATATATATTCCTACTTGTACATTTTTATTACCCAGCTAATTGTATCTGAACAGTGGGAGTGCTGTGTGTCAGACCCCCACCAATATTATCACTGTCTTGAACAGACATTTTAATGTAAAAACACTAAACAGTATAATCCCAACTTCTCTTCAGAAGACAATAATGAGCAAGTATTTGAAAACTATAAGAATGAGAGGTTGAGAAATAGCCTTAGTATGAATAATTCACTTCTAGTGATTCAACCATGGATTCACGTCACAATACACACAAACATATGAGTCATCTAAAAAAAGGTTTTATTAATACATGGAAATAAAAAAATATGTGGCACAAAGCGAAAGAGAATATACAAAATGCAGAGTGCAAACAACCTTGTGGAAGTGCAGGGAAGAAGATAACTAATAGCTAGTATCCTAAGCACACAGAAATAAATTGCACAGAATTCATAAAATTTGTTTTTTGAATAATTACCCAAATTCTCCCAATCTTTCAATGTTAAAGTTGCCTTAATCTTTGGCTTAAAATGGGATCCATTGGGTTAAAACCGCTTCTCGTGGAAGTGATGGGCGAGAAGATTTCCCATCCCAATCACAAACCTCTTGAACTAGAATCTCTGATGTACCACAGAAGAGAGAAAAGAATGACCGTTCGATAGACAGGAAGATCAAATGGTCATCCTATTCTCCAGGTTTAGCCGCAGCAGCCGTAGCTTTCAGGTTTCTAACAGTCAGTCATGACTTAATTGCCGAAGGTGAGCTCAGATAAGAGCCTATGTCACGTAGTACACAGAAGACTCCTGGAACTACTCTTCTTCTGACGTCCTCAAAAATCTCCATTGATTGTCCAGTGATTCACTTTCTGTAATGCGTGTTCTGCTCTCTTCTTGCTGGGTGTCATGGCGGCATTGGACTCTGTTCACATGGCAGAGTCTGACAGGCAATCTGGTGTCTCTTCGTTGTTCAGCAAGAGGCGGACGAAGGCTGTTTCTTGTTCACTGCTCATCAGTCAGCAGGAGTTAATCTCTGTTGGCTTGTGAACTGCTGCTAGAAGGTAGCTAGCAGGTAGACCACAAGATGGCGTTAACAGAGGCACTAGAATAGTCAGGACGCGAGATCACAAAATGAGGTCTCACCAGTACACAGGGAAAAAGCAAGACATAGTCAGGTGGAAGCAAGGAGTCGGTAGCCGGGAAGTCAAGAGCACAGAAGTGGGGAGAACAGGGAAGAAGACAGGAACGGAAACTAAAGTATGCTGACGGAGAATGGACAGGATGACAGACGAGCAGGGAACTGAAGGGAGACAGTGGGAGAGACAATAACAGGACGGGAACAGAGAACAGAGGTCAACAACAGGTGAACGGAGGACAGGAGAGGGCAGGGAAGACAATAGATGAATCACAAGCTGAACACAGCAGAGCTGGAAATATTACTGGCATAGTTCCGGAGGTGCAGTGCCAAAATATAGTTGCATGACCTTTGAAACGAGGCAGGAAGAATTAACCTCTAACATGAGCTGTATCAGAGGGGGGATACTAACAAAGCCTAAGCTGCAGCTGAGCCAGGAATAAATCATGTCACCCTATTTGTGCTCTATTTGTCTTCCACCTTTTTCTACTACAGAAGAGAGAAAGGCAGAATAAGCATTGAGGATAGCAGAACATCTATCAGATGGGAAAACACAAAGATATGCCGATTGGAAATAATGGAGGATAGCATGAAGGAGGTGGAGGTGTTGCATCTTCTGAAGAGTTGTAAGCTGGGGAGCAATTCATAGGTACTCAGCTCTTTGTTTTGAAAACTAGCCTCCTAACAGCACATTTTACATCATTATTCCTTAAACTATATATAAAAGGGTTCAAAAAAGGTACAATGATAGCATACATAAGTGACAAAAACTTCCCGTCATCCATGCCATATCTTGACTTTGGCCTCACATACATAATAGTGCCCGATCCAAAGAACAGAGTAACAACTATGAGGTGCGAGGAACAAGTAGAGAAAGCTTTTCTTCTATTTGCTTTAGGATGGTGCTTTACAATCGTCCAGATAATGTTAGATAATGAGATTATAGTCAATAAAAAAGCACCAACAATAAGAAGGGACGCGATTATGAAAGTGGCAATTTCATTGAAGTGTGAATTACTACAGGCAAGACTAAGTAATGGCGGAATATCACAATAAAAATGATTGATCCGACCGGAGCCACAAAAAGGCATTGTAAATACGAATATGGTTTGTAGGACATCAACGGTTGTCCCAATGATACAAGAGCCGATGACCAGCCTGATACAAACTACCCTCCTCATAATAATGTTATATAGTAAGGGATGACATATGGCATTATATCAGTCGTACGCCATGGCGGCCAACATGTAGCATTCGGTACTGCCCAGTAATAGAAAACAGAACATTTGGGCAGCACATCCATAGAAGGTGATTGTCTTCTTCTGGGACAAAAGGTTGGCCAACAGTTTCGGAACTATAGTTGAAAGGTAACATATCTCCAAAAAAGAGAAATTGGCAAGAAAAAAATACATAGGAGTATGAAGATTTGGACTGGAGCGATATAAAAGAATTATAAACATATGAGCCAAGAGTGAAATCTTAAAGATACAGAAAAAAAGCGCAAAGAATAAATACTGGAGCTGAAGGCTAGCAGAAAATCCCACAAGGATGAATTCAGTTATGGTCGTCTGGTTTCCTTTCTCAATATCACTGGAAAGTTTTGGCAACATTTTCTTGTATTATTTTCCCAAAAGCTGTGATCGTTTCTAGAATAAATCAACTTGAACAAATTTTTCAAGCTAAACCCAATTTCAATGCTTAATTTATTCCCCGATTTAATGCGATTAATGGCACCAAAGATAAATATTTACATTCTTTTTATTTTCAGTGATGTTATTGGACACAAAGAACATATCATCAAAAAGGTCTAATAGCGTTATTGGGAGCTGACCCCTCTTAATTCAGCTCTAAATGAAGTTGTCTTCTACTGGATTTTTGGGATCCATTATGATGGGGTCCATTAATATAAACATGAATGTGAAAAAGGATAAATAGTATCAATGAAGCTTCATAGATTGCAATCATTTACCCATTAGTCATGCAAGTTAAATCAATATCATAGCAAAAGAAATGAACATGTTAACTCTGAATTGTAAAGTGCTGCGGTATATAGTGGCACTATTAAAATAAAAATAATTATTTCTATTATCATAGAGTAACTTACCCAATGCTTTTTTTGCATCTATTGCTTATATAAACACTTCACAACCTTGGATGTACCGGTACTTCCAAGGTCATGTCCCTCGCTTTGATGCTGGCTTGAGCGGTGAGCCCGCATGTTTCCCCGCATGTTAACTTGTTAAATCAAACTGTAAATCTCTGACAGTGGGATTTAACTGTCAAGAGGTATGTACTGACAGAACAGGGGTCCCTAAGCTGCCCATCGGACTCAAGACCCTGCACTGTCCCTTATCTTGGAGGTAAGCTTAATGGTAGACAGGTCCAAGCCCCCAGCGGGACCCTGACTCCTGTCCGAGTCCTGATCTTACTTCCTCCACCCAGGGAACAGGCCGGAGACCCAGTAACAAAACCTCCACAGAAAAGACACAGACAAGGAAGAACAAAACCTTGTACACACTGTTCTCAAACACAAAGGGGAGACAATATCCGTACAGAGGAATAATGAAACAAGTAGGGAATAAACTCACAACAGGGGAACATTCACACCAAAAGCAACTGTAGTTCACCATGAACGGAAAAACCACTGAGACTGAGATCACTGGGGCTATGTCGAAGCTATCTTCGGCGATCTCCTATTACACTTCCAGCCTTAAATAGAATGAGAACATTTGTGGACCTGGCTCTCAGAAG
The DNA here is from genome assembly GCF_048569485.1 of Anomaloglossus baeobatrachus. NCBI lineage: Eukaryota > Metazoa > Chordata > Amphibia > Anura > Aromobatidae > Anomaloglossus > Anomaloglossus baeobatrachus. The sequence continues at coordinate 143,030,505 of NC_134363.1, read as the reverse complement.
ATTGCCCCACTGCTCCAGAAAGGATTAACTCCTGCACGGTTAGGAGAAGTGCAACAACTCAGCCGAGGTCCAGTAAAGCTGAGCACTTAAGAAAGACCAGGTTGCCTGTCGGACTCAGCAATGCGAACAGAGTCCAATACCGTAGTTGTAATCCGCGTGTGCGGATCCGTACAGTGCATGATATTAACACACGTTGGAGAGCGCATCATTTCCTGCTCCCATTAGCGGCCTTTTGATGTGATCACAGGATGCTAATGGATTGTCATAACAGCTGGGGATGCTGATTACCCCTGAGTCTGTCATGACCTAGTTCCTGTGAACGCCGACTGAGCGCCATCATTCACAGGAGACCAGCATTTCTGCTGTACAGAGCCATGCTGATGCTCTGTTCAGTACAGCACAAGTGATCGGAAGGTCGCAGCTTCAAGTCCCCTAAGAGGACTGATAAATACCATAAAAATAGTTTAAAAAATCAGACAAAATAACAAAAACACAAAAGTTCAAATCACCCCTCTTTTGCCCTATCGGAAAATGAACAATATATATATATATATATATATATATATATATATATACACATATATATATACATATTTGGTATCGCCGAGTTAAAAAATGCCTGATCTATGAAAATATAAAATAAAGGTCAGTTTTACCATATAGTGAACATGGTAAATAAAAAAAAACCTGTTGTGGAATTGAATGTTTTTGCATATTCACCACACTTGGAATTTTTTTTACCTGTTTTCCAGTACACTATGTAGAAGAATGAATGGTGTCATTCAAAAGTACAACACTCGTCCTGCAAAAAAACAAGCTATACTGGCTAAAATATGAAAAAGTTATTGCTCTTGGAAAAAAATAAAATGAAAAACGGAAAATGGGCGGGTGGTGAAGTGGTCAAAGGGTAATGATATCCCCCTCTGTAAAAGTTCAAATAAGCCACAGATCTGACCACGTTATGGGAATTTAACCAATCCAGAAAGCATGTCCAGGAGTTTATCCAGAGTTTTTAACCACAATCAAGCAGGTTCTTCGATGCCTGTGACAAAGATCATCACCATCACACAATGCCTGGCCACGTGCAGAGAACATCCAGGCAGATTGTACTTGTTGAAGTTTTGCATTTGGAGCCATTTTTCTTTTTCTTTGCTAATAGAGTTAAGAAAAATTATACATAAAATATCAGAGCCAACTGACAGCAATGATTGTTGGAAAATGATAAGCCGGCATAATGGAAGAGATTTGCTAATCACAGATGTGAAACTGGAAGCAATCCTGTAACAGGACCGTAAGAAACCCAACAGGAGAGCTGAGAATAATGGTGGTGGTTCGGACATACAAGTGCATCTCAATAAATGAGAATATCCTCAAAAAGTTAATTTATTTCAGTAATTCAATACAAAAAGGGAAACTCATATATTATATAAAGTCATTACACACAGCGGGATCTATTCCTATATATTATATAGAGTCATTACACACAGAGAGATCTATTCCTATATATTATATAGAGTCATTACACACAGAGGGATCTATTCCTATATATTATATAGAGTCATTACACACAGAGAGATCTATTCCTATATATTATATAGAGTCATTACACACAGAGGGATCTATTCCTATATATTATATAGAGTCATTACACACAGAGGGATCTATTCCTATATATTATATAGAGTCATTACACACAGAGAGATCTATTCCTATATATTATATAGAGTCATTACACACAGAGGGATCTATTCCTATATATTATATAGAGTCATTACACACAGAGGGATCTATTCCTATATATTATATAGAGTCATTACACACAGAGAGATCTATTCCTATATACAGTTAGGTCCAGAAATATTTGGACAGTGACACAAGTTTTGTTATTTTAGCTGTTTACAAAAACATGTTCAGAAATACAATTATACAGTTAGGTCCAGAAATATTTGGACAGTGACACAAGTTTTGTTATTTTAGCTGTTTACAAAAACATGTTCAGAAATACAATTATATATATAATATGGGCTGGAAGTGCACACTCCCAGCTGCAATATGAGAGTTTTCACATCCAAATCGGAGAAAGGGTTTAGGAATCATAGCTCTGTAATGCATAGCCTCCTCTTTTTCAAGGGACCAAAAGTAATTGGACAAGGGACTCTAAGGGCTGCAATTAACTCTGAAGGCGTCTCCCTCGTTAACCTGTAATAAATGAAGTAGTTAAAAGGTCTGGGGTTGATTACAGGTGTGTGGTTTTGCATTTGGAAGCTGTTGCTGTGACCAGACAACATGCGGTCTAAGAAACTCTCAATTGAGGTGAAGCAGAACATCCTGAGGCTGAAAAAAAAGAAAAAAATCCATCAGAGAGATAGCAGACATGCTTGGAGTAGCAAAATCAACAGTCGGGTACATTCTGAGAAAAAAGGAATTGACTGGTGAGCTTGGGAACTCAAAAAGGCCTGGGCGTCCACGGATGACAACAGTGGTGGATGATCGCCGCATACTTTCTTTGGTGAAGAAGAACCCGTTCACAACATCAACTGAAGTCCAGAACACTCTCAGTGAAGTAGGTGTATCTGTCTCTAAGTCAACAATAAAGAGAAGACTCCATGAAAGTAAATACAAAGGGTTCACATCTAGATGCAAACCATTCATCAATTCCAAAAATAGACAGGTCAGAGTTAAATTTGCTGAAAAACACCTCATGAAGCCAGCTCAGTTCTGGAAAAGTATTCTATGGACAGATGAGCCCAAGATCAACCTGTACCAGAATGATGGGAAGAAAACAGTTTGGAGAAGAAAGGGAACGGCACATGATCCAAGGCACACCACATCCTCTGTAAAACATGGTGGAGGCAACGGGATGGCATGGGCATGCATGGCTTTCAATGGCACTGGGTCACTTGTGTTTATTGATGACATAACAGCAGACAAGAGTAGCCGGATGAATTCTGAAGTGTACCGGGATATACTTTCAGCCCAGATTCAGCCAAATGCCGCAAAGTTGATCGGACGGCGCTTCATAGTACAGATGGACAATGACCCCAAGCATACAGCCAAAGCTACCCAGGAGTTCATGAGTGCAAAAAAGTGGAACATTCTGCAATGGCCAAGTCAATCACCAGATCTTAACCCAATTGAGCATGCATTTCACTTGCTCAAATCCAGACTTAAGACGGAAAGACCCACAAACAAGCAAGACCTGAAGGCTGCGGCTGTAAAGGCCTGGCAAAGCATTAAGAAGGAGGAAACCCAGTGTTTGGTGATGTCCATGGGTTCCAGACTTAAGGCAGTGATTGCCTCCAAAGGATTCGCAACAAAATATTGAAAATAAAAATATTTTTTTTGGGTTTGGTTTATTTGTCCAATTACTTTTGACCTCCTAAAATGTGGAGTGTTTGTAAAGAAATGTGTACAATTCCTACAATTTCTATCAGATATTTTTGTTCAAAACTTCAAATTAAACGTTACAATCTGCACTTGAATTCTGTTGTAGAGTTTTCATTTCAAATCCAATGTGGTGGCATGCAGAGCCCAACTCGCGAAAATTGTGTCACTGTCCAAATATTTCTGGACCTAACTGTATATATAATATGGGCTGAAAGTGCACACTCCCAGCTGCAATATGAGAGTTTTCACATCCAAATCGGAGAAAGGGTTTAGGAATCATAGTTCTGTAATGCTGTCACGCTCCCCGGGTCCCCTGCCCTGCTTCCCGGCTCCCCTGCCTCGCTCCCCGGCTCACCTGCCACGCTCCCCGGCTTCCCTGCTTCGCTCCCCGGCTCCTCTGTTAGGCGTCCCCCGCTCCACAGCCTCCAGCCCCCATCACCTGCGGTCCCCAGGCGGCCCGGTCCCCGCTCCCGGCGCCCGTCGGCAGCTCTGCTCCAGGCCGGCTCCCCTGCTTCCTCTTCACCGCTCCCTGCCCTGGCTTCTGGCACCCGGGCCTCGCGCATGCGCATTAGGGCGCGAGCGTGGTCATTGACCCTCTCTTAAAGGGCCAGCGTCCACTGACAGGATATTGAACACACAGGTACAGGGTATAAAGGGGTTTAATGTCCAAGTGGGCGGGGCCTGTTCTTCGTGTTTTCCTAAGCTAGGAGTCAGGTCTCCTTGTGTCTGTGATATACTCACCTATCTCTCTCCTAGAGCCGCTCCTGCCTCGCCATCCGGTCCTGACGGTTCCCGAACCCCGAACGCTGACTGTCTGCCATCCCGCCAGTCCGTACCATCTCTGATCCCTGTGGTGACCCGTCTTCTCGCTCCATCGGTTCCGGACCCTGCCTGACAACATCTCGGCCTCCGAACCTGAGCTCCGTCACCCGGACTACCATCAGTGACTCCGTGGTCCCAGGGACTTCTCCACTCCACTCTTTTGAACGGACTGTCCTGCTACCTGTAGTGCTCCGGCTACCGGACCCCTTGCCTTCAGTAAGGTGTTCGGCCCAGTGGATCCACCTCCTGGGTCTGCCCGTCCACCTGGCCCTAACAAATGCATAGCCTCCTCTTTTTCAAGGGACCAAAAGTAATTGGACAAGGGACTCTAAGGGCTGCAATTAACTCTGAAGGCGTCTCCCTCGTTAACCTGTAATCAATGAAGTAGTTAAAAGGTCTGGGGTTGATTACAGGTGTGTGGTTTTGCATTTGGAAGCTGTTGCTGTGACCAGACAACATGCGGTCTAAGGAACTCTCAATTGAGGTGAAGTAGAACATCCTGAGGCTGAAAAAAAAGAAAAAATCCATCAGAGAGATAGCAGACATGCTTGGAGTAGCAAAATCAACAGTCGGGTACATTCTGAGAAAAAAGGAATTGACTGGTGAGCTTGGGAACTCAAAAAGGCCTGGGCGTCCACGGATGACAACAGTGGTGGATGATCGCCGCATACTTTCTTTGGTGAAGAAGAACCCGTTCACAACATCAACTGAAGTCCAGAACACTCTCAGTGAAGTAGGTGTATCTGTCTCTAAGTCAACAGTAAAGAGAAGACTCCATGAAAGTAAATACAAAGGGTTCACATCTAGATGCAAACCATTCATCAATTCCAAAAATAGACAGGCCAGAGTTAAAGTTGCTGAAAAACACCTCATGAAGCCAGCTCAGTTCTGGAAAAGTATTCTATGGACAGATGAGACCAAGATCAACCTGTACCAGAATGATGGGAAGAAAAAAGTTTGGAGAAGAAAGGGAACGGCACATGATCCAAGGCACACCACATCCTCTGTAAAACATGGTGGAGGCAACGTGATGGCATGGGCATGCATGGCTTTCAATGGTACTGGGTCACTTGTGTTTATTGATGACATAACAGCAGACAGGAGTAGCCGGATGAATTCTGAAGTGTACCGGGATATACTTTCAGCCCAGATTCAGCCAAATGCCGCAAAGTTGATCGGACGGCGCTTCATAGTACAGATGGACAATGACCCCAAGCATACAGCCAAAGCTACCCAGGAGTTCATGAGTGCAAAAAAGTGGAACATTCTGCAATGGCCAAGTCAATCACCAGATCTTAACCCAATTGAGCATGCATTTCACTTGCTCAAATCCAGACTTAAGACGGAAAGACCCAAAACAAGCAAGACCTGAAGGCTGCGGCTGTAAAGGCCTGGCAAAGCATTAAGAAGGAGGAAACCCAGCGTTTGGTGATGTCCATGGGTTCCAGACTTAAGGCAGTGATTGCCTCCAAAGGATTCGCAACAAAATATTGAAACTAAACATTTTTTTTTGGGTTTGGTTTATTTGTCCAATTACTTTTGACCTCCTAAAATGTGGAGTGTTTTTAAAGAAATGTGTACAATTCCTACAATGTCTATCAGATATTTTTGTTCAAACCTTCAAATTAAACGTTACAATCTGCACTTGAATTCTGTTGTAGAGGTTTCATTTCAAATCCAATGTGGTGGCATGCAGAGCCCAACTCGCGAAAATTGTGTCACTGTCCAAATATTTCTGGACCTAACTGTATTATATAGTCATTACACACAGAGGGATCTATTCCTATATATTATATAGAGTCATTACACACAGAGGGATCTATTTCAAGTATTTATTTCTGTTAATGTTGATGAAAACTCAAAAGTCATTATCTCAGAAAATTAGAATACTTAGCAAAAAAAATCTGCAAAGGCTTCCTAAGCATTTAAAATGGTCCCTTAGTTTTTTTCAGTTGGCTACACAATCATGAGGAAGACTGCTGACATGACAGATATCCAGGAGGCAGTCAACACTCCACAAGGAGGGTAAGCCACAAAAGGTCATTGCTAAAGACGCTGGCTGCTCACAGAGTGCTGTATCCAAGCATATTAATGGAGAGTTGAGTGGAAGAAAAAAGTGTGGTAGAAAAAGGTGAACAAGCAACCGGGATAACAGCAACCATGATGGGATTGTTAAGAAAAGGCCATTCAAAAATTTCAGGGTAGATTCACAAGGAGCGGACGCTGCTGGAGTCCGTGCTTCAAGAGCCACCACACACAGACATATCCAGGACATGGGCTACCGCTGTCACATTCCTTGTGTCAAGCCACTCATGACCAATAGACAGCGCCAGAAGCATCTTTCCTGGGCCAAGGAGAAAAAGATCTGGACTGTTCTTAATGGTCCGTCCAGGGTGTTGTTTTCAGATGAAAGTAAATTTTGCATTTCATTTGGAAATCGCGGTCCCAGAGTCTGGAGGAAGAGTGGAGAGGCCACAATCCAAGCTGCTGAGGTCTAGTGTGACGTTTCCACAATCAGTGATGGTTTGGGGAGCCATGTCATCTGCTGGTATAGCTCCACTGTGTTTTATCAAGACCAAAGTCAGCGCAGCGTCTACCAGGAAATTTTAGACCCCTTCATGCTTCCTTCTGCCGACAAGATTTTTGGAGATGGCAATTTCATTTTCCAGCAGGGCTTGGCCCCTGTCCACACTGCCAAAAGAACCAATACCTGGTTTACTAACCACAGTATCACTGTGCTTGATTGGCCAGCAAACTCACCTGACCTAAACCTCATAGAGAATCTGTGAGAGACACCAGACCCAACAATGCAGACGAGCTGAAGGCTGCTATCAAAGCAACCTGGGCTTCCATAACACCTCAGCAGTGCCACAGGCTGATCGCCTCCATGCCTTGCCATATTGATCCAGTAATTCATGTAAAAGAAGTCCCGACCAAATATTGAGGCATTTACTGTACAGACTTTTCAGGAGGCGCCAACATTTCTAAGTGTAAAGTCATTTTTTCAGTTCTTGTACAATATTCTAATTTTTTTAGCTAATGACTTTTGGGTTTTCATTGGCTGGAAGCCATAATCATCAATATTAACAGAAATAAACACTTGAAATAGACCCTCTGTGTGTAATGACTATATAATATATAGAAATCGATCCCTCTGTGTGTGTAATGACTCTATATAATATATAGAAATAGATCACTCTGTGTGTAATGACTCTATATAATATATAGGAATAGATCCCTCTGTGTGTAATGACTATATAATATATAGAAATAGATCCCTCTGTGTGTGTAATGACTCTATATAATATATAGAAATAGATCACTCTGTGTGTAATGACTCTATATAATATATAGAAATAGATCACTCTGTGCGTAATGACTCTATATAATATATAGAAATAGATCAGTCTGGGTGTAATGACTCTATATAATATATAGAAATAGATCACTCTGTGTGTAATGACTCTATATAATATATAGAAATATATCCCCCTGTGTGTAATGACTCTATATAATATATAGGAATAGATCACTCTGTGTGTAATGACTCTATAAACTATATAGAAATAGATCCCTCTGAGTGTAATGACTATATAATATATAGGAATAGATCCCTCTGTGTGTAATGACGCTATATAATATATAGAAATAGATCACTCTGTGTGTAACGACTCTATATAATATATAGGAATAGATCCCTCTGTGTGTAATGACTCTATATAATATATAGAAATAGATCCCTCTGTGTGTAATGACTCTATATAATATATAGAAATAGATCACTCTGTGTGTAATGACTCTATATAATACATTTGTTTCTTTTTTTATATTGAAATACTGAAATAAATTAACTTTTGAGGAAATTCTAATGAACTGAGATGCGCTTGTGTGATGCAGTGCTGAATACACTCAGGGGTTCTTGACTATGAAGAAATGTTGCAGCAGTTTATCAATTATACTACCTTTTACTCTTTCTCCGATGAGGCACACAAGCTTGAGAGTTACAGCTTCAGTGAGGCATAGACGCTTTACAGTACTCACAAATAATCCATAGCGGAAATAGTTCCATGGCAATAAGCTCTGAGGTGGGGATGGCGAATTCCTCAAGAAACTTTGTCATGATTCTCATAGATCATAAGCCCAATAAAATGTGCAGAGTCCAGGCATCCTAATACAGTCATTAGTCCGCAATCACTGTCTATACCAGGCAGAGGTTTCTAGTCCTCACGCCCAATGCAAGGTGTTCCAATGCTTCCAGACCTCTGACGAGAAGGAAGTGAGACTCCGCTATTAGTGTCACCTGTTACAAGATAGTATCACAAAGAAGCTCCAAGTGTCCTCTCATATAGTCACAGCTGTCTCAGTAGTCATCTCACAGTCAGTGCCTGGACCTACCAGCACAGCATTCTGCTCCTTGGAAAAAAAAACAAGTTACTTCACACTTAGGGAATGTGCGCACGCTGAGTATTTGGTGCCAAAATTTTCTGCACCAAATCTGCATCTTCTGGAAGAAAAATGCACCAAAAAACGAGGTGCGTTTTTGCAGCAGTTTAGTGTGTTTTTGGTGCATTTTTTCAGCAGTTTGGTGCGTTTTTGGTGCATTTTTGCAGCAGTTCAGTGCATTGTTGGTGCGTTTTTGTAGCAGTTTGGTGCATTTTTCTAGCAGTTCGGTGCATTGTTGGTGCGTTTTTGCAGCAGTTTGGTGCGTTTTTGCAGCAGTTAGGTGTGTTTTTGGTGCGTTTTTGCAGCAGTTTGGTGCGTTTTTGGTGCGTTTTTGCAGCAGTTTGGTGCGTTTTTGCCATTTTTTTTAAAATATAGTCAACAGGTGGAAGGACTGAAAAAAGCAGGCAAAAACACACCAAAAATTAACATGCTGCAGATTATTTTCTGCACCAAATCTGTAAAGAAAAAAATAAGCAACATGGGCACAAAACTTCAGAATTCTCATTCTGTTTACTGGGAGATGGATAGAATTGTGACACAACTGAACCAAACTAGGCAACGACACTGCATAAAAAACACACTGTATGCACATGGCCTTACATGCACCTTCCAACTGATGAAGCCAACCGAAATAAAACCCCATAAATATACAGAAAATACATGGTTAACACTATGGAGCTTGCCCACATGCCTCTGCATCATGTTACAAATAAATTCTCCCTAAAAGACCAAGTGACCAGAGTATCCTGTAACAGTTCTCACAAGTGCCAAGTCAGCCATTGAAATAGGATTTGTCACCAGGTTTTTGCTATGTAATGATATAAGGTGAGATACACCAGTCTCTTTGTGTCCATAGGGGCATTTGGACCATTTTAGCAAGAAAGACTGCTACATATGCACTCCTATAGCTGACTTTTCATGAGATATCTACCAAGTATACATGTATACAAATGTTCGTTACTAACAAATTATACATAATTAATGAAAACTCTACATTTTAAGTTTGGTAACAGTCATGTTATACAGTATAAACACTTCATCTGCTATAATCTGTATAGTAGGACAGTTGCACAATCTGATAGAAGAAAATGTATATGGTTTATCGTATCGCGGTACTTTATAATGATGTACCGTGCATGTAACTTTAAGTGGCATATATAGAAGCAGAAATAAACAACTGTATGGTATTGATAGATAAATTAGGCACCAGAGATTAATTTGTGACAGAAGATCTATATTTCGTAACCCCCTAAGGTCCTTGAGGACGCAGTGATTATACACATTTCTGATTTGCTTGAGGTCTAACGTTTTTCTCATTTCATCCCACTGTAAAACATCCAAATGGTCAAAAATCAAGAATTAAAACTACAGACTGTTAAGTTTAATATTGATTATGGGCAAAATATTTGATGATTTTCAAAGAAATGCCATTCTGTATTTTCTCAAGTAAAACACCTCACAACCCAGCAACAACATTGGTTTATAAGGTATCAGTTCTGTTACTAAATTTATCACCTTCTAAGACTAGGCCGGGCTAAGGCCAAGAATATTCTATATCTGGAATTTTCAAAGGCATTTGATATGGTATCATATATTAGGTTAGAAGAAGGAAATTCCCGTGCAGTCCAATATGTCCGATTAGAATTCATTTTTATTTAGTAAATCCATAAAAATTAGGAAAATACAAGGCGGTCAGCAGGATATTGCATGGATATTGTACAGACCCCACAAAGCTACGCGTTTCGACGTTGAGTCTTAGGCTATGTTCGCACGTTGCGTTTTTTTTCCGCGTTTCTGCAGCGTTTTTGTCAGCAGCATTTTTGTGCAAAAACGCATGCGTTTTTGATTTCCAGCAAAGTCTATGAGAAAAGCAGAAATCCTGTCTGCACTTTGCTTTTTTTTCTGCAGCGTTTAATTTGCATATTTGTGGTCAAAAACCATGCTGAAAAAGAAGCAGCATGTCAGTTGTTTTTGCCATTTCTGCAGCGTTTCCTTTAACATTGGAGTCAATGAGAAATGGCAAAACGCCACCAAAATCACAATTCCTGCGTTTTTCATGCTTGTTACCTGCTTTTTCACTGCGTTTTTGGCTCCAAAAACGCATGCTTTTCTGGACAAAAATTAATGGGTTCTAATGTTCCTTTAGACACACACAATAACCGAAAATTTAAATGTTAAAAAATTATAAACTTCACCTATTTTTCTGATAAAATGTGCATAACCACTATTTTTTCATGAAAATTGATAATTTCCCATATAGTTTTATTAAAAGTTAATTTTATACTTTTTTTCTCTTTTTTCATTCTTTTTGACTAATTCAACTTTATTTCTCAGTGTCTTGATCTCAAAAACGCATCTGCAGAAACGCAGGTGAAAACGCAGGTAAAAAGCGCTAAAAACGCACTAAAAACGCTGTAAAAAACGCATGCGTTTTAGCGCTAAAAAATGGTCAAAAGCCATTTGGTCAAAAACCCAAGGGAAGGAAAACGTGCAGAATAAACTGCAGGTACTCCGACGCAACGTGCGCACATAGCCTTAATCATGCTCTGGGGAGGAAGAGATGTCGGTTTCCTATAACGTGTAACACACACCCTCCCAAATTACATGCACATGTTATCATTAAGGGAGCCTTCCCAAAGAAACATCACATTCAATAAGTGCATGCACTGCGGTTTTCCATAAAGAGAAAAAAAAGGGAAAGAAGTGAAAAGAAAAACACAGAAAAAAAGTAAAAGACTGAAAATCAAGAAAGGAAATAGAAGAAAGTTAAAAGAAAGAAGAAAGCAGAATGAAAGAATGTAAAATAAATGAATGGAGGAAGGGGGAATTAAAAAACTGTGATTAAAAAAACATATATATAGTTATATGAATATAAAATAAGCTGGTGCATATATAGAACAAACAATATACAAAAAAATCACATCCTTGTGGATACCTTATATTACTTATTAATATTCCATATAAAATGCATCAGTAAATTAGACCCCAATCTGAATGCAATATAAGGGAAAAAAAAAGGAGAGGGGTTATAAAAGATTTCTCCTTTTTCAGTTGTAATTATTAATATAAATACAGTTGACCTTCATATAGTGGCTATCTAATGTAAGTACTATTGCTCGTAAATCAGCGTAGAGAACAAAGTCCAAGAATAATAATGGGTGGCAGACAGAATCATTAATTTTATTATTAATAATTAATAGGAATTATTGCTGAAAAGTTTATAATAAGCTAATTTTATTTTATTAGTAATATTAAAATAAAATAAATCCCAGTTAAAATACTAATATAATATTTCTATATGTTGTAATATCGTAATCACTCAGATACAATTTATATATTATAACTGGATGGAATTCCTGAAAGGAATAATTTCCATGGAATGATCTGCTGGTAAGTATATATAAAATTATCTATTTAATATTTATTAGGGACCCGGGAACCTAATTCCATACATTGTATATATTTTGGTGGAAATCTACTGGGATATATTTATCATTACTATATGTACACTTTAATCCAATTATCTATTTAGATTTAAGTTATTAGTTTGTGGTTTTATTTGTATTTTTATTTTAATTTGGTATCATTAAATCTATAGATTTATACTATAATCCTTTATAGTGTATAAACAAAGGAATAGAGGTAGTATGAAATATCTCAATCAATTTCCTGGTTATAAATAAGAGCAATGAACCGCATATTTTTGTATGCTATTGTTTCCCCGAAAAATCACTGTATTATTATCGTCCCCTCAACCATTATAATACTAATCTGACAAATTCTTTAGAATAAGTTGTTAAATTCTGACACTATAAAAAAGTGTGGAAAATTGAAGGGGTGGGGGAAGAATCTATTGTAGAGATTAATAATATAAAATAAGATCTTGTCGATAATTCATCCCATGTGGTATTCTAGTCTCCATATATTAGGTTGGTACATAAAATGAAAAATATGAGACCCATGAGGGTCAGTATTGGGCCTTCTTCTTTGTAATATATTTATTATTGACCTTATAATTATAAATGTAATAATAGAATGTTAGAGTTAGAAGGGACCTCCAGGGTCCTTGTGTCCAACTCCATGCTCAATGCAGGATTCAATATTCCAGACTGGACTGGAGTAAGTCCAAGAATATTATATAACTGGACTTTTCAAAGGCATTTGACATGGTACCACATATTAGGTTGGTACATAAAATGAGAAATATGAGTGTGACGCCCTGGCCTATCAGGTCATCACAGGGTATTGTGCAATCTGGCCTTCTGCACAGTATCCACCCTTGGTTATGGATCCTGGTCCTTTGGTGTTGCTAACAGCTTAGCTAATCAAAATCCTAGGAACACTTTACACTGTACCCACCTGACACACCATTGGGGGGCCTGAAGGGAATATGGCCACCCACATGGGGGGTTGGAAGGGGAAAGTGAGAAAGTGAGAGAAGTGAAGTGACTCTCGAGAGGAGAGGTCACAGGTGGAGTTGGGTTCCTGAGTACTAGGTGGCAGACGTTGGCCTTTGGCCTGGTAGGAGCTGGAAACCCGGTCGCAGGGGATTGTGTCAAGGGGCACGGACTGCCGAGGAGGGTAGCCAGCGGCCTTGAGCCATCTCCGGGCAGGGGCCAGGGCATGATGGGGTACGTGGACCCTAGGCCAGGAAGTAGGTTCATGCGTTCTGGTAATTTACCCGACGGGGGCGAAGACTTCAAATGTCATCCCCAACCCGCTCCAAAATCGGGTTACTAGAGCACCGATGGGATAGGACATTCCCAATACAGTCCAAAGAAATTCAACGCGTGAACCCTGAGAGCAAGCTCACTACGTTAGCCATACAGGTGAGCGGGACCCGAAGAGTTTTATACTTTAGGGTCCAACAAGCAAAAAGAGGTGCTAAGGAAAGGGCCACAGACCAACAGCAAAACCAAGGGCACGGACCCCAGCGTGCTCTCCACAAGCTGCAGCAGTGCTCAGAATTCTGGTTTACAAGCTGTCGATGTTGTTATTCCTGGACTAAGTGAGTACACTGAAAAGCCCCTCTTCCTATCCCCAACGGCACCTCACTCAAATTCCCTACCCACGGAGAGGTTAACACATCCTGCTGCTACAACATCGCCACCCGGGCTCCCCCTCCTACCAATAGCAGCGGTGGTACCATACATTACCACGCACTGTGGGTGGCGTCACAAACTCTTAACTCCCCTGTATATACCCCCTTCTTTACATTCGAGTGTCCACGCGAACCCCCGGGTTTGGAGACCCCTCGAGCCACCGCACACACAATATTCAGTTGATATTCTGTGCCCCCTCACGATTTTATCCCCCAAAACTGTATCTGCACACTATTCCCCTGAAAAGGCTCCTCACACATTTCCCCCCTCCACAATACTGTTTCCTCTCACATTCCCCCTGTGAACTATACTGTCTCCACACATATTTACCCCCTCACTCTGTGCCGCCCCCGCGTCAGCAGCCTGCCACTCGGATCCGGATCCGCGGTGGCTCGAGGGGTCTCCGGACACGGGGGTTGGGGTCGTGCAGCCACTCGGAAATAAAAGGGGGGTATTTACAGGGGATTGTATGGACAGTTCGTGACGCCACCCATGGTGTGTGGTAAGGTAGAGTACCACCGCTGCCATTGGGAGAACTCAGTGACGATGGTGGGGGCAGCTTGGTTTTTAACCCCTCCACGGGAAGGGGGGAGTGCCCCGAGATTCGGTGAGGGCAGCAGAGGGTGCCGTTGGAGACGGGAAGGGATTCTTAGGTACTTACTCAGTCCAATAACGCTGACACCGACAACTGTGGTAAACCAAAGTTCTGGATATCGCTGAAGCAGGGAGGGAGCACGCCTGGATCCCGTGCCCATTGGTGTTGCTTGTTAGCCTGTGGCCTTTTCCTTTGCACCTTTACTTCTGACTGATCCTTGTAGCATAAAACTAGTCGGGTCCCACTCACCATTATGTTTAACTGGGTGAGCTTGCTTTCAGGGTTCATGCTTGGGATTTTCTGGACTGTATTTTGGGAAAGTCCTATCCCCCTCGGTGGGCTAGTACCTCGATTTTGAAGCGGGTGGAGAATGGATCTTGAAGGCTCCGTCCTCGTCAGGAAAATTACCAGGATGCTTGAAGCTACTTCCCGGCCTAGGGTCCCCGTACCCTGTCGTTCCCTGGCCCCTGCCCGGAGATGGCTCAAGGCCGCCAGCTGCTCTCCTCGGCAGTTCCGTGCCCCTTGTCACGATCCCCTGCGACCGGGACCAGCTCCTACCAGGCCCAGACCAACGTCTGTCACCTAGTAGTCTCAAGGAGCCCTGCTCCTAACCTCCTCACACTTCCTCCTCCAACGCTTCACCTCTCTCAACTGCTTTGTGACCTCTCTCCTTGAGAGTCACTGCTCAACTGCCTGCTCCTGACACTTTTGACCCCCCTTAACCAACCCCCCAAGTGGGCGGCCCTATTCCCTTCAGGCTATCCACTGGTGTGTCTGGTAGGTGTGGTGCAGAGTGTTCCTAGGATTTTGATTAGCTTGTTCTTAGCAACACCAAATGCCAGGGACCCGTAACCAAGGAGGATTTGGATACTGTGCAGAAAGGCAGATTGCACAATACCCTGTGATGACCTGATAGGCCAGGGCGTCACATTCCCCCTTGTTTAAACGTAGCTTGTCCCCGAGCTACAGGACACCAGAGGTTTATTATTTTTTTAACTGTAGGAAAATGTAGAAAAAGGTTAACATTTTTATTTACATTTTCATCCCACGCAGGGGAGGCTTGTTACTTAAACGTTACTAATTTTTTAAAGAGTTCATCTTCCAACAATGGAACGCTACCGGTTTCAATAGTAGCGGAGACTCAACCTGCTCCGTTGCAGCCCTTTCCTGCGACAGTCGTGTCCCAATGTCCCGGATCCCAATAACCCGCCACCCAAACAAACCTACCCTCAGGATACCTATCCGTGGGTCCGTGACCAGGTTAAGGTCCTGGGTGTTGTGTTAGACGATTGGCACAGGAGGTGCAACTATATAAAATACACAAGTTCGTGTTGGTCATGCCAGTCCTGTGACCGTGATCCATGTTTACTAAATAATAAAATTTAACAGAGTCCATGTACCAGGTGTACACATCTCAGCAATCTTCTAGCAAATTTGGTAACTTCTTCATTCATTTAAAACTGGTTGATTAGGCACTTATTCACTAACATTTTCTACATGAAAAACAACAAACTGTGAAAAATAACAAACAAAAGCACCGATACCTTACAATTCTATGGCTTCGTAAAACCACTGGTATTATTAGCATTTTTCAACACTCTTAAACTACCAGGTCTCATAGCCACGCTTCCTTGCGACTACATGCTACCAACGCCGGCACAAACCCTTCTTCAAACATTACATGCTTGGTCACCTCCAGGGCATACCAGCCCCGCTCTCCGCAATACTGGGTGTAGGTGACCATTTCTTTGGGTTGGAAGTTGCAATCAGGGTGCCCCCAGGGGAGGTGCGGTGCTACGTCCCGCCTGGACACAAACACCCCAGCTTTGAGGCCTGCTTCTCAGATAAAACCCCACACTTGTTTGGGGTCAAACCGATCCATGAGACCACGGCACTGTGGCCCCCTGACCTATGAAGATAAACAAAATATTCCCAATATTAAACAATTTTATTACAGTAAAATCCACACCATTGTGTAAAACAGAACCATGACCTAGTGGTCAAATACATATAAAATGTCAGAGACAAATACATTAACAAAGTGGTAGTGGTTCACAGTTATCACTTTTGAGCATAGGACTTAACTTGTGGGCTGTAATTAATTATTCGCCAGAGATTTGATTCATGACAGTCCATACAGTCCAGATAATGATATGTTATTGCTCTTCAGGTGTCCTTATAATAGGAGTAAACCATCAGCCTTCATACAATTCCACCTCAGTAACTCCACCTCGACGCGTTTCCCCACACAGTGGGTGTGGTTCATCAGGAGGCTATGAGGCAAATACACCATATCAACATGGAGATACAAATAAAGTGCATAGTTTGAGAACATTATCACAGTGGCATGAGAAGGATAGAATAAGAAACAGATATACAATAAGTACTTGCCCAGAATGATATGAAAAATCAGGTGTGCAGGTCCATGGCGTCAGGAACAGGATCAGCGTGGTGCAGTTGATACTATGCGGATGACCACCACAGTCCAAGTGATCGCCATGGATCTGCACTACCATCTGTGGTATATATATACCATACATCATTCAATACACCTGGAGGCAAATCGGGCGTGTGCTCACAGAGCACCAGGTGCGCATGCCTGATACAGCGCGCGCCTACCGCGCGCTCCCGATGGAGGCCTATGAGGGTCAAATCACCCACCGGCCGTTTCCATCGGCACACTATGGGTTCCTGACTGCGCATGCCCCGTATCGCGCGCGCACCTCGCACGCGTCACACGGGAGTATGCACGTCAGACCCATTCGTCTACAGGAAAAAGCCTCCGCGCATGCGCACGGTCTCCATAGCAGCAGCGCCAGGCGTCATCAGAAATGACGATCACATGACCTGCTAAAGAAGAACATAGGTGCGCATGCGCGGTGCCCTTAATTTTAACCTTAGATGGATCTTGCAGCCACTGATACTATCGTTAAAACGGTGGCGCAGAATGGCTAATTTAAGCACCACCGAAAGATACCATCCTACTTAACAAAAAATATGATATATAGATAATGCAGTCTTTGATTAGACATCATACAGTATTAAACCAAATACATATCTCATATCGCATAATACAATATAGAAAATGCAATATTTAATTAGATTAGATATCGTCCAGCATTACAGTATTATGACAGAAAGCGCAATATAGATACCCACTATACACATTCCATATTCACCACAGGGATCCCTAGGGCAAGCACATAACAGAAATCATTTTAATGATAATCATATCCATCAATATAGATACATCCCCCTAACATAAGAGGGTACTCTTCCAGAATAGGGCATAGTGGAATTTTTTAAAACAGTATAAACCCTGTCTATACTAAGTGGGGAGGAAGCAATTAAACGAAAGCTGTTCATTAAGCCCCCTTGGTGTAAGGGAGCCCACTCTAAATATCCATGCTGACTCCTTCTGTAGAAGAAGTCTGTCAAAGTCTCCACCTCTGGGACTAGGCTTTACTAGCTCTATCACAGAAAACCGAATATGAGCAACATCACCACAGTGGACCGTGTTAATGTGGCGAGAGATTGGTGTATCGCGTTCATTCCGAATATCGGACAGATGTTCCCCCACCCTCCTCCGGAGTTCTCTCAGTGTCTTGCCAACGTAGTCCATAGGACACGTGCAAGACGCTCTATAGACAACTCCGGAGGTCTTACAATTACTAAAGTCGCGCAGGTAAAAGGTTTTACCGGTGGCCGCACTCTTAAACCCTTTGCATTGTTCCATTGACCCACAATACTTGCAATTACCACACCGGAACATGCCAGTAATTTTTCTATCCAACCAAGTTCCTCTTGGTCTTGGTGCCTGGTACATACTATGAGAAAGTCTATCGCCTAGGGACTGTCCCCGCCTATATGTAATACATGGTAATTTAGAGATATGTTTGGACAGGTCGTCGTCGGCCCTCAAAATTCCCCAATGTTTTTTAATTACCGAAAATACTCTATCTGATTGAGTGTCAAAAGTACCAATAATACGTATGATATTCAAGTTATCATCACGTATCCTAGGTGTCATGAGCGAGTGTCTATTGGTACTTTGGGCATATGCATAAGACTGCTGTAAAATGCGTCTAGGGTAGCCACGTTCTAAAAACCGATCGAATAGATCCGCTGCCTGTTTTTCAAAATCATCCTCTCTGGAGCAATTCCTGCGAATTCGCAGGAATTGCCCCTTTGGGATCCCTCTTTTAAGAGGAAGAGGATGATGGCTATCCCATTTTAGGAGAGAGTTGGTTGCAGTGGGCTTCCGATGTGTAAGGGTCTGGATCTTGCCCTTCCCATCTTTAACTATTACTAAATCCAAAAAGGTAATGGAATTAAGATCACATGTATGGGTAAATCTAAGCCCTAAGGAGTTGTTATTAAGATCCCGAACAAATTGCTCAAACTCAAAAATGGACCCTGACCAGAGGATGAGGATGTCATCAATGTATCGGACCCAAAGTCCGATACATTGATGAGATTCCCCATCCTCCCCTCCAAATACCACCGTTTCCTCCCACCAACCCAGGAATAAATTAGCATAACTGGGGGCACAAGGGCTCCCCATAGCTGTACCCCTGAGCTGGTGGAAGTACTTGGTGTCAAATAAAAAATAATTGTGATGTAGTGTAAAGGACAGTAATTCTTCAATGAAATCACTGTGCCTCACACATTCAACGGCTCTGGTTCTTAGAAAATAATTCACTGCCTGTATACCTAGTCTATGGGGGATCGAGCTATAGAGTGCCTCAACATCGATGGAGGCCAGGATGGTATCTGGGCTAACACTCACATCCTCCAGGATTTGTAGTAGATGGGGAGTGTCCCGAACATAAGACGGGAGGGAGGTAACAAATGGACGTAGGACTTTGTCCACATAGATGCCAACATTTTGGGATAAGGAATTTATCCCTGCCACAATAGGCCTACCCCTAAGTGGCTCTAGGCCCTTGTGCACCTTAGGGAGTGCGTAAAAAACCGGGATCACCGGACACTGTGGTACTAGAAACTCATATTCGCTATCTGAGACCAAGCCAGAAGCCCTAGCTTTTCCTAGAATTGGAAGGAGGATATCAACATAGGTCTTTGTTGGGTCACCAGGTAACCTCTCATATGTCCCCCTATCCTTCAACAGAGAATAACACATGTCAAGGTATTTAGAGTGACTTAGGACAACAAGATTCCCGCCCTTATCGGACTTTTTTATAATCAAGCCATCATTCTTCGATAGCTGATCAAGTGCCAGAGACTCCCCTTCTGTGAGATTAGAGTACAGACCAGGGGATGATTGAGGGATTTTCAACAGGTCCTCTTGCACAAGTTTGAGAAAAATGTCAACACTAGTGCAGTTATTGACCGGTGGAGATTTCTTACTCGGTCTCTTCAGACATGTGAATGGACCATCTCCCCTTCCCTTAGCATTATCCTTGAGGAGATCAGTGAGGGACTGGAAGCACTCAAAGTCCTCCTCCTGAATGCCCAAAGTCCTACACTGATCCCGTGTATTATATTCAAAGAAAAGCTTCCACTTCAGCTTTCTCCCAAATAGCTCCAGGTCTTTAACCCAGCTGAAGCAGTCAAAGCGGTTTGAGGGGATAAATCCCAAGCCCTTAGACAAAACCGCATAATCATTATTGGTGAGGGGGACGTCTGAGAGATTTATAATCCTCCCCTGGCCTGATGCGCTCTTGTACGTGGGTAGTAGCCTCCCAGATGTCTCTGCTCCAAAAAAGAACCAGATGAACCAGAAGGACCATGCGGTAACCCATGGTAACCAAAATGTCCACCCCTCTTCTTTTTTGATTTTCTTGGAGCTGGCCATAGATTTAGAGGTCGACTCCCTGTCTCCGGGGGGTTAGTACTCGTTCTTGATCTTTCCGAGTCAGATGCCTCAAGATCAGAAGATGATACTGACGATGGTTGTCTAGTGGGAGGTTGGAACACCTTGTCCTCCTTATGGCCAGCTCCAAGAAAATCAAAAAAGAAGAGGGGTGGACATTTTGGTTACCATGGGTTACCGCATGGTCCTTCTGGTTCATCTGGTTCTTTTTTGGAGCAGAGACATCTGGGAGGCTACTACCCACGTACAAGAGCGCATCAGGCCAGGGGAGGATTATAAATCTCTCAGACATCCCCCTCACCAATAATGATTATGCGGTTTTGTCTAAGGGCTTGGGATTTATCCCCTCAAACCGCTTTGACTGCTTCAGCTGGGTTAAAGACCTGGAGCTATTTGGGAGAAAGCTGAAGTGGAAGCTTTTCTTTGAATATAATACACGGGATCAGTGTAGGACTTTGGGCATTCAGGAGGAGGACTTTGAGTGCTTCCAGTCCCTCACTGATCTCCTCAAGGATAATGCTAAGGGAAGGGGAGATGGTCCATTCACATGTCTGAAGAGACCGAGTAAGAAATCTCCACCGGTCAATAACTGCACTAGTGTTGACATTTTTCTCAAACTTGTGCAAGAGGACCTGTTGAAAATCCCTCAATCATCCCCTGGTCTGTACTCTAATCTCACAGAAGGGGAGTCTCTGGCACTTGATCAGCTATCGAAGAATGATGGTTTGATTATAAAAAAGTCCGATAAGGGCGGGAATCTTGTTGTCCTAAGTCACTCTAAATACCTTGACATGTGTTATTCTCTGTTGAAGGATAGGGGGACATATGAGAGGTTACCTGGTGACCCAACAAAGACCTATGTTGATATCCTCCTTCCAATTCTGGGAAAAGCTAGGGCTTCTGGCTTGGTCTCAGATAGCGAATATGAGTTTCTAGTACCACAGTGTCCGGTGATCCCGGTTTTTTACGCACTCCCTAAGGTGCACAAGGGCCTAGAGCCACTTAGGGGTAGGCCTATTGTGGCAGGGATAAATTCCTTATCCCAAAATGTTGGCATCTATGTGGACAAAGTCCTACGTCCATTTGTTACCTCCCTCCCGTCTTATGTTCGGGACACTCCCCATCTACTACAAATCCTGGAGGATGTGAGTGTTAGCCCAGATACCATCCTGGCCTCCATCGATGTTGAGGCACTCTATAGCTCGATCCCCCATAGACTAGGTATACAGGCAGTGAATTATTTTCTAAGAACCAGAGCCGTTGAATGTGTGAGGCACAGTGATTTCATTGAAGAATTACTGTCCTTTACACTACATCACAATTATTTTTTATTTGACACCAAGTACTTCCACCAGCTCAGGGGTACAGCTATGGGGAGCCCTTGTGCCCCCAGTTATGCTAATTTATTCCTGGGTTGGTGGGAGGAAACGGTGGTATTTGGAGGGGAGGATGGGGAATCTCATCAATGTATCGGACTTTGGGTCCGATACATTGATGACATCCTCATCCTCTGGTCAGGGTCCATTTTTGAGTTTGAGCAATTTGTTCGGGATCTTAATAACAACTCCTTAGGGCTTAGATTTACCCATACATGTGATCTTAATTCCATTACCTTTTTGGATTTAGTAATAGTTAAAGATGGGAAGGGCAAGATCCAGACCCTTACACATCGGAAGCCCACTGCAACCAACTCTCTCCTAAAATGGGATAGCCATCATCCTCTTCCTCTTAAAAGAGGGATCCCAAAGGGGCAATTCCTGCGAATTCGCAGGAATTGCTCCAGAGAGGATGATTTTGAAAAACAGGCAGCGGATCTATTCGATCGGTTTTTAGAACGTGGCTACCCTAGACGCATTTTACAGCAGTCTTATGCATATGCCCAAAGTACCAATAGACACTCGCTCATGACACCTAGGATACGTGATGATAACTTGAATATCACACGTATTATTGGTACTTTTGACACTCAATCAGATAGAGTATTTTCGGTAATTAAAAAACATTGGGGAATTTTGAGGGCCGACCCCGACCTGTCCAAACATATCTCTAAATTACCATGTATTACATATAGGCGGGGACAGTCCCTAGGCGATAGACTGTCTCATAGTATGTACCAGGCACCAAGACCAAGAGGAACTTGGTTGGATAGAAAAATTACTGGCATGTTCCGGTGTGGTAATTGCAAGTATTGTGGGTCAATGGAACAATGCAAAGGGTTTAAGAGTGTGGCCACCGGTAAAACCTTTTACCTGCGCGACTTTAGTAATTGTAAGACCTCCGGAGTTGTCTATAGAGCGTCTTGCACGTGTCCTATGGACTACGTTGGCAAGACACTGAGAGAACTCCGGAGGAGGGTGGGGGAACATCTGTCCGATATTCGGAATGAACGCGATACACCAATCTCTCGCCACATTAACACGGTCCACTGTGGTGATGTTGCTCATATTCGGTTTTCTGTGATAGAGCTAGTAAAGCCTAGTCCCAGAGGTGGAGACTTTGACAGACTTCTTCTACAGAAGGAGTCAGCATGGATATTTAGAGTGGGCTCCCTTACACCAAGGGGGCTTAATGAACAGCTTTCGTTTAATTGCTTCCTCCCCACTTAGTATAGACAGGGTTTATACTGTTTTAAAAAATTCCACTATGCCCTATTCTGGAAGAGTACCCTCTTATGTTAGGGGGATGTATCTATATTGATGGATATGATTATCATTAAAATGATTTCTGTTATGTGCTTGCCCTAGGGATCCCTGTGGTGAATATGGAATGTGTATAGTGGGTATCTATATTGCGCTTTCTGTCATAATACTGTAATGCTGTACGATATCTAATCTAATTAAATATTGCATTTTCTATATTGTATTATGCGATATGAGATATGTATTTGGTTTAATACTGTATGATGTCTAATCAAAGACTGCATTATCTATATATCATATTTTTTGTTAAGTAGGATGGTATCTTTCGGTGGTGCTTAAATTAGCCATTCTGCGCCACCGTTTTAACGATAGTATCAGTGGCTGCAAGATCCATCTAAGGTTAAAATTAAGGGCACCGCGCATGCGCACCTATGTTCTTCTTTAGCAGGTCATGTGATCGTCATTTCTGATGACGCCTGGCGCTGCTGCTATGGAGACCGTGCGCATGCGCGGAGGCTTTTTCCTGTAGACGAATGGGTCTGACGTGCATACTCCCGTGTGACGCGTGCGAGGTGCGCGCGCGATACGGGGCATGCGCAGTCAGGAACCCATAGTGTGCCGATGGAAACGGCCGGTGGGTGATTTGACCCTCATAGGCCTCCATCGGGAGCGCGCGGTAGGCGCGCGCTGTATCAGGCATGCGCACCTGGTGCTCTGTGAGCACACGCCCGATTTGCCTCCAGGTGTATTGAATGATGTATGGTATATATATACCACAGATGGTAGTGCAGATCCATGGCGATCACTTGGACTGTGGTGGTCATCCGCATAGTATCAACTGCACCACGCTGATCCTGTTCCTGACGCCATGGACCTGCACACCTGATTTTTCATATCATTCTGGGCAAGTACTTATTGTATATCTGTTTCTTATTCTATCCTTCTCATGCCACTGTGATAATGTTCTCAAACTATGCACTTTATTTGTATCTCCATGTTGATATGGTGTATTTGCCTCATAGCCTCCTGATGAACCACACCCACTGTGTGGGGAAACGCGTCGAGGTGGAGTTACTGAGGTGGAATTGTATGAAGGCTGATGGTTTACTCCTATTATAAGGACACCTGAAGAGCAATAACATATCATTATCTGGACTGTATGGACTGTCATGAATCAAATCTCTGGCGAATAATTAATTACAGCCCACAAGTTAAGTCCTATGCTCAAAAGTGATAACTGTGAACCACTACCACTTTGTTAATGTATTTGTCTCTGACATTTTATATGTATTTGACCACTAGGTCATGGTTCTGTTTTACACAATGGTGTGGATTTTACTGTAATAAAATTGTTTAATATTGGGAATATTTTGTTTATCTTGTTAAACTACAATATTCCCGGGACTTTCTTGATCCAAATTTTGCACCCTGACCTATGAAGCAGCGCTCTTCACTTGCTCCTTCTCTGCTCTGTTGCGGGTGGCAAGCTCCCATCGTCGCCGGTTTTGGGTTGCTATTTCTGCTTGCAACTGCTGATGATGTCGTTCCCAGTAGGGGGCGTCAGCGTCCGACCTCAGCTCCCTAACTGGCTCTGGCTTTAGGTGGACTCTTGCGGCCCCAACAGCCGTCGGGATGCCGCACGGCAGTGGAACCGGTGGATTTGTAGGCTCCACTTGCGCATCTGCAGATGGAAAGACCGACTGCTCCACAGCCGGGGTTGCAGGGTCCGGGTGCTCCGCCTCTGAGGACAGGCCCGGTGATGCGACCGGGTCTGGTCCTGCCGGAGTCTGGATGACCGGTGTCATGACAGGGATGAGGGACAGCATGGTGGTTTCTGCAGCTGGAGCTTTGTTCAAAGGCACCGAAGGTTCCGCTGCCGGGGTTGGCGTGAGCAGCTCGGCGTCCGCCGAGGACGGGGTAGGTGACGGTGGAGTGCTCGCCGCGAGCGGGGGCGGTCCGGATCCCACAGCCACAGTGGCCAGATTAGGGTAATCAACAGGGACTGGGTAACCGCTTACCCTCTCTTCACGTGGGATCTCAATCTCACGGGCTCACACCACCATTGCGAGGCTCCTCAACTCTTCCAACCAGTGGCTCAGTATAAACAGGAACTGCGTCCGTATTCTCCTGTACAGCTGCTCTGTCTCTTCCTCTATCCAAGTTGCGGTTCCAGGAACAGCACGTTCCGGTGACCAGTCCCGCTCCGCCATCTTGCCTCTGCGTGGTCCAAGAACATTATGGCAGAGTCCTGGCATCCCTGCTTCTCTTCCGCTCTTGTTACATTCCGGCACGCCCTCTCGGTTTTCACTCAGCACTCTTTCGTGTGCTGTGGCCCTCTGGGAACTTCCGGTTCCGGCCTCACACTCAGGACAAAGGGCGGGACTTCCGCTTCGCGCGCTTTCACGGGGAAGACAGCGTTTTGGCACGAAAAGATGGACGGAAAATGGCAGAATTGGCGAGAAGAGGAATTTTGACTCGCGGTTTTTGGCTCTAAGGCGCATGTCACCCAGGTAAGTAGGTCCTACTCGAATCCTGTTCGTGACGCCAGAGTTTCCAGGCTGTGCCACCCCCGCGTGGCGATGGTGGGGGCAGCTTGGTGTTTAACTCCTCCACGGGAAGGGGGGAGTGCCAGGGGACTTGGTGAAGGCTGCGGAGGGTGCCGTTGGAGATGGGAAGGGATTCTTAGGTACTTACCCAGTCCAATAATGCTGACACCGACAACTGTGGTAAACCAAAGTTCTGGATATCGCTGAAGCAGGGAGGGAGCACGCCTGGATCCCGTGCCCATTGGTGTTGCTTGTTAGCCTGTGGCCTTTTCCTTTGCACCTTTACTTCTGACTGATCCTTGTAGCATAAAACTAGTCGGGTCCCACTCACCATTATGTTTAACTGGGTGAGCTTGCTTTCAGGGTTCATGCTTGGGATTTTCTGGACTGTATTTTGGGAAAGTCCTATCCCCCTCGGTGGGCTAGTACCTCGATTTTGAAGCGGGTGGAGAATGGATCTTGAAGGCTCCGTCCTCGTCAGGAAAATTACCAGGATGCTTGAAGCTACTTCCCGGCCTAGGGTCCACGTACCCTGTCGTTCCCTGGCCCCTGCCCGGAGATGGCTCAAGGCCGCCAGCTGCTCTCCTCGGCAGTTCCGTGCCCCTTGTCACGATCCCCTGCGACCGGGACCAGCTCCTACCAGGCCCAGACCAACGTCTGTCACCTAGTAGTCTCAAGGAGCCCTGCTCCTAACCTCCTCACACTTCCTCCTCCAACGCTTCACCTCTCTCAACTGCTTTGTGACCTCTCTCCTTGAGAGTCACTGCTCAACTGCCTGCTCCTGACACTTTTGACCCCCCTTAACCAACCCCCCAAGTGGGCGGCCCTATTCCCTTCAGGCTATCCACTGGTGTGTCTGGTAGGTGTGGTGCAGAGTGTTCCTAGGATTTTGATTAGCTTGTTCTTAGCAACACCAAATGCCAGGGACCCGTAACCAAGGAGGATTTGGATACTGTGCAGAAAGGCAGATTGCACAATACCCTGTGATGACCTGATAGGCCAGGGCGTCACATTCCCCCTTGTTTAAACGTAGCTTGTCCCCGAGCTACAGGACACCAGAGGTTTATTATTTTTTTAACTGTAGGAAAATGTAGAAAAAGGTTAACATTTTTATTTACATTTTCATCCCACGCAGGGGAGGCTTGTTACTTAAACGTTACTAATTTTTTAAAGAGTTCATCTTCCAACAATGGAACGCTACCGGTTTCAATAGTAGCGGAGACTCAACCTGCTCCGTTGCAGCCCTTTCCTGCGACAGTCGTGTCCCAATGTCCCGGATCCCAATAACCCGCCACCCAAACAAACCTACCCTCAGGATACCTATCCGTGGGTCCGTGACCAGGTTAAGGTCCTGGGTGTTGTGTTAGACGATTGGCACAGGAGGTGCAACTATATAAAATACACAAGTTCGTGTTGGTCATGCCAGTCCTGTGACCGTGATCCATGTTTACTAAATAATAAAATTTAACAGAGTCCATGTACCAGGTGTACACATCTCAGCAATCTTCTAGCAAATTTGGTAACTTCTTCATTCATTTAAAACTGGTTGATTAGGCACTTATTCACTAACATTTTCTACATGAAAAACAACAAACTGTGAAAAATAACAAACAAAAGCACCGATACCTTACAATTCTATGGCTTCGTAAAACCACTGGTATTATTAGCATTTTTCAACACTCTTAAACTACCAGGTCTCATAGCCACGCTTCCTTGCGACTACATGCTACCAACGCCGGCACAAACCCTTCTTCAAACATTACATGCTTGGTCACCTCCAGGGCATACCAGCCCCGCTCTCCGCAATACTGGGTGTAGGTGACCATTTCTTTGGGTTGGAAGTTGCAATCAGGGTGCCCCCAGGGGAGGTGCGGTGCTACGTCCCGCCTGGACACAAACACCCCAGCTTTGAGGCCTGCTTCTCAGATAAAACCCCACACTTGTTTGGGGTCAAACCGATCCATGAGACCACGGCACTGTGGCCCCCTGACCTATGAAGCAGCGCTCTTCACTTGCTCCTTCTCTGCTCTGTTGCGGGTGGCAAGCTCCCATCGTCGCCGGTTTTGGGTTGCTATTTCTGCTTGCAACTGCTGATGATGTCGTTCCCAGTAGGGGGCGTCAGCGTCCGACCTCAGCTCCCTAACTGGCTCTGGCTTTAGGTGGACTCTTGCGGCCCCAACAGCCGTCGGGATGCCGCACGGCAGTGGAACCGGTGGATTTGTAGGCTCCACTTGCGCATCTGCAGATGGAAAGACCGACTGCTCCACAGCCGGGGTTGCAGGGTCCGGGTGCTCCGCCTCTGAGGACAGGCCCGGTGATGCGACCGGGTCTGGTCCTGCCGGAGTCTGGATGACCGGTGTCATGACAGGGATGAGGGACAGCATGGTGGTTTCTGCAGCTGGAGCTTTGTTCAAAGGCACCGAAGGTTCCGCTGCCGGGGTTGGCGTGAGCAGCTCGGCGTCCGCCGAGGACGGGGTAGGTGACGGTGGAGTGCTCGCCGCGAGCGGGGGCGGTCCGGATCCCACAGCCACAGTGGCCAGATTAGGGTAATCAACAGGGACTGGGTAACCGCTTACCCTCTCTTCACGTGGGATCTCAATCTCACGGGCTCACACCACCATTGCGAGGCTCCTCAACTCTTCCAACCAGTGGCTCAGTATAAACAGGAACTGCGTCCGTATTCTCCTGTACAGCTGCTCTGTCTCTTCCTCTATCCAAGTTGCGGTTCCAGGAACAGCACGTTCCGGTGACCAGTCCCGCTCCGCCATCTTGCCTCTGCGTGGTCCAAGAACATTATGGCAGAGTCCTGGCATCCCTGCTTCTCTTCCGCTCTTGTTACATTCCGGCACGCCCTCTCGGTTTTCACTCAGCACTCTTTCGTGTGCTGTGGCCCTCTGGGAACTTCCGGTTCCGGCCTCACACTCAGGACAAAGGGCGGGACTTCCGCTTCGCGCCCTTTCACGGGGAAGACAGCGTTTTGGCACGAAAAGATGGACGGAAAATGGCAGAATTGGCGAGAAGAGGAATTTTGACTCGCGGTTTTTGGCTCTAAGGCGCATGTCACCCAGGTAAGTAGGTCCTACTCGAATCCTGTTCGTGACGCCAGAGTTTCCAGGCTGTGCCACCCCCGCGTGGCGATGGTGGGGGCAGCTTGGTGTTTAACCCTTCCACGGGAAGGGGGGAATGCCAGGGGACTTGGTGAAGGCTGCGGAGGGTGCCGTTGGAGATGGGAAGGGATTCTTAGGTACTTACCCAGTCCAATAATGCTGACACCGACAACTGTGGTAAACCAAAGTTCTGGATATCGCTGAAGCAGGGAGGGAGCACGCCTGGATCCCGTGCCCATTGGTGTTGCTTGTTAGCCTGTGGCCTTTTCCTTTGCACCTTTACTTCTGACTGATCCTTGTAGCATAAAACTAGTCGGGTCCCACTCACCATTATGTTTAACTGGGTGAGCTTGCTTTCAGGGTTCATGCTTGGGATTTTCTGGACTGTATTTTGGGAAAGTCCTATCCCCCTCGGTGGGCTAGTACCTCGATTTTGAAGCGGGTGGAGAATGGATCTTGAAGGCTCCGTCCTCGTCAGGAAAATTACCAGGATGCTTGAAGCTACTTCCCGGCCTAGGGTCCACGTACCCTGTCGTTCCCTGGCCCCTGCCCGGAGATGGCTCAAGGCCGCCAGCTGCTCTCCTCGGCAGTTCCGTGCCCCTTGTCACGATCCCCTGCGACCGGGACCAGCTCCTACCAGGCCCAGACCAACGTCTGTCACCTAGTAGTCTCAAGGAGCCCTGCTCCTAACCTCCTCACACTTCCTCCTCCAACGCTTCACCTCTCTCAACTGCTTTGTGACCTCTCTCCTTGAGAGTCACTGCTCAACTGCCTGCTCCTGACACTTTTGACCCCCCTTAACCAACCCCCCAAGTGGGCGGCCCTATTCCCTTCAGGCTATCCACTGGTGTGTCTGGTAGGTGTGGTGCAGAGTGTTCCTAGGATTTTGATTAGCTTGTTCTTAGCAACACCAAATGCCAGGGACCCGTAACCAAGGAGGATTTGGATACTGTGCAGAAAGGCAGATTGCACAATACCCTGTGATGACCTGATAGGCCAGGGCGTCACATTCCCCCTTGTTTAAACGTAGCTTGTCCCCGAGCTACAGGACACCAGAGGTTTATTATTTTTTTAACTGTAGGAAAATGTAGAAAAAGGTTAACATTTTTATTTACATTTTCATCCCACGCAGGGGAGGCTTGTTACTTAAACGTTACTAATTTTTTAAAGAGTTCATCTTCCAACAATGGAACGCTACCGGTTTCAATAGTAGCGGAGACTCAACCTGCTCCGTTGCAGCCCTTTCCTGCGACAGTCGTGTCCCAATGTCCCGGATCCCAATAACCCGCCACCCAAACAAACCTACCCTCAGGATACCTATCCGTGGGTCCGTGACCAGGTTAAGGTCCTGGGTGTTGTGTTAGACGATTGGCACAGGAGGTGCAACTATATAAAATACACAAGTTCGTGTTGGTCATGCCAGTCCTGTGACCGTGATCCATGTTTACTAAATAATAAAATTTAACAGAGTCCATGTACCAGGTGTACACATCTCAGCAATCTTCTAGCAAATTTGGTAACTTCTTCATTCATTTAAAACTGGTTGATTAGGCACTTATTCACTAACATTTTCTACATGAAAAACAACAAACTGTGAAAAATAACAAACAAAAGTACCGATACCTTACAATTCTATGGCTTCGTAAAACCACTGGTATTATTAGCATTTTTCAACACTCTTAAACTACCAGGTCTCATAGCCACGCTTCCTTGCGACTACATGCTACCAACGCCGGCACAAACCCTTCTTCAAACATTACATGCTTGGTCACCTCCAGGGCATACCAGCCCCGCTCTCCGCAATACTGGGTGTAGGTGACCATTTCTTTGGGTTGGAAGTTGCAATCAGGGTGCCCCCAGGGGAGGTGCGGTGCTACGTCCCGCCTGGACACAAACACCCCAGCTTTGAGGCCTGCTTCTCAGATAAAACCCCACACTTGTTTGGGGTCAAACCGATCCATGAGACCACGGCACTCTTCACTTGCTCCTTCTCTGCTCTGTTGCGGGTGGCAAGCTCCCATCGTCGCCGGTTTTGGGTTGCTATTTCTGCTTGCAACTGCTGATGATGTCGTTCCCAGTAGGGGGCGTCAGCGTCCGACCTCAGCTCCCTAACTGGCTCTGGCTTTAGGTGGACTCTTGCGGCCCCAACAGCCGTCGGGATGCCGCACGGCAGTGGAACCGGTGGATTTGTAGGCTCCACTTGCGCATCTGCAGATGGAAAGACCGACTGCTCCACAGCCGGGGTTGCAGGGTCCGGGTGCTCCGCCTCTGAGGACAGGCCCGGTGATGCGACCGGGTCTGGTCCTGCCGGAGTCTGGATGACCGGTGTCATGACAGGGATGAGGGACAGCATGGTGGTTTCTGCAGCTGGAGCTTTGTTCAAAGGCACCGAAGGTTCCGCTGCCGGGGTTGGCGTGAGCAGCTCGGCGTCCGCCGAGGACGGGGTAGGTGACGGTGGAGTGCTCGCCGCGAGCGGGGGCGGTCCGGATCCCACAGCCACAGTGGCCAGATTAGGGTAATCAACAGGGACTGGGTAACCGCTTACCCTCTCTTCACGTGGGATCTCAATCTCACGGGCTCACACCACCATTGCGAGGCTCCTCAACTCTTCCAACCAGTGGCTCAGTATAAACAGGAACTGCGTCCGTATTCTCCTGTACAGCTGCTCTGTCTCTTCCTCTATCCAAGTTGCGGTTCCAGGAACAGCACGTTCCGGTGACCAGTCCCGCTCCGCCATCTTGCCTCTGCGTGGTCCAAGAACATTATGGCAGAGTCCTGGCATCCCTGCTTCTCTTCCGCTCTTGTTACATTCCGGCACGCCCTCTCGGTTTTCACTCAGCACTCTTTCGTGTGCTGTGGCCCTCTGGGAACT
This sequence comes from Anomaloglossus baeobatrachus, assembly GCF_048569485.1. NCBI lineage: Eukaryota > Metazoa > Chordata > Amphibia > Anura > Aromobatidae > Anomaloglossus > Anomaloglossus baeobatrachus. Next base: position 142,999,156 of record NC_134363.1, on the reverse strand, counting down.
TCCGGTTCCGGCCTCACACTCAGGACAAAGGGCGGGACTTCCGCTTCGCGCGCTTTCACGGGGAAGACAGCGTTTTGGCACGAAAAGATGGACGGAAAATGGCAGAATTGGCGAGAAGAGGAATTTTGACTCGCGGTTTTTGGCTCTAAGGCGCATGTCACCCAGGTAAGTAGGTCCTACTCGAATCCTGTTCGTGACGCCAGAGTTTCCAGGCTGTGCCACCCCCGCGTGGCGATGGTGGGGGCAGCTTGGTGTTTAACCCCTCCACGGGAAGGGGGGAGTGCCAGGGGACTTGGTGAAGGCTGCGGAGGGTGCCGTTGGAGATGGGAAGGGATTCTTAGGTACTTACCCAGTCCAATAATGCTGACACCGACAACTGTGGTAAACCAAAGTTCTGGATATCGCTGAAGCAGGGAGGGAGCACGCCTGGATCCCGTGCCCATTGGTGTTGCTTGTTAGCCTGTGGCCTTTTCCTTTGCACCTTTACTTCTGACTGATCCTTGTAGCATAAAACTAGTCGGGTCCCACTCACCATTATGTTTAACTGGGTGAGCTTGCTTTCAGGGTTCATGCTTGGGATTTTCTGGACTGTATTTTGGGAAAGTCCTATCCCCCTCGGTGGGCTAGTACCTCGATTTTGAAGCGGGTGGAGAATGGATCTTGAAGGCTCCGTCCTCGTCAAGAAAATTACCAGGATGCTTGAAGCTACTTCCCGGCCTAGGGTCCACGTACCCTGTCGTTCCCTGGCCCCTGCCCGGAGATGGCTCAAGGCCGCCAGCTGCTCTCCTCGGCAGTTCCGTGCCCCTTGTCACGATCCCCTGCGACCGGGACCAGCTCCTACCAGGCCCAGACCAACGTCTGTCACCTAGTAGTCTCAAGGAGCCCTGCTCCTAACCTCCTCACACTTCCTCCTCCAACGCTTCACCTCTCTCAACTGCTTTGTGACCTCTCTCCTTGAGAGTCACTGCTCAACTGCCTGCTCCTGACACTTTTGACCCCCCTTAACCAACCCCCCAAGTGGGCGGCCCTATTCCCTTCAGGCTATCCACTGGTGTGTCTGGTAGGTGTGGTGCAGAGTGTTCCTAGGATTTTGATTAGCTTGTTCTTAGCAACACCAAATGCCAGGGACCCGTAACCAAGGAGGATTTGGATACTGTGCAGAAAGGCAGATTGCACAATACCCTGTGATGACCTGATAGGCCAGGGCGTCACATTCCCCCTTGTTTAAACGTAGCTTGTCCCCGAGCTACAGGACACCAGAGGTTTATTATTTTTTTAACTGTAGGAAAATGTAGAAAAAGGTTAACATTTTTATTTACATTTTCATCCCACGCAGGGGAGGCTTGTTACTTAAACGTTACTAATTTTTTAAAGAGTTCATCTTCCAACAATGGAACGCTACCGGTTTCAATAGTAGCGGAGACTCAACCTGCTCCGTTGCAGCCCTTTCCTGCGACAGTCGTGTCCCAATGTCCCGGATCCCAATAACCCGCCACCCAAACAAACCTACCCTCAGGATACCTATCCGTGGGTCCGTGACCAGGTTAAGGTCCTGGGTGTTGTGTTAGACGATTGGCACAGGAGGTGCAACTATATAAAATACACAAGTTCGTGTTGGTCATGCCAGTCCTGTGACCGTGATCCATGTTTACTAAATAATAAAATTTAACAGAGTCCATGTACCAGGTGTACACATCTCAGCAATCTTCTAGCAAATTTGGTAACTTCTTCATTCATTTAAAACTGGTTGATTAGGCACTTATTCACTAACATTTTCTACATGAAAAACAACAAACTGTGAAAAATAACAAACAAAAGTACCGATACCTTACAATTCTATGGCTTCGTAAAACCACTGGTATTATTAGCATTTTTCAACACTCTTAAACTACCAGGTCTCATAGCCACGCTTCCTTGCGACTACATGCTACCAACGCCGGCACAAACCCTTCTTCAAACATTACATGCTTGGTCACCTCCAGGGCATACCAGCCCCGCTCTCCGCAATACTGGGTGTAGGTGACCATTTCTTTGGGTTGGAAGTTGCAATCAGGGTGCCCCCAGGGGAGGTGCGGTGCTACGTCCCGCCTGGACACAAACACCCCAGCTTTGAGGCCTGCTTCTCAGATAAAACCCCACACTTGTTTGGGGTCAAACCGATCCATGAGACCACGGCACTCTTCACTTGCTCCTTCTCTGCTCTGTTGCGGGTGGCAAGCTCCCATCGTCGCCGGTTTTGGGTTGCTATTTCTGCTTGCAACTGCTGATGATGTCGTTCCCAGTAGGGGGCGTCAGCGTCCGACCTCAGCTCCCTAACTGGCTCTGGCTTTAGGTGGACTCTTGCGGCCCCAACAGCCATCGGGATGCCGCACGGCAGTGGAACCGGTGGATTTGTAGGCTCCACTTGTGCATCTGCAGATGGAAAGACCGACTGCTCCACAGCCGGGGTTGCAGGGTCCGGGTGCTCCGCCTCTGAGGACAGGCCCGGTGATGCGACCGGGTCTGGTCCTGCCGGAGTCTGGATGACCAGTGTCATGACAGGGATGAGGGACAGCATGGTGGTTTCTGCAGCTGGAGCTTTGTTCAAAGGCACCGAAGGTTCCGCTGCCGGGGTTGGCGTGAGCAGCTCGGCGTCCGCCGAGGACGGGGTAGGTGACGGTGGAGTGCTCGCCGCGAGCGGGGGCGGTCCGGATCCCACAGCCACAGTGGCCAGATTAGGATAATCAACAGGGACTGGGTAACCGCTTACCCTCTCTTCACGTGGGATCTCAATCTCACGGGCTCACACCACCATTGCGAGGCTCCTCAACTCTTCCAACCAGTGGCTCAGTATAAACAGGAACTGCGTCCGTATTCTCCTGTACAGCTGCTCTGTCTCTTCCTCTATCCAAGTTGCGGTTCCAGGAACAGCACGTTCCGGTGACCAGTCCCGCTCCGCCATCTTGCCTCTGCGTGGTCCAAGAACATTATGGCAGAGTCCTGGCATCCCTGCTTCTCTTCCGCTCTTGTTACATTCCGGCACGCCCTCTCGGTTTTCACTCAGCACTCTTTCGTGTGCTGTGGCCCTCTGGGAACTTCCGGTTCCGGCCTCACACTCAGGACAAAGGGCGGGACTTCCGCTTCGCGCGCTTTCACGGGGAAGACAGCGTTTTGGCACGAAAAGATGGACGGAAAATGGCAGAATTGGCGAGAAGAGGAATTTTGACTCGCGGTTTTTGGCTCTAAGGCGCATGTCACCCAGGTAAGTAGGTCCTACTCGAATCCTGTTCGTGACGCCAGAGTTTCCAGGCTGTGCCACCCCCGCGTGGCGATGGTGGGGGCAGCTTGGTGTTTAACCCCTCCACGGGAAGGGGGGAGTGCCAGGGGACTTGGTGAAGGCTGCGGAGGGTGCCGTTGGAGATGGGAAGGGATTCTTAGGTACTTACCCAGTCCAATAATGCTGACACCGACAACTGTGGTAAACCAAAGTTCTGGATATCGCTGAAGCAGGGAGGGAGCACGCCTGGATCCCGTGCCCATTGGTGTTGCTTGTTAGCCTGTGGCCTTTTCCTTTGCACCTTTACTTCTGACTGATCCTTGTAGCATAAAACTAGTCGGGTCCCACTCACCATTATGTTTAACTGGGTGAGCTTGCTTTCAGGGTTCATGCTTGGGATTTTCTGGACTGTATTTTGGGAAAGTCCTATCCCCCTCGGTGGGCTAGTACCTCGATTTTGAAGCGGGTGGAGAATGGATCTTGAAGGCTCCGTCCTCGTCAGGAAAATTACCAGGATGCTTGAAGCTACTTCCCGGCCTAGGGTCCACGTACCCTGTCGTTCCCTGGCCCCTGCCCGGAGATGGCTCAAGGCCGCCAGCTGCTCTCCTCGGCAGTTCCGTGCCCCTTGTCACGATCCCCTGCGACCGGGACCAGCTCCTACCAGGCCCAGACCAACGTCTGTCACCTAGTAGTCTCAAGGAGCCCTGCTCCTAACCTCCTCACACTTCCTCCTCCAACGCTTCACCTCTCTCAACTGCTTTGTGACCTATCTCCTTGAGAGTCACTGCTAAACTGCCTGCTCCTGACACTTTTGACCCCCCTTAACCAACCCCCCAAGTGGGCGGCCCTATTCCCTTCAGGCTATCCACTGGTGTGTCTGGTAGGTGTGGTGCAGAGTGTTCCTAGGATTTTGATTAGCTTGTTCTTAGCAACACCAAATGCCAGGGACCCGTAACCAAGGAGGATTTGGATACTGTGCAGAAAGACAGATTGCACAATACCCTGTGATGACCTGATAGGCCAGGGCGTCACATTCCCCCTTGTTTAAACGTAGCTTGTCCCCGAGCTACAGGACACCAGAGGTTTATTATTTTTTTAACTGTAGGAAAATGTAGAAAAAGGTTAACATTTTTATTTACATTTTCATCCCACGCAGGGGAGGCTTGTTACTTAAACGTTACTAATTTTTTAAAGAGTTCATCTTCCAACAATGGAACGCTACCGGTTTCAATAGTAGCGGAGACTCAACCTGCTCCGTTGCAGCCCTTTCCTGCGACAGTCGTGTCCCAATGTCCCGGATCCCAATAACCCGCCACCCAAACAAACCTACCCTCAGGATACCTATCCGTGGGTCCGTGACCAGGTTAAGGTCCTGGGTGTTGTGTTAGACGATTGGCACAGGAGGTGCAACTATATAAAATACACAAGTTCGTGTTGGTCATGCCAGTCCTGTGACCGTGATCCATGTTTACTAAATAATAAAATTTAACAGAGTCCATGTACCAGGTGTACACATCTCAGCAATCTTCTAGCAAATTTGGTAACTTCTTCATTCATTTAAAACTGGTTGATTAGGCACTTATTCACTAACATTTTCTACATGAAAAACAACAAACTGTGAAAAATAACAAACAAAAGCACCGATACCTTACAATTCTATGGCTTCGTAAAACCACTGGTATTATTAGCATTTTTCAACACTCTTAAACTACCAGGTCTCATAGCCACGCTTCCTTGCGACTACATGCTACCAACGCCGGCACAAACCCTTCTTCAAACATTACATGCTTGGTCACCTCCAGGGCATACCAGCCCCGCTCTCCGCAATACTGGGTGTAGGTGACCATTTCTTTGGGTTGGAAGTTGCAATCAGGGTGCCCCCAGGGGAGGTGCGGTGCTACGTCCCGCCTGGACACAAACACCCCAGCTTTGAGGCCTGCTTCTCAGATAAAACCCCACACTTGTTTGGGGTCAAACCGATCCATGAGACCACGGCACTGTGGCCCCCTGACCTATGAAGCAGCGCTCTTCACTTGCTCCTTCTCTGCTCTGTTGCGGGTGGCAAGCTCCCATCGTCGCCGGTTTTGGGTTGCTATTTCTGCTTGCAACTGCTGATGATGTCGTTCCCAGTAGGGGGCGTCAGCGTCCGACCTCAGCTCCCTAACTGGCTCTGGCTTTAGGTGGACTCTTGCGGCCCCAACAGCCGTCGGGATGCCGCACGGCAGTGGAACCGGTGGATTTGTAGGCTCCACTTGCGCATCTTCAGATGGAAAGACCGACTGCTCCACAGCCGGGGTTGCAGGGTCCGGGTGCTCCGCCTCTGAGGACAGGCCCGGTGATGCGACCGGGTCTGGTCCTGCCGGAGTCTGGATGACCGGTGTCATGACAGGGATGAGGGACAGCATGGTGGTTTCTGCAGCTGGAGCTTTGTTCAAAGGCACCGAAGGTTCCGCTGCCGGGGTTGGCGTGAGCAGCTCGGCGTCCGCCGAGGACGGGGTAGGTGACGGTGGAGTGCTCGCCGCGAGCGAGGGCGGTCCGGATCCCACAGCCACAGTGGCCAGATTAGGGTAATCAACAGGGACTGGGTAACCGCTTACCCTCTCTTCACGTGGGATCTCAATCTCACGGGCTCACACCACCATTGCGAGGCTCCTCAACTCTTCCAACCAGTGGCTCAGTATAAACAGGAACTGCGTCCGTATTCTCCTGTACAGCTGCTCTGTCTCTTCCTCTATCCAAGTTGCGGTTCCAGGAACAGCACGTTCCGGTGACCAGTCCCGCTCCGCCATCTTGCCTCTGCGTGGTCCAAGAACATTATGGCAGAGTCCTGGCATCCCTGCTTCTCTTCCGCTCTTGTTACATTCCGGCACGCCCTCTCGGTTTTCACTCAGCACTCTTTCGTGTGCTGTGGCCCTCTGGGAACTTCCGGTTCCGGCCTCACACTCAGGACAAAGGGCGGGACTTCCGCTTCGCGCGCTTTCACGGGGAAGACAGCGTTTTGGCACGAAAAGATGGACGGAAAATGGCAGAATTGGCGAGAAGAGGAATTTTGACTCGCGGTTTTTGGCTCTAAGGCGCATGTCACCCAGGTAAGTAGGTCCTACTCGAATCCTGTTCGTGACGCCAGAGTTTCCAGGCTGTGCCACCCCCGCGTGGCGATGGTGGGGGCAGCTTGGTGTTTAACCCCTCCACGGGAAGGGGGGAGTGCCAGGGGACTTGGTGAAGGCTGCGGAGGGTGCCGTTGGAGATGGGAAGGGATTCTTAGGTACTTACCCAGTCCAATAATGCTGACACCGACAACTGTGGTAAACCAAAGTTCTGGATATCGCTGCAGCAGAGAGGGAGTGTGGCGCCCCTGACCTGGTCAGGCACCACTGAGTACTGCACCCATGCTGGGGACAGTACAATACAGGTAATCCAGAAGGCTGACAGGGGTGTGGAACACAGGCGCATAGTGATCAGGTCTCACGCATGTACCTAAGAGAGGACCCCTGGGGATCCCAGGAGGGGGCAAAGCCTATACCTCCACTGGAATAGTGGCAGGGGGTTAAAAAGCCTCCATCTCCTCTCAAGGGGTGTGGTGGAGAGTCTGGTTGCTAGGTGGCGTAGGCAGACACAAGTGGGGAAGGAAAGAGAGATAGGAGGAGTTAGTTAGAGCTGGGAGCTCGGACTGAGGAGATGTCAGCAGAAAGAGCAGAGATGGAAAAACCCACCAGTGAGTCGGTTAGAGCAGAGAACTCCAGAGGGCTCAGTGAGGAGCAGACCTGTGGGGCTGCTGCTGTCTAACAGCGCCCGCGCAGTGGCTACAGACGGGGGAGAACGGTCAACTAGGAGTGCTGCCTGAAAGCCAGCTTCAGCTAGAGAGTGCACGGAGTGGGAAGTAAGGAGACTTCTAGAGAGCACCAGGCCCAACCGGGCGGCAGATCCCGAAGCGAGGATAGATTCACCTTTCCCTGCTAAACCTGCCGGTGTGGGGCTCTTACAGCCCACACCACAACAACCAAAAGCCGCAGCCACGTAACCGCAAGTAGGGCCCATAGGTCACAGGAGGCAAGAGGCTGGAGTGGCCTGGCCCGGGGAACAAGCACACGGCAACACAAGAAGGGGAGAGAGGCTTGGAGCATCTTCCCTGGGTGACCCCCATAGGGACTCAAAGTCGGGGTCACCCCAAACCACCAAGGGCTAAGGAAGGCGAGTTTGTAGTCACCCTCATACAGTCAGCCGGAAGGATACCTGGTTCCCACCTGGTTCATCCCAGCTACGCCCGGGTTACTCACCCTGCCACCTGAAGTGAGTAAAAACCCTGAAAGACACTTTGCCTGTGTGTGGTCATTCTGCGACTTGTGGTACTACAGCTTTACAAAGGGCCCTGGGGCTTGCCTCACTCTCAGGAGGCTACTACACCCGACTGCACCCACCATCAGCCCCAGGTGCCTCCTAATCTGCAGTGGCGGTCCCCTCTGACCGCAAATCTGAGAGTGGCGTCACGATCAAAACTGAAGATTCCCTACCTGTGACCAGCACCAGCTACGTGGAGTCCCTGAAGGTATGCACTGATACAACACCGGCGGGGGCTTCACATCTGGCGTCACGAACAGGATAAGGACTAGACCTGTTCAGACAGGTGACCATGTGCCTAGGCGGTCCGCTTGAAAAATTGGAAGCGCCGCCATATTGCCACCATGAAAAGCGCGCTGAAAAACAACAGCAGCCCGCGCTGGAAGAAGTTACCGCCCACGAAGAGGCGTGGCTACCCAGAGATCCCCTGCAGAGTTCTGACCTTGCCAGCTATGAGAGTGGAAGCGTCGAGAGACGGCGGGAAGGAAAGGAAGCCACAAGCCTGCTGCTGGGAGAGGAGCTGCTGAAAGAGGCAGAGCAGAAGCTGGACAGCTTACTACTGGAGGCAGCGAAGAGTCCACTGCTGGGAGACCGTGCAGAAGACGGCGCAGAAGGAATGGCGTCTGACCGCAGGAACCCAGAACCAGGCTCCGCTGCCTGGTGGTACCGAGAGCTGGCCCAGTTTTGCAACCGGCTGGAGACCCGGGTCGTGGAGCAGATTCGGGAGGAACGGATGGAACTGCAGGAGCTGACCGCGGCGGTTCGGGCCTATGAAGGGAGAGCTGCATGCCGAGTGTCAGACAGGACGGCGACGACGCAGACCCCAGTGCTACCAACAACGGGTGAGTCGAATGATGCCCCGGCCCGCGCAAGTGCCCCGACCCCTGCTGCCACGTCCGCGGTCCCTGAAGAGGCGTCCGGTGCGGCGACGCTGAAGCAGGCCGCAGCCACGCCAGGTGCGGCCCTCCAAGCCCCAGCGGCTGCAGCGATGCCCTGCTCGGCCCACCAAGACCCAGTCCCTGCAGCGATGCCCTGCCCGGCCCGCCAGGACCAGGCCGCCGCCATCCTGGGCGCGGCCCGCCAAGACCAGGCCGCCGCCATACAGGGCGCGGCCCGCCAAGCCCAGACTGCTGCAGCGACGTCCAGCCCAGCCTGCACAGAGCCTCCTGCAACAGCGACACTGATCCAGGCCGCCGCCATGCCAGGCGCGGCCCGCCAAGACCAGGCCGCCGCCATCCCGGGCGCGGCCCGCCAAGACCAGGCCGCCGCCATACAGGGCGCGGCCCGCCAAGACCAGGCCGCCGCCATGCCAGGCGCGGCCCGCCAAGAAAAGACTACCTCAGCATTTACCCCGGCCTGTAAGGCCAGAGCAGACACCGCTCCCCGGTCCACAGAGGTCCCTGATAGGCAGCCCACGGTGGGTGAAGACCCTGCATATTGGCAGATGAAGGCTGACCTGGAGGCCAAATTTCCACAATGGTTGGTGAGCCAGTACATACCCCCTCCGCATACCCCAAAGAGTCTCCTGCTAACTCCTGCAGCAGCTACACCAAGGAGTCCCTCACCTGGGCCGGCCGAAGAGCAGCCATCCCCGGCACTGCCATCAGAGGAGTGCCAGGAAGAACTAAGGGGGAGAGGAGGCCAGGAGGCAGAAGGGCTAACTCCGACGCCAGCCGCAGCAGACTCCTACTCAGAGCCGGAAATGCTGCCATACTCCCGCTGGGACGAGGAGGACCTGACCCCCTCTGCAGATGAAGAGCTGCCTAAGAGCTTCACCTGGGAGCCCACAAGCATGGATCCAGCCCGCAAGACACGGTGCAGAAGAACACAGTTTGCTCCAGCACCACAGTCTCCTGAACAGAGAGCAGTCACCGCCAGAGACCTAAAGGAGAAGCGTTTGTTGAGAGAGTCCAAAGCCCAGGCTAGAGGACCCCTGTGTTATGGCGTAGTGGAAGATTTCAACTTGAAAAGTGGTTATGGCTTCATTGTAGCACCAGGAATAAAAGAAGGGATATTTGTAAACCGCAGAGATGTGAACGCTCATCTGCCAAGAGGACACCCTTGCAGAAATCTAAAGATGGGAGACTCAGTTCAGTTTACCATGCACCAAGGCGAAAGGGGATTGTATGCCCTGGACGTAGCGTTATGTCCCACCAAACCTTACAGCCATCCCATGCTACAAGAAAGACAAGAAAGACAAGAAAGACAAGAAAGACAAGAAAGACAAGAAAGACAAGAAAGACAAGAAAGACAAGAAAGACAAGAAAGACAAGAAAGACAAGAAAGACAAGATAGAGATAAAGAACCAGATGTAGAAACAGATGAAGACCAAGAACGGAAAGATAAAGATCCTACAGATGAAGAAAGAGACAAAGAGCAAGAAAGTCACAGGTGCCAGTGCCCAACGTGCCCTCGCCCTAGTGAAAAAGAGGAGTAAAGTAAAGTACAGAAAAGAAGTACAGAAGTTAAAGTTTTGACAAGTTTTGTTTGCAACGTTTAAGAAATGCGCCCACAAAAACTATTGTGAGAAATAAACTTAAGGCTATGAACTTGCTATAGCCACAAACTCTCGCAGTGTAAATAGTTACACCAGTGGCACCACCACCAGGGCCAGCCTGTTTAGGGGCTTGGCTCGTCTGCAACCAGGGGGGCCCGTCCGTAGAAAAGGGCCTTGGCTCACCTGCGACCAGAGAGCACGCCTGTTTATGGGGCCTTGGCTCACCACCACAAAGAGGGTACCTGGTCAGCACCAACTGTGGAGGCCGCCTCTGAATCCTGCCAGAAGAGGCTGACGGCGCGGATCCACCAGGCCAGGTATACCCTGAAAACCACCAGCCCATGAAAGCCGCCTCTACATCCTGCCAGAAGTGGCTGAAGTCGCGGCCAACGGGAGAGGAAGATTGGAGGAAAGGTCTGGGGAAACGGATGGCCCAGACCTGGTTACCAAAAGGACCGGTGACCTGCCTCCTGAGAGGGTTTTGGGTGGGTTAACGGACTTGTGGGTGGAGGGTGGTGATGTCTGATACCTGGTGCTTTTAAATGTTTTACATGTTTTAATGTTTTATGCATTTTAAAATGTTGTCTTGCAGCCCGAGGACGTGCTGGTGATAACTAAGGGGGAATGTGGCGCCCCTGACCTGGTCAGGCACCACTGAGTACTGCACCCATGCTGGGGACAGTACAATACAGGTAATCCAGAAGGCTGACAGGGGTGTGGAACACAGGCGCATAGTGATCAGGTCTCACGCATGTACCTAAGAGAGGACCCCTGGGGATCCCAGGAGGGGGCAAAGCCTATACCTCCACTGGAATAGTGGCAGGGGGTTAAAAAGCCTCCATCTCCTCTCAAGGGGTGTGGTGGAGAGTCTGGTTGCTAGGTGGCGTAGGCAGACACAAGTGGGGAAGGAAAGAGAGATAGGAGGAGTTAGTTAGAGCTGGGAGCTCGGACTGAGGAGATGTCAGCAGAAAGAGCAGAGATGGAAAAACCCACCAGTGAGTCGGTTAGAGCAGAGAACTCCAGAGGGCTCAGTGAGGAGCAGACCTGTGGGGCTGCTGCTGTCTAACAGCGCCCGCGCAGTGGCTACAGACGGGGGAGAACGGTCAACTAGGAGTGCTGCCTGAAAGCCAGCTTCAGCTAGAGAGTGCACGGAGTGGGAAGTAAGGAGACTTCTAGAGAGCACCAGGCCCAACCGGGCGGCAGATCCCGAAGCGAGGATAGATTCACCTTTCCCTGCTAAACCTGCCGGTGTGGGGCTCTTACAGCCCACACCACAACAACCAAAAGCCGCAGCCACGTAACCGCAAGTAGGGCCCATAGGTCACAGGAGGCAAGAGGCTGGAGTGGCCTGGCCCGGGGAACAAGCACACGGCAACACAAGAAGGGGAGAGAGGCTTGGAGCATCTTCCCTGGGTGACCCCCATAGGGACTCAAAGTCGGGGTCACCCCAAACCACCAAGGGCTAAGGAAGGCGAGTTTGTAGTCACCCTCATACAGTCAGCCGGAAGGATACCTGGTTCCCACCTGGTTCATCCCAGCTACGCCCGGGTTACTCACCCTGCCACCTGAAGTGAGTAAAAACCCTGAAAGACACTTTGCCTGTGTGTGGTCATTCTGCGACTTGTGGTACTACAGCTTTACAAAGGGCCCTGGGGCTTGCCTCACTCTCAGGAGGCTACTACACCCGACTGCACCCACCATCAGCCCCAGGTGCCTCCTAATCTGCAGTGGCGGTCCCCTCTGACCGCAAATCTGAGAGTGGCGTCACGATCAAAACTGAAGATTCCCTACTTGTGACCAGCACCAGCTACGTGGAGTCCCTGAAGGTATGCACTGATACAACACCGGCGGGGGCTTCACAGGAGCACGCCAGGATCCCGTGCCCGTTGGTGTTGCTTGTTAGACTGTGGCCTTTTCCTTGGCACCTTTTCTTCTGACTAATCCTTGTAGCATAAAACTAGTCGGGTCCCGCTCACCAGTATGGCTAACTGGGTGAGCTTGCTCTCAGGGTTCACGCTTGGGATTTTCTAGACTGTGTTTTGGGAAAGTCCTATCCCCCTCGGTGCGCTAGTACCACGTTTTTGGAGCGGGTGGAGAATGGATCTTGAAGGCTCCGTCCTCGTCGGGTAAATTACCAGGACGCTTGAAGCTACTTCCCGGCCTAGGGTACCCGTACCCCGTCTAGCCCTGACCCCTGCCTGGAGATGGCACAAGGCCGCAGGCTGCCCTCTTCGACAGTTCCGTGCCCCTTGTCACGATCCCCTGTGACCGGGGTTCCAGCTCCTACCAGGCCCAGACCAACGTCTGTCACCTAGTAGTCTAAAGGAGCCCTGCTCCTAACCTCCTCACACTTCCTCCTCCAACGCTTCACCTCTCTCAACTGCTTTGTGACCTCTCTCCTTGATAGTCGCTGCTCAACTGCCTGCTCCTGACACTCCTGACCCCCCCTTAACCAACCCCCCAAGTGGGCGACCCTATTCCCTTCAGGCTATCCACTGGTGTGTCTGGTGGGTGTGGTGCAGAGTGTTCCTAGGATATTGATTAGCTTGTTCTTAGCAACACCAAAGACCAGGGACCCGTAACCAAGGAGGATTTGGATACTGTGCAGAAAGGCAGATTGCACAATACCCTGCAACGACCTTATAGGCCAGGGCGTCACAACTCCCCTTACTGACTCTCTACACACACAACCTCCGCTCCCCATACTGTGTCGGCACCCATCCTATCTCCTTTACTCCCCATACTGTGCATGCATACATCCACCCTCTCATACTGTTTCCTGATACATTTCCCCCCTCGCTCCCTATACTGCATCCACACCAATCCCCCTCACATACTGTTTCATCATACATCCTCCCTCGCACCTTACACTGTGTCCTAAGATTCTCCATCCTTGTTCTTCCATTTTGTGTTTCCACCCATCCAATCCCCCTTGCTGCCCAATACTATGTCCGTGTATATTCCCCTCTCACTCCCCATACTGTGTCCTCAGCCATCTCCCTTCGCTCCCCATACTGTGTCTGCTCCCATTCCCCTTGCTCCCCATACTATGTCTGCACCCATCCTCTCCTCGCTCACCGTACTGAGTCTGCACCCATCCCCACCAGCTCACCATACTGAGTCTACCCCTCCTCCCCTCGCTCACCAAACTGAGTCTGCACCAATCCCACCTTCACTCCTCAAACTGTGTTCTCATACATCCCCCCTCGCTCCCAATACTGTCTGAACACATTCCCCCTTTGCTCCCCATACTTTCTCCACTCAACCCCTCCCTCACTTCCCAAACTGTGTCTTCAAATTTTCACCCCTCGCTCCCTATTTTGTATCAGCACCGATCTTCCCTTCACTCCTCATTCTGTGTCAGCACCCATCCTTAAATAAGACCTCCCCAATTATAATAAATGTTTGGTGTCTTCAGCTTCACTGGAACACTTACCACCAATGCTGTGTGTGCCTCTGAGGTGCCGGCAGTGTGATCAGATGACCTGCCGGCGGTCATGGCATCATTGGTGTTCATGTCTGAAAGCTGCACTCTCTCTGAGCCGGCTGTCCGTTTGACAACTTGCTCAGAGAACAACTGACTCCCACTACAGGGGGCAGCAAAATGCAGCCGCCGGCGAGACACCACGGACTGCCGGATAAGGCTGCCCAACAGCACCTTTTTGTCGACTACACCTGGAGCAGATAACCCGCCTGCTCCCCTTGGATATGCCTCTAAGGGGTACTTTGCACACTACGAAATTGCAGGTGTGATGTCAGTGGGGTCAAATCGAAAGTGACGCACATCCGGCGTCGCTGTCGCACAGTATGTGAATCCTTTTGCATACGATTAACGAGTGCAAAAGCGTCGTTATCGTATGATCGGTGTAGGGTCCGACATTTTCATAATTTCGCAGCAGCGACGGTACGATGTTGTTCCTCGTTCCTGCGGCAGCACACATCGCTGTGTGTGAAGCTGTAGGAGCGAGGAACATCACCTTACCTGCGTCCCGGCTGCAATGCGGAAGGAAGAAGGTGGGCGGGATGTTTACGTCCCGTTCATCTCCGCCCCTCCGCTCCTATTGGCCGCCTGCCGTGTGACGTCACTGTGATGCTACATGACCCGCCCCCTTAGGAAGGAGGCGGGTCGCCGGCCAGAGCGACGTCGCAGGGCAGGTAAGTGCATGTGAAGCTGCCGTAGCGATAATGTTCGCTACGCCAGGAATCACAAGATATCGCATCTGCGACGGGGGCGGGGACTATCACGCTCGGCATCGCAGCATCGGCTTGCGATGTCGTAGAGTGCGAAGTGCCCCTAACTGTATGAGTAGTGAGACTAAGGAACTCTCTGCCACATGATATTGTAATGGTTGATTTAGTGATAAATCAAGAAGGGTATGGATGCCTTTCTTGAAAATGTAATTTTACAGATTATGTAAGAGAGTCAAAGAACTAATAAAGCGTACTAATGGCTGTCATGTTCCTTATAGAGTTTACATTCCTGGGACTCATACCTGTCAGAGATTTATGGCATATGCCGCATATATCCCATAAGTGGGAATACCTCTATTTTTTTCTGAGACAATTGTGAGTGGTGCAATCTGACAAATGTGACCCATAATCTAAATAAGATTGTGTATCTAAAGTTGTTATCAAAGTGTGGACGTATTAAAAATAGGAACAACGCTTCTGTCCTGTATTCCAAAGCATGTACCATGATGAAAAGTCCATTGAGAATTTTTCTATGAGACCTCCTATTTGTCACGGATGTGTCACGGGTGACAGACAATCATGTGGTTTCTGGACATAGAAGCGTTTGGCTGCACAAAATACTCCCTGACTTTCTATTGTTCCTGCTATTAATATTCATTGTACTAGGTAGCTTTCCTGCTGAGTTTTCATCTCTTCCCCTTTAGGACCCAGTGGAGCCCTCCTTCCATCCAGCCGCTGATTATCAGTATTTTCCATGTGCTTATGTGGCGCCCTGGACAAGCCAGGACGTCACAGGTACTGCAACAACACACCCCACTCCCCGTTTAGGCACATCAGCCGCACACACAAAATCCTTGTTGCCTCCCTCTAGGGGCTGATGTCCACACCAGGTGGGGTGGAGCCAGGCGGTTGGCTCCACCCACCGAGGAGTTCACAGTCCTGGAGGCGGGAAAGGACAGTAGTTGGGAGAACAGTTTGGAGAGTGGAGGTGGTAGTGGAGCAGACTGACCGTGTCCGGGTACGTGGCCCAGGCACAGAAACAGCAAGGTTGGCAGACGGTGGTGACCGTCTGCAGGCAAGGCCGATTGACGCACAACCGTAAGGACCGGGGACGGGCGGTGGCCCACCGGTACCGGACCGGGGAGCGAAGAGAGGCCAGCACCATTCAGCAGGGCCTACGGACCCCGACCAGGCTTGGAGTCACCGTTAAACCGGTCAAATCCGTCAGCGACAGGAACCTCCGGGGTTTCCCAGCAGAAAAGACCTGACTAAAGGCAACCGCTCAACCGTGAAGGGAAATACAACTACCGCCACAGCTAGAGTTCCCAGGGCCAGCGCCTGTGGGCAAAAGGGGCTCCTCCGGCAAATATACCGCTGGGGAGCGGGTTACCGGTGGGAAGCCATCGGGGCCGAGAACACAACACCGGTGCAGGGAGAGACAGTTACCGCCAACCTACCGGGATGACCACCGCAGCCGTCTGTGGGACTCGTCCATCCAACTTAAGCAAGCATTGTTGACCTTAGGGAGATCAACATATCCACTGCGGAGACACCATCACGTGTTTCTCAACGCAGTGATTCTAGAGCATTGCCCCCTGGGAAGTATGCAAATAAGAAAGCCGCGGAGACACCATCACGTGTTTCTCAACGCTGGCAGGAAACTAGCCAGGTCTTTAACCGCGCTACTCATCTCATTAGCTGCGTGGAGGTGACCGGAGCGGCGGTGTCTTCTGCTGCTCCTGTCAGCTCCATGCAGCAGAGCTGGAAGCGACGCTGGAGTCCGTGGATTACGCCGGACATGGAGGGTTTGTCGGGGTTAATAAATTGGTAATGAGGGAATTTGTTTGTGTTTTTTATTTCTAATAAAGGATTTTTTTCGGGTGTGTGTGTTTTTTTACTGTCACTTACAGATTAATCATGGAAGGTGTCTCATAGACGCCTGACATGATTAATCTAGGACTTATTGGCAGCTATGGGCTGCCAATAACTCCTTATTACCCCGATTTGCCAACGCACCAGGGTAAATCGGGAAGAGCCGGGTACAGCCCCAGAACTGTCGCATATAATGTATGCGGCAATTCTGGGCGGCTGCTGACTGATATTGTTAGGGTGGGGGGCTCCCCATAACGTGGAGCTCCCCATCCTGAGAATACCAGCCTTCAGCCGTATGGCTTTATCTGGCTGGTATTAAAATGGGGGGGGACCGCACGCCGTTTTTTTTAATTATTTATTTATTTTTTTCACTGCACAGTATAGACACGCCCACCGGCTGCTGTGATTGGGTGCAGTGAGACAGCTGTCACTCAGCGTGGTGGGTGTGTGTGACTGCAACCAATCACAGGCGCCGGTGGGCGGGTAAAGCAGGGAATACGAGATTGATTAATGAGCGGCCGGCTTTTTCAAATTAGAAAAAGCCGCCGAAGCAGTGTGAACGCCGTGCAGCGCCGGTGATCGGGGAACGGTGAGTATGAGAGAGGGGGGGACACTTCAGTCACTCGGGGGATTAGCGGTCACCGGTGAATCCTTCACAGGTGACCGCTAATCAGTACACGGCACACAGACAGAGCCGCAGCATGACTATGAAGTCGGGTGAAGTTCACCCGAGTTCATTCTCATCCTGCTACTCTGTCTTCCGACATGTAGTAACGATATTTTGCATCACACACGTACATTTCACACGGCCAACACATACAAATGTCAGTTATTTCACTCACGCACACACAGACATTCCACACGCACATACGGCTAGCATACGGGATACACACGCAGGCCACACATACCATAAAAACGGACCTAAAAACGGAAAACGGACCCGAAAAACGGCCCGTTTTACACGGACGTGGTTTTCACGGATGTGTGGCGGAGCCCTCAAGCGGGTAGACACTATCAATGAGGCGGACAGCAACAAGATGCTAGTAGAGCAATTTGTGCAGGGGATGAGGTCCTCTGAGGATCGCAAACAGCTCCGGCTGTGGGCCCTGGAACACCCTGATGTGGACTTTGCTGTGTTAAAGGAACGGGCCATTAAAGCACTGCAACCCCCAGCTTCAGAAATCTCGGAGCCAGCCCCATGGCCAATTGAGACAGCCCCCGTCGTGGTGGCCCCTGCTCCACCAGCCTCTCCAATGCCTACAGCTCCCAGCAGCACAATGGAAGAACTGGCAGCCCAGGTCCGCCGCATGGACGGAGACCTCGCCAAGATTCTCGCTGCACTCCAACCTTTGACCAGATCCTCGCCTCCACCCAGGATACAGCTCGCCGACAGCCCTGAGGATGTTCCCTGGATGCAGCGGAGAAGTGCTAACAACTCCCGGAACAGACCTCCAACCTGCTACAAGTGCAACAAGCCTGGCCATTACTTCCGACAGTGCCCGTTAAACGAGCAACCCCTGGGTCCACGGGCCAATCCTCAGGAGTAGAACCCCGTGGCCCCCCAGACTGGCGGGACCAGTATATCGGTGCCCGGCCCATCATCCCCGTGGCTGTGGACGGCATACCGGTGATGGCTCTCCTGGACACTGGATCCCAGGTAACCACCATACCATACACATTATACCAGCGGTATTGGGGGACAGACGAGCTGGCACCCCCAGATACTAGTATAACACTGATTGCTGCTGATGGACTCCCATTGACCCAAGTGGGGTATAAACAAGTGGCTATGACCGTGGGGCGAGCTGAACTGCAACACCAGGGTATGATTGTGATCATGAATGAACCCAGCGACCATAACCCGAAGATAGTGCTAGGAACCAATGTGATGGAGCACTGTATGGGTGATGTGTTGGCCCTACTGCAGCAGCTGGCCGCCACGGCGGCGGGGAGCCGACAGAGAGCTGTGCAGTG
Organism: Anomaloglossus baeobatrachus; assembly: GCF_048569485.1. Classification (NCBI taxonomy): domain Eukaryota; kingdom Metazoa; phylum Chordata; class Amphibia; order Anura; family Aromobatidae; genus Anomaloglossus; species Anomaloglossus baeobatrachus. The sequence continues at coordinate 142,981,028 of NC_134363.1, read as the reverse complement.
TGAGATCCGAGCCTTGATGTACCGCCAGCATGTAAACTCAACAGGAGGAGAGATTGGTGGAGTGAGAGTGATGGATGCTGCTCCGTTGATTGTACCCCCTAGGAGTGAGATGATGATTTGGTGTAGAGCGGCAGTAGGGCCTCAGGGGCGTGACTACCCTGCCATGATAGAGCCCATGCCCTCCGTACACTGGCCCACCGTAATAGCTGCCCGAGGGGTGGTAGATGTAAAGAAGGGGAGAGTGTCCGTGAGGGTGCTGAACTGTGGGGAGGAAGAAGTCAGGCTTCCCCGGTATGCCACCCTTGCTAAGCTGCTCACCCTAGATCCCCACACGATCCACGAGGCAGCTCCCCCAGTCTCCCCACCTACTACCAGCACTCACCCGCCCCAAGGGGAGTTAAATGAGTGGCACCAACAGCTACACGTGGGCACTGACGATACCCCTACACATCACCAAGAAGGGGTGTACAGGGTGGTGCAGGAGTATGAGCAAGTTTTCAGCAAACATCCATTAGACTTTGGGCAGATTAAAGGGGTCCAACACCACATCCCCACTGGTGAGCACCCCCCTATCAAAGAGAGGTACAGGCCTATTCCCCCTGCGCATTACCAATTCGCCAAAGATATGTTGAGGAACATGAAGGAGGCAGGGGTTATTCGGGACAGCTGTAGTCCCTGGGCCGCCCCGTTGGTGCTGGTCAAAAAGAAGGATGGCACCATGCGGATGTGTGTGGACTACCGGAAGATTAACCAGATAACGCACAAAGATGCTTATCCACTGCCCCGTATCGAAGAGTCTTTGGCCGCACTGAGAACTGCAAATTACTTCTCTACCCTTGACCTCACCAGTGGATACTGGCAAGTGGCAGTGGCACCGGAGGACCGGGAGAAAACCGCCTTCACCACCCCAATGGGGCTCTGTGAATTCAATAGTATGCCGTTCGGGCTGTGCAACGCCCCTGGAACCTTCCAACGGCTGATGGAGTGCTGTCTGGGACATCTAAACTTCGAGACCGTCCTGTTATACTTGGATGATGTGATTGTGTACTCCCAGACGTATGAAGCCCATCTGGAGCACCTGGCCGAGGTGTTCGCGTCCCTTGCTAAATACGGGATGAAGTTGAAGCCCTCCAAGTGTCACCTGCTGAAACCCAGAGTGCAGTACCTGGGGCATGTAGTGAGTGCAGAAGGTGTCGCCCCCAACCCTGAGAAGATCACTGCCATCCAAGGCTGGCCGAGACCAACCACAGTGAGGGAAGTAAGGCAATTTCTGGGTCTGGTGGGGTACTACTGGCGCTTTATCAAGGGGTACACGAAGATGACTGCCCCCATGCAAGATCTCCTCGTGGGACAGACCAAAGGTGGTAGACCCATCGGAGCCCCACTGGTGTGGGAAGAAAGGCATGAGGAATCCTTCTGCCAGCTGAAAGCGGCCTTGACCGGAGAAGAGGTCCTAGCGTACCCTGACTATGGCTGCCCATTCATCCTATAGAAAAAACAATTGAGATAAAGAATCGGGTTTGATGCTGCGGTAAAAACCACAATGTCCAAGGTTGTAAAAAAACTTTTTCTTTATTTCCAAAGGTCTACGCGTTTCAAAGGCATGTCCGCCTTCTTCATCAGGACAAGGAAAAATAAAAGAACAGCCTGTTCTTTTATTTTTCCTTGTCCTGATGAAGAAGGCGGACATGCCTTTGAAACGCGTAGACCTTTGGAAATAAAGAAAAAGTTTTTTTACAACCTTGGACATTGTGGTTTTTACCGCAGCATCAAACCCGATTCTTTATCTCAATTGTTTTTTCTCCACGGCTTTATCGGGGCTGCAGCTGACCGCTTTCTTTACATTCAATTGTTTTGGCTTTCCCAGGAGTTGTGCCTGTCACAACCACAGCAGGTGAGTACCTGTCCTGTTTGTTATATCTCCATTTATCATCGGATAAGACCCTATGTGCGCTTTTTTCCACAGTTCTTTCTGGCATTCATCCTATACACAGACGCCAGCAATGTGGGATTGGGGGCAGTCCTGTCCCAAGTCCAGGACGGGAAGGAAAAAGTGATTGCTTATGCTAGCCGAAAACTCCGGACAACTGAAAGGAACCCTGAGAACTACAGCTCCTTCAAACTCGAGCTCCTGGCACTGGTATGGGCTATCACCGAGCGGTTCCGCCACTACTTGGCCGCAGCAAAATTCACCGCTTTCACGGATAACAATCCATTGACTCACCTGGACACGGCCAAGCTGGGCGCGTTGGAGTAGCGGTGGGTGGCCAGGCTAGCCAACTATGACTTCACAATCAAGTACAGGGCTGGTTGTGTCAACATTAATGCTGATGCACTCTCTCGGATGCCCCACTTGTCAGAAGAAGGGTGCGAGGATGACGACCTCGAAGAGATCGAGTTGCCTGCATTTCACCAGCCACCAACTGAGAAGGTGCATGTCCACCAGCAACGGGTGAACCTGGATCCACTGCCCAGTCAGGAGTGGCAGGAAGCTCAAAACCAGGCACCGGCTGTCCGCCTCGTCAAGACCCTGGTGGAACAAGGCGCTGTTGGAATGGACCCTGCCGCCCCAGCTGAAGCCCAACGCTTGTGGAAGGAGCGAAACCGGCTGTATCTACATCAAGGGAAGCTGTACCGTGAGCTGATCAACCCAAAGACTCATGAGAAAATCCGCCAGTTTGTGATTCCCCAAGCTGATGTGCCCACTGTTCTGCAGGCATACCATGATGGTGCCGGACACTTCGGATGGAAGAAGCTGGAGATGCTGTTGAGAGAGCGGTTCTATTGGAGTGGAATGCGGGAGTCTGTAGAGGCCTGGTGCCGAGAGTACGGTCCTTGTACGCTGAGGAGGAAGGACGAGGCCAGCCAGAGGGCGCCCCTACACCCGATCATTACCCATCAACCGCTGGAGCTGGTCGCCCTGGACCATGTCAAGCTCACCCCCAGCCGAAGTGGGTACGCCTACGCGTTGACCATAGTAGACCACTATTCAAGATTCATGGTGGTTGTCCCAGTCAAGGACCTAACTGGTCGTACTGCCGCTAGAGCGTTCCAGGCTTATTTCTGCCGACCACATGGATATCCAGAAAAGGTGCTTACTGACCAAGGCCCGGCTTTTGAAGCAGAGGTGTTCCATGAGTTCTGCCAGTTGTACGGCTGTAAGAAGATCCGGACCACCCCTTACCATGCCCAGACCAACGGCATGTGTGAGAAAATGAACCACTTGGTCCTGGGACTCCTCAAGACGTTACCGCTGGAAGAGCGGAACCTGTGGCCGGAGAAGCTACCCGACTTGGTCGATATGTACAACAATATCCCGTCCAGCTCAACGAAGTGCACCCCAGCATATCTGATGAGGGCTCGCCCCGGCCGACTGCCGGTGGACCTGGAAATGGGATTGCAGGCCCCAGAAGCACTCCCTTCGACAGCTGAATGGGAAACCCGGCGGAGGGTACAATACCGGCAGATTCAAGAATATGTTGAGAAGAACTTGAGTCGGAGTCGGGAACTGCAGGAGCAGCGCTTCAATCAAAAAGCGTCTGCTGGCCCTTTTGAGCCCGGAGATGTCGTACTGAAGCGGAAGAGGAGAACCCACAAGCTGGATGATCAATGGGAACAAAACCCGTACGTCATACAGCCCACAGGATGGGAAGGCCTACCAAATCAGTCGTGACCAAGGGGGCACTTTGGCCACGGTTTCCCGGGACCATCTGAAAAGGTGCCCACCAGCCTTAAGAGCGGCGGCTGAAGTACCGGCTCCCCTACCAACAGAAAAGGTAAAGGAGGTGATCCACACTGCAATGGGAGACTTCCCAGCGGACTGGCCCACACAGAACGGCGCGGTGATTCTACAGTGATACTGTTCCCACAACCCGTGGATGAAGAAGTGATGGAAGCGGTCAACCGTGAGTCAGTGCCAGTGCCCAGGGATGAGCCTGTACCCAGCTCCCCTATGCCTCCGCCTGCCCCACACGATAGCAGGGAGGAGGAACTGATTGTTCCCTCTACCCCACTGCCCAGCCCTACTTACACCGGACCCCGGAGGTCCACCCATCCCAACCTAGGTAGACCCCCACTTAGGTACAGGGAAACCGTCCTTTAAAAGGGGACCAGGAAGTCTGTTTGTGTTTGCGAGTTGTTGAAAATTAAAGTTTGCAAGTGATGAAAAAGATTAACCGAAAGTAACCTGATTTGAACCGTGATTTGGAAAACCGTCCGTTGCCGGCACCGTTGTCCCCGTGGGGACCGATTGAAGTTGTTTGCATGAGGAACTGCTCATGGACAAGCCCGTGAACTTGCAGGGCAACCACAGACGCTAGTGGCTTGTAAATAAGTTGAGTTACCGTTTCCGCAATTGCCGCCTCCGGAGAGGCAGGTTGGAGGGAGGGCCCGCAGTAGAGCAGGCTGGGGCCCAGCCACCACAGCAACCGGTGGCTACCCTCTGGAGGGGAAGGACAGATCCCGCTTGGGTAACTTGGTGCAGGACTGGGGTCAAGGGGTGCTGCCTGTTTTCTAGGGGCAGCATCAGGGCCAGGTTGCTTGGGTGGGAGAGAGCGGAGACCGTAACCGTTAACCGTTTAAACCGTAACATTTAAGAAATGTGCCTCCCGATGTGGGATGATGTTTTTCTACTTGTAAATATGTTACCGTTTTATCTTTTCAGAAAAAACAAACAAAAGGAAAATAAAACCGGTGTTGGACGGGCAGCCCGAGGACGGTCTGCGTTTTGCTAAGGGGGAATGTGACGCCCTGGGCAAGCCAGGGGTCACAGGTCACAACACCACACGCACCCCACATTCCCTGCAGGAACACCAAGGTCAGAACACAAATCCTTGTTGCCTTCCTCCAGGGGCTGGTGTCCACACCAGGGGGTGGGCCAGGTGGTTGGCTCCGCCCACCGAGGAGTTCACAGCCCTGGAGGCGGGAAAACCAGGCAGATGAGTTTTAGAGTTGAAAGTGAGAGGAGTAAACAGTGGAGTTGTAGTGAGAGAAAGAGAAAAGTGACAGCAAGAAGCCTGAAGTTAGTCCGGGTGTGTGCCCCGGACTGAGACAGCAAGGTTGGCAGACGGCGGTGACCGTCGGCAGGAGAGATTGCTCGGAGGTTGCCGAAAGGACCGTGGACGGGTGGTGACCCGGCGGTACCGGAGCGGTATACAAAGAACAGTCAGCACCAAGGCAGGGGCCTTTCGGATCCCGGCAAGGCTAGGAGTCGCCATAATTTGCCAAATCCGTCAGTGAAGGGGACCACTGGGTCTCCCAACAACCAAGTCCTTATTGAAGGCAACAGTCCGACCGTTAAGGGGAGACACCGCCACCGCCAAGGCAAAAGTTTCCCAGGGCCAGCGCCTGCGGGCAAGAGAGGGGCTCCTCCGGCTCATATCCAGGTCGGGGAGCGGGTTACCGGTGGGAATCCATCGCTACCAAAGGACTATACATAGGTGCAGGGAAGAGACCGACACCGCTAACTGCAGGGAACATCAGCACCGTAGCCGTCCGAGGGACCCGTCCAACCAAACGTTTGTTTACCGAGAACTGTGTCGTGTTTACTGGCTGAGTGAGTACCTCCGTGCCGTGCGGCACAGCGCTGCCCCTGCGCCCCTGCACCTCCACAGGCCCCATAACCCGCCTGTCCACCATCCCAACCCCATCACTGGGCCCCGGGACCACCAAACCCCCCTACCCACGGAGGGGCAAATCAACAACTGGCTGCTCCCTGTCACCAGTCCCGGGATCCCCAGGCAGAGCAGCGGTGGTGTCCACACAATCACCACAACCGTGGGTGGCGTCACGGACAATAAATTATCCCAAAAACCAAACCCCTTTCACTCACGGGCGAGGAGCGCCGCTCGAGTCCCCGGGATCCGGCCCATCGCTCGAGCCACCAAGCAGCAGCAGGCCGCAGCAGCAGCGGCAGCCGGACCCGAGCAGTGGGAGAGCGCAGCGTCCCCTCCTCCGCCCGCGACACAGCTACAGCACCTCCCTATATCACGTGAATCTTTGGATTAGTATTCACAGAGACTACCAATCCAATTTTGAATGTGATTTAGCACTGTAGTAGTACAGCACAAGGAGATTTGGCCAAATTTAATCCTTATGTGTGTCACCGGACAAGGAGGAAGTGGGTCCACTGGTCCAAGGTACCATTTACTGACCCAGAGGAGTGGCCTGAGCGGCCACTAAGACTTCCCCACAACGACAGGAGGTGGAAGCAGACAGAAAACTGGTAAGTGTCCGCCAGGAGGCAGCCCTGTGGCGCCACAAGACGAAGACCAAGAACCGGAGCGGATGGGACAGAAGCTGGTGTGCTCTGAAACAGGCTGGTACCAGTGGTCCTAGGCAGGTGGTAGAAGCTTGCAGGGTCTGGATAACTCAGGATGGTCACATGCGGGTACACAGGCACTACTACACAGAATAGTGACAAAGTCACAAAACAATACAGAGTGCAGCTAAAGACATAGGGACCTGACAACTAGCATAGGTAGACTAGCTACAGGGATATGTTAAACAGGCATCTTCCAATGGGGGAGGATGCCTTAAACACACTATGCCTATAGGGTCAAGCTAGAGGCACTTCCAGATTAGGTCACACTGGCCTTCTAAGAGAAAGTAGAACAGCATTACTGAACCCTAAGCATGCTCCCGAGAGCCCTACTGTGCATGCGTGGGCCTCAGGAGCCAGGGGACAGGCTGGGCAGTAAGGAGGAGGAGGTGGCAGCAAACCTGTCGGCACTCCTGACATGGAAGAAGTGGGGGCGCCGACGAAGGTGCAGGGGCCATGGACCAGGACCGGAAGAACGGACACCGGACAGATGAGCGAGCAATGGCATTGGTGCTCTTGGGCTGGGAGCGCCAATGATGTGACAGTTTGGCGTCATCTGTGAGCTCTGATGTCCTATTCCTACCCTGTACAAGCATAAAATAGCACTCATTTTAAGGTTTTCCATCTTTCATACTAGCTGGGATAGCTACCCTGATTGCCTGCACAATAACCGTGTGATGCCACAGGTGCAAAGCATCACATGGTTCTCAACCGGCTCTCAATCACTATGTTTTCCCCAAGTAAAATAATAACAATTATAATCGCCTCCGGTGCTGATGCTGTTCCAATAATGTCAGCACTGGCTCTTCAAAAGATCGTGTGAAATAGTGATGTCACACGATCCCTGCGGTCAGTCAGTAAGTGGTTCACTCACATCATCGTGATTCAGATGGTGTTGACCGAGTAGCATATGCAACCGCATAAAGTGTTCAAATTCGAGGAGACTTGCAAATTTTAATAAAGTTGGTTCAAAGTTAATCCCCTTGGGATCGATGCACTAATCTCTACTTGTAATATTAATATTAATAAACTAGAAGGTGGCCCGATTCTACGCATCGGGTATTCTAGAATTTACGTATTGTGTAGTTAATGTATGATTTTTGTTATATATATATATATAGATGTTGTTGTGTGTAGTTACCAAGTGTTTGTGTAGGGGCTGTACATGTTCTGGGTGTTGTCTGGGTGTGACGGGGGGTGAGAGCGGTGTTGTATGTGTGTTGCGTGTGTTGCGTTGTTTGTGGAGCGCTGTGTGTCTGTAGCATTGTGTGTGTGTGTTGCGCGGTTTGTGTGGGTGTGGTGTGTTTTGGGGGGAGGTATGTTTTGTGCAATGTGTGTGTGTTGCGTGGTATGTGCGTATATTTATGTATGCCGCGGTGTTTGTGTGTTGGGTGTTGTGTGTGTGCAGCGTTGTCTGTGTCTGTGGGTGTCGGCGGTGTTTGTGGTTCCCAGTGTGTGTGTGGTGTGTTGTGTGTGTGTGTGTTGGGGGGAGGTGTGCACCTCCCATCGTGCTCCATCCCCCATGCTGCGCACCCCCCATCGTGCTCCATCCGCCATGCTGCGCACTCCCAAACGTGCTCCATCCGCCATGCTGCGCACTCCCAAACGTGGTCCATCCGCCATGCTGCGCACTCCCAAACGTGGTCCATTCGCCATGCTGCGCACTCCCAAATGTGCTCCATCCGCCATGCTGCGCACTCCCAAACATGCTCCATCCGCCATGCTGCGCACTCCCAAACGTGCTCCATCCGCCATGCTGCGCACTCCCAAACGTGCTCCATCCGCCATGCTGCGCACTCCCAAACATGCTCCATCCGCCATGCTGCGCACTCCCAAACGTGGTCCATCCGCCATGCTGCGCAGTCCCAAACGTGCTCCATCCGCCATGCTGCGCACTCCCAAACGTGCTCCATCCCCCATGCTGCGCACCCCCCATCGTGCTCCCAGCCTCCCCCAGCATCAGCCTCCCCCTCCCAGCCTCCCCCAGCATCAACCTCCCCCAGCATCAGCCTCTCTCCTCCCAGCCTCCCCCAGCATCAGCCTCCCCCAGCATCAGCCTCTCTCCTCCCAGCCTCCCTCCTCCCAGCCTCCCCCAGCATCAGCCTCCCCCAGCATCAGCCTCCCCCAGCATCAGCCTCTCTCCTTCCAGCCTCCCCCAGCATCAGCCTCCCCCAGCATCAGCCACTCTCCTCCCAGCCTCCCCCAGCATCAGCCTCCCCCTCCCAGCCTTCCCCAGCATCAGCCTCCCCCAGCAGCAGCCTCTCTCCTCCCAGCCTCCCCCAGCATCAGCCTCTCTCCTTCCAGCCTCCCCCAGCATCAGCCTCCCCCTCCCAGCCTTCCCCAGGATCAGCCTTTCTCCTCCCAGCCTCTCTCCTCCCAGCCTCCCTCCTCCCAGCCTCCCTCAGCATCAGCCTTCCCCTCCCAGCCTCCCTCAGCATCAGCCTTCCCCAGCATCAGCCTCTCTCCTCCCAGCCTCCCCCAGCATCAGCCTCTCTCCTTCCAGCCTCCCCCAGCATCAGCCTCCCCCTCCCAGCCTTCCCCAGGATCAGCCTCTCTCCTCCCAGCCTCCCCCTCCCAGCCTCCCTCAGCATCAGCCTTCCCCTCCAAGTCTCCCCCAGCATCAGCCTCCCCCTCCCAGCCTTCCCCAAGGTCAGCCTCTCTCCTCCCAGCCTCCTCCAGCACGCCGTGCTCCTCTGCCGACACTCACAGATCCGATCGCATACACTCACACACACCCGATCGCATACACTCACACACACCCAATCACATACACTCACACACACACCCGATCGCATACACTCACACACACACACACTGACGATATCGCACATACACGCTCACACTCACAACATCCGGAGATACCACATGCTTCTGGCCATGTGATCCTCCGGCAGGTCCTGGAAGGTCACAACAGCACAGTATCGAGGCCGAGAAGCAAGCGATATCTCCGGATGCTGTGAGTATGTGGATACGATGTGATGTGTGTGTGAGAGTGAGTGTGAGCCGGTGTACACTGGTAACTATGATACACATCGGGTAACCAAGGGACCTTAGTTACCCGATGTGTATAATGGTTACCAGCGTTCACGGCCTCCGTCAAGATCCCAGCATCGCAAGGTTATGTCTGGCGCTGCTGGGATCGTGACAGAGCCGGTGTACACTGGTAACTATGATACACATCGGGTAACCAAGGGACCTTAGTTACCCGATGTGTATAATGGTTACCAGCGTTCACGGGCTCCGTCAAGATCCCAGCATCGCAAGGTTATGTCTGCGATATCCCAGGATGTTGTGAGTGTGTGGATGTGATGTGTGAGGTGTGTGTGAGAGTGAGTGTGATCTGATGTGTGTGTGTGTACTCACCTGGGAGTCGGAGCTCCGTGTCAGTTGGGCCAGAGCGAGCGTGCATTGCGTGAGGGGGGCGGGGCCTGCAGAGAGCCAGGGCGAGAGGCCAATCCGTGTGGGGGGGCGGGGCCATGTCGAGCCCAGCGGCCAATCAGCTTTGTGTCACCGTAAGGATACAATTTTGGAGCATGACAGACAGACAGACAGACAGAATAAGGCAATTATATATATAGATATATATATATATATATATATAGATGTTGTTGTGTGTAGTTACCAAGTGTTTGTGTAGGGCGCTGTACATGTTCTGGGTGTTGTCTGGGTGTGGTGGGGGGTGAGAGCGTTGTTGTATGTGTGTTGCGTTGTTTGTGGAGCGCTGTGTGTCTGTAGCGTTGTGTGTGTGTTGCGCGGTTTGTGTGGGTGTGGTGTGTTTTGGGGGGAGGTATGTTTTGTGCAATGCGTGTGTGTATATTTATGTATGCCGCGGTGTTTGTGTGTTGGGTGTTGTGTGTGTGCAGCGTTGTCTGTGTGTGTGGGTGTCTGTGTAGGGTGATGTTTGTGGTTCCCAGTGTGTGTGTGGTGTGTTGTGTGTGTGTGTGTGTGTGTTGGGGGGAGGTGTGCACCTCCCATAGTGCTCCATCCCCCATGCTGCGCACCCCCCATCGTGCTCCATCCGCCATAATGCGCACTCCGAAACGTGCTCCATCCGCCATGATGCGCACTCCCAAACGTGCTCCATCCGCCATGCTGCGCACTCCCAAACGTGCTCCATCCACCATGCTGCGCACTCCCAAACGTGCTCCATCCGCCATGCTGCGCACTCCCAAACATGCTCCATCCGCCATGCTGCGCACTCCCAGACGTGGTCCATCCGCCATGCTGCGCAGTCCCAAACGTGCTCCATCCGCCATGCTGCGCACTCCCAAACGTGCTCCATCCCCCATGCTGCACACTCCCCATCGTGCTCCATCCCCCAATGCTGCACCAGCATCAGCCTCTCTGCCCCCAGCATCAGCCTCTCTCCTCCCAGCATCAGCCTCTCTCCTCCCAGCATCAGCCTCTCTCCTCCCAGCATCAGCCTCTCTGTCACCAGCATCAGCCTCTCTCCTCCCAGCTTCAGCCTCCCCCAGCATCAGCCTCTCTTCTCTCAGCCTCCCCCCTCCCTCCTCCCAGCCTCCCCCAGCATCAGTCTTTCTCCTCCCAGCCTCCCTCAGCATCAGCCTCCCCCAGCATCAGCCTCTCTCCCCCCAGCATCAGCCTCTCTCCTCCGAGCATCAGCCTCTCTGTCACCAGCATCAGCCTCTCTCCTCCCAGCCTCAGCCTCCCCCAGCATCAGCCTCTCTTCTCTCAGCCTCCCCCCTCCCTCCTCCCAGCCTCCCCCAGAATCAGCCTCTCTCCTCCCAGCCTCCCCCTCCCAGCCTCCCCCAGCATCAGCCTCCCCCAGCATCAGCCTCTCTCCTTCCAGCCTCCCCCAGCATCAGCCTCCCCCAGCATCAGCCTCTCTCCTCCCAGCCTTCCCCAGGATCAGCCTCTCTCCTCCCAGCCTCCCTCTTCCCAGCCTTCCCCAGCATCAGCCTCCACCTCCCAGCCTCCCTCAGCATCAGCCTCCCCCAGCATCAGCCCCTCTCCTTCCAGCCTCCCCCAGCATCAGCCTCCCCTAGCATCAGCCTCTCTCCTTCCAGCCTCCCCCAGCATCAGCCTCCCTCCTCCCAGCCTCCCCCAGCATCAGCCTCCCCCTCCCAGCCTCCCCCAGCATCAGCCTCCCCCAGCATCAGCCTCTCTCCTTCCAGCCTCCCCCAGCATCAGCCTCCCCCAGCATCAGCCTCCGCCTCCCAGCCTCCCCCAGCATCAGCCTCCGCCTCCCAGCCTCCCCCAGCATCAGCCTCTCTCCTCCCAGCCTCCCCCAGCATCAGCCTCTCTCCTCCCAGCCTCCTCCAGCATCAGCCTCTCTCCTCCCAGCCTCCCCTAGCATCAGCCTCCCCCTCCCAGCCTCCCCCAGCATCAGCCTCCCCCAGCATCAGCCTCTCTCCTTCCAGCCTCCCCCAGCATCAGCCTCCCCCAGCATCAGCCTCTCTCCTCCCAGCCTCCCCCAGCATCAGACAAACTCACAAAAATACATATAGCACTGACACATCTATACAGTCATATACACTGACATACATAGATACACATCATACATGCATACAGACACACACAGCTCTACTACATACATACACACATAGCTCTGCTACATACATACACACATAGCTCTGCTACATACATACACACATAGCTCTGGTACATACATACACACATAGCTCTGCTACATACATACACACATAGCTCTGCTGCATACATACACACATAGCTCTGCTGCATACATACACACAGAGCTCTGCTACATACATACACACATAGCTCTGCTGCATACATACACACATAGCTCTGCTGCATACATACACACATAGCTCTGCTACATACATACACACATAGCTCTGCTACATACATAGCTCTGCTACATACATAGCTCTGCTACATACATACACACATAGCTCTGCTGCATACATACACACATAGCTCTGCTACATACATACACACACAGCTCTGCTACATACATAGCTCTGCTACATACATAGCTCTGCTACATACATACACACATAGCTCTGCTACATACATAAATCTGCTACATACATACACATAGCTCTGCTACACACATACACACATAGCTCTGCTACATACACGCATAGCTCTGCTACATACATGCATAGCTCTGCTACATACATACACACATAGCTCTGCTACATACATAGCTCTGCTACATACATACATAAATCTGCTACATACATACACATAGCTCTGCTACATACATACACACATAGCTCTGCTACATACACGCATAGCTCTGCTACATACATGCACACATAGCTCTGTTACATACATAGCTCTGCTACATACATGCACACATAGCTCTGTTACATACATAGCTCTGCTACATACATACACACATAGCTCTGCTACATACACGCATAGCTCTGCTACATACATGCACACATAGCTCTGTTACATACATAGCTCTGCTACATACATACACACATAGCTCTGCTACATACATACATGAATCTGCTACATACATACACATAGTTCTGTTACATACATACACATATAGCTCTGCTACATACAGACACACACGTGGCTATGAGGGGCCCACACACGTGGCTCTGGGGTGCCCACACGCAGCTCCAGGGGCCAGCACATACAGCACCGGGGGGGGCAGGGCATACACCTAAGGGGGGAGAAGCCCATACAGCTCACCAGGGCACATAAATCGGGGGGCGGGGAGGGCACATACCGCTCAGGTCACGGTGGAGAGGGGGCCCACACAGCGCCGGAGAGAAGAGCTGTGCTGGGGGTCGCTGGCTGGCACTGCAACTCCTTCATCTGTGGGACTGAGCAGGCCGGTCGGTAGCTCCGCCCACAGATGAAGTTCAAACCAGGAAGTCTGCGCGCCTTAAAGGGACGGCGCTGCAGATTCCTGGCGAGGACTGCGGACCCCCGGAACTTGGCCCGGGGGCAGCAGAACTAAGGCGAGGGGGCCCCGGCCAAGGGGCACCAGAACTGTCGAGGCCGAGTGGGCCCCCCCGCTCTCCAGGGCCCCGGCATTTGGCCAGGTATGCCACGTGCTGACGCCGACCCTGACTTTTTGATATCTGATTGTCTATGTTTCCATTTAATTAGCATTGTAATGTTAAATATAAAAATGTAGAATGGCCAATAAAACAAAAAAAAACGTTTTTAAATTCACATCTTCCTATTTTAATACAATACCAAAAGTGTAAAGGTTATAAAAATAATATGCCATAGTCAAAATGGGATTAACGAGTCATATCAGTTATATGTTTTTTAATCCTAGTCAAATAGTAGAAATTATAGGACACCACATAACATACAAGTAAATTAAATATCTTGGTTCAAAAACCTGTTTTATTACAGTTTACATTTAAGAAATGTTTTTTAGTAAATGCGTAAAAATTACATCTTTACATTCATTTTTTATGCTCCCTGTTTCCACGAAAAGAAGACCTACCCCAAAAATAAGCCCTAGTAGAATTTGGGGGGCTTTTTTAAAATATATGCTCTAGTCCAAAAATAAGCCCTAGTTGCAGTTCCATAAGGAAGTCTGGACAGCTAAAAAAAAGTTAAAGAATACAGAAGGACTCTTCTTCAATGAAAACAGATATCCTCAAAAGAAAGCAGACTCCACCCTCAAAAAAAAATTGACCGCGTTCATCAGACCCCAAACATTTACATTTTTCAACTGCCAATGGTGGATGGGCTCTCACACAGAGATCTGCATTGCTGTTGGGTCCCTTGCTATTCCAGTTGCATTGCACTGCAGCTCTCACAAACAGATTGGGTACTAGTATCACTCCACATGAGTGATACTGCTTCCAGTCATCAGGGGGAGCCAACCATTGTAGAACACAGGGAACCTGACAATGATGCAGATTTGTATGTGAGAGCCCATTCACTTGTCAACTCTAATTATTTGTGATCTGGTAAGTGTGATTCTTTTAGGGGTGTTTGTTTCTTTTTGGAGGTAAACTTAGCAGTACATAGAGAATAATACATTTAAGCAGGTAATGTAAACCTTTGTAAATATGGTCTGTACCCACCACTTTAGGACTGGTTCTGCACCATGAGAATAGCAGATCAGATAAAAAAATGTGCATCTGAACCAGTAATAGGAGTAACACAAAATGTCAATGTTCTAGAATATGATGATTACCGTATTTTTCGGATTATAAGACGTACTTTTCCTCCCAAAAATTTGGGAGGAAAATGAGGGGTGCATCTTAATATAAAATATGAATATAGCTTTACCTGGGGGTCCTGCTTGTGTGGCGATCGGGCGGCCGGGTGCCTGTGGCTGCGTTCAAGCGACCGGATACTTGTGCTTGCGTGCGGGCGACAGTCGGGTGCCTGTGCCTGCGTGCGGGCGGCAGTCGGGTGCCTTTGGCTGCGTGTGGGCGGCAGCCAGGTGCCTGTGTGCGGAAGGCAGCTGGCACCGACAGGCACCCGGATGTTGCCCTCACACAGGCACCCGGCTGCCTCCCACACACAGGCACCCGGCGAGTCAGCGCGTGCGCAGATGGAGCCCTTGGATGAGAGCTCCATCTGCGCATGCGCCACTCCAGGTGCCATCATTTGAACCGGGACCGTGGACACTGGGTCACTCACCGCACCAGCCTGCTGCACGACTAATCCACCGACGCTGCTGCCTCCACCATGGCCACCGACACTCCTGCCACCACGTACACCGCTGCTCCTGCCACCACAGACCTCACCGCCCCTGCCACCACGGACCCCGCCGCCACTGACCCGCTGCGCCTGCCAGCACAACCTCTGCCTCCTGTGACCCCGCTTCACCACTACTGCTGCCCCCCTCTGGTAAGACAACACCGGAGTATAAGACGGACCCCATTTTTATTTTTTTACCTTTTTTTATGTCTAAATTTGGGGTGCGTCTTATAATCCGGTGCGTCTTATAAAGTGAAAAATACGGTATATCTGAATAAATTTTGATTTTTTTTTTTGTTCAAGAATAAATGTGGATTGTTGTTCATGGGAAAATATAAGACATCCCCTAAAAATAAGCCCTAAC
Source organism: Anomaloglossus baeobatrachus (assembly GCF_048569485.1). Lineage (NCBI taxonomy): Eukaryota > Metazoa > Chordata > Amphibia > Anura > Aromobatidae > Anomaloglossus > Anomaloglossus baeobatrachus. Next base: position 142,965,723 of record NC_134363.1, on the reverse strand, counting down.
GCATCTTTTGGAGCAAAAAATAATATAAGACCCCATCTTATTTTTGGGAAAACATGGTATTAGCTGTCATCCCTTTACCGTATTTGTGATTATTAATTGACAAAATAATTGCAATTGTTAGACCTAAGGGTCATTTTCTTCCCAAATTGCTCAATAAGTCAATGGCTTGACCATCCTCTTCAGTATTTTTTCCATTGCGATTTTAAATTCCTTATTTCTCAGACTGTAAATAAATGGATTCAATAGGGGGGTAACAATCGTGTACATAACACCCACCAATTTGTCCTCATCCTTACCGTAACTTGACTTTGGTCTCAAATACATAAAGATGACAGAACCGTAAAAAATAGTGACAACTATTAGGTGAGAAGTACAAGTAGAAAAAGTTTTTTTCCTTCCTGAAGTTGAGTGAATGTTTAAGATTGTTGATATGATCTTAACATAGGAGATAATTGTCAGGATGAGGGACCCCACGGTCATTCCACCCCCAAAAATGAAGACTATGAGCTCGTTGAGCCAAGTATCCTTACAGGCCAGTTTTAGTAGTACAGGGACATCACAAAAGAAGCTGTTAAGTTTATGAGACTCACAGAAAGGCAAACTAAAAGTAAATGCAGTGTGGATTAAAGCATTGGTGGCCCCAATGGCCCAAGAACCGACAAGAAGCTGAAAACAGACTATTTTGCTCATAATGACGGTGTAGAGCAATGGATGACAAATCGCATTATATCGGTCGTAAGCCATGGCTGCCAGAATATAAAACTCAGTCCCGGCCAACAGTAGGACACAGTACAACTGAGCCGCACAACCGTAGAACGATATGGTCCTAGTTTCCGACAAGAAATTGGCCAACATTTTTGGAGCCGTTGACGAAATGTAAAAAATTTCCAGAAAGGAAAAGTTACTTAGAAAGAAATACATCGGAATCTGAAGATTTGGGCTCAAATTATAAGCAAGAATTATGGAAAAATTTCCAACCACCGAGACTATATACATGAGGAAAAAGGCAACAAAAAGAAAAAGTTTAAGCTCCGGCTTCTCAGAAAGTCCCACGAGTGTGAAGTCTGTGCTCACGGTCTGATTGGAGGTGGACATGGTAAATCCTTTGTTCTGTAGGAAAAAAAAATCATCAATAATAATAGTTTATAATATTTTTTGTATCTTCATCGTTCATAGTGATAACCAAATTTTATAAATTCTTGTGCCAGCGTATCCCCCCATTATGTAAGTCATCCTGATTTTGGTAAAATATAAACCTGGAAAATCTTAATTTGTTGATTATTTGGGGATGTTGTGTAGTTTGATCCCAGCTGTACAGGTTCTCAGAAGATTAATTTGTTCCTAGAAACCAACACTTAATCGGCAATTTTTCATAAGAGGATATTAAATAGAACTTTGTTGCTTTTGAAAGGCAATTGGTGTATTAAAGGAATTTATCAGCAGGTTTTTCTAAGTATTCTGAGAGCAGCATGATGTAGGAAAAGAGACCCTGAATCAAATGATATATCACTTAGTTGTGATACAATCATAGTTCTTGAATATTGCAGAGCTCAGAAAGTTGATCCCAAATACACCACAGCTCTCTGTGTACATTGTCTGTTGACAGTGAACTGCTTATCACAATCCTTAATGCTGCAGCCAGGGTCACCTACCTGGCTAATCGTTATTCGGACACTTCTGCTTTGTGCCAGTCATTGCACTGGCTAGCCAGACATTATAGAATCCAATTTAAATTGCTTGTTCTCACCCACAAAGCTCTCCACAGTGCAGCACTCCTCTACCTCTCCACCCTCATCTCTGTCTATCACCCTACCTGTTCTCTACGCTCCACAAGCGACTTTCGACTAACATCCACACTAATCCAAACTTCCCACTCCCGGATCCAAGACTTCTCCCGAGCTGCACCAATCCTCTGGAATACTCTGCCCCAAGAAGTTAGGATGATTTACAACTTGCACAGCTTTAGACGCTCCTTAAAAACACATCTTTTTAGGGTGGCCTAACACATTCCCACTTCTCAGAACATTAATTCTCCCTCAAACTTCACTGTACCCAAAGCATTACAAAGATTGACTAATGACTGGTTCATGCAGACTTTTATCTATTCCCCCATTTTTTTGGACAAGGCTGGACCGTCGTTGTAAATAAGCACCTGTGCCTTGTGTCAAGCAGAGGTGTCTTTATTTTTGCTTTATTATATCTTCAATAAATGTAACTTATGTTTGTTTCTACATGAACCTCTGAATTGTAAATTGCTGCGGAATATATTGGCGCTATAGAAATAAAGATTATTATTATTATTATTATTAATAATAATAATAATAATAAGAGAGGGCATGGCTGGAGCAGGACTCTCGTGCACTGTAGTCCACACAGTGATAATTTCTTGGAGGTAAAACATTCATTATATGGAAACAACAGCACACAATCTAATAAGAGACAGATCCCTAAAATCTATGTCTCAGATCCTACCTAATTCTGTCCTCAAATTACATAGCAAAAACCGGCTGACTGATTCCCTTTAACAAGTAAATTAAATTTAGAAGAAATACTTCTCTTTGTAGAGGGTATCCACTTGGGTTACTCTCTAACCTCCATATGCCCTCAACATCAGCAAGGTCGGTATATGTTTATACACAGCATTGTATAAAGGGGGCTTTACACACAACGACATCGCTAACGATATGTCGTTGGTGTCACAAAATTCGTGACGCACATCAGGCCTCATTAGCGACGTCGTTGCGTGTGACACGTACGAGCGACCACTAACGATGCAGAATACTCACCAAATCATTGATTGTTGACACGTCGTCCATTTCCCAAATGTCGTTCCTTGTTCTGGATGCAAGTTGTTCGTCGTTCTTGAGGCAGCACACATCGCTACGTGTAACACCCCAGGAACGACGAACAACACCGTACCTGTGTTCTCCGGCAATGAGGTGGGCGTGACTTCCATGTGGCTGTTCTCTGCCCTTCCGCTTCTATTGGACGCCTGCCGTGTGACGTTGCTGTGATGAACTGCCCCCTTAGAAAAGAGGCTGTTCGTCAGCCACAGCGACGTCGCTAGGAAGGTAAGTACGTGTGACGGCTCATAGCGATATTGTGCGCCACGGACAGAGATTTGACCGTGACGCACAAACGACGGGGGCGGGTGCTTTCACCAGCAACATCACTGGCAATGTCGCTGCGTGTAAAGCCCCCTTTACACTCTGCAAATTATGATGCATATCAATTTTACATATTCAAGATTTTATTTTTTGAATGCCATGATGATAAATTCTATAAATCTTATAATTTTAAAGAGATAAATCACTTGCGATAAGATGCCTTTGGATTTGCTCCTTCTGCCTGATATAGACAACTCACATGAAGTCAAATATGTTACTTTCCTTTATTTTTGTTTGTTAGGATCATTTTACAATACCTCTGTATTGGGTCTGCATACAAAAGATGTTCCCATAGGAAATAAGTTCAACTTTTAAGACTGAACGTTTGTAGGGGTTTGCAAAAAAATGAAGAAAAAATGTCCCACAATTTGGTTTCTTTTTTGTTTTTTAACTGGTAGTAGTAATAAAAGCTGAAATAAAAGTCATGGGTAATTTGTTTGAAAGACATACGGTAAGTATATTTGGTTTTAAGCTTTCAAGGATGATAGGTGCAGATCAAAGAAAGGGTTGAACGCTAAACTGTTGTTGAAGAAAATCCAAGACCAAATGGATTGAAAATGTGATCTTTATTGAAACTATGCGTTCCAGAGATTATTCTCCTTCTTGAGGACCAAACAGTTTTGGTCCTGAAGATGGAGAATAATTTATGAAACCTACAGTCAAATATGGTGTAGGTTCAAAGATGTTTTGGAGTTGCTTTGCTGCCTCTGTTACTGGATGCCTTGACTTTGTGTAAGGGATTTCAAAACCTGGAGATTACCAAAGGATTTTGGGTAATAATGTAGTGCCCAGTGTCAGAAAGCTGGGTTTGTGTCCTAGGTCATGAGTCTCCATAGGATAATGACCCCAAACATGGATGGAATGGCCAATGGCCACCAGACATGGATGGAAACCAAACGCTGGAGACATCTGGAGTGGCAGCAATGAGTCCCGATCTAAATCCCATTGGGCACCTCTATAGAGATCTTAAAATTGCTGTCGGGAGAAGACGCCTTCAAGTATGAGAGACCTGGAGCAGTTTATAGAGAAGAGTCTGAGATTCCAGGTGAGAGGAGTAAGAAGCTTGTGGACAGGGATAGGAAGTGACTGATTGCAGTTATTTATTCCAAAGGACGCACAACCAAATTTGAAGTTGAAGGTGCCAACAATTTTGTCTGGACCGTTTTTGGGGGGGTTTGTGTGAAATTATGTCAAATTTGCCTTTTTTCTCACTTTTTTTCTCTTGTCCCAATACACATAAAGGAAATAAACATGTGTATAATAAAACATGTGTTAATGAAATAATTTTTTGAGAGAAATACTTCATTTTCTGGAACAATTTCAAGAGTGCCAACAATTTTGGCCATGACCGTAAAAACGCTAGAGAGATGCTTTATTCCCGTCTCACTGATCGCATCCCAATAGACAGCAAATTGAAATATATAAACATTTTACATGCCTTCAATTTTCTGTATTGTAGCGTAAGTTAGATATCTTGTCCAGTGAGTTTCTTACTAGAACATGTGCAGTAGTTTACTGGGCCGGGTGTACAGTATTAGGCCCCCTTCACACACACGTGAAAAAAAGTTCCGTTTTTTCACGGACGTATTAAAGGGGTGTTTTGCTCCCCGTGTGCCGTGTTTGTAGCACATGCATGTTCTCCATGTGTTATACGTAATAACACACGGAGAAGGGATTGTCCCGCCTTACCTGATTCTTCCGGAGCTGTCTGTGGTGCTGAATGACAGTGTCCAGCACAGGCCACACCCCACTGACGCTGCTTCCGGCCCCCAGTGAAGAAGATACGTTGTTCAAATTCACTGGGGGTTGGATGCAGGTGACAGCCGCAGCAGAGACTGCAGGGCTGGTGGAGGTGAGTATGTGTTATTTTTACAATGACACGTGTGTTTCTCCGGCACGTGTCACGTGGGCCCGCATCCACACTACATCCATGTGGTACGTGTGCGGGCCACGTGACACCCGTGCTGCTGGAGAAAAACGGACATGCATCCATGTGGAGCACATTGGCTCATGTCTGCTCTACACGGAGGCACGGGCCAATTGCTGCACACGTGCGTGCACATAAACCCATTGATTTTAATGGGTTTATGTGTGCCTGTGTCTCTGGTACATGTGGGCATGGACCTAGGTGGCCTTAGGCAGTAAGAGTCAGTTTTTAAAGTTATTGTGATAGAATTAGTAAAAATGGGCAAATATAAGGGTCAAAATTTGAAAATAGCAAATCTTGTGGGGTGCTCCCATTATGCTCTGCTTATCTCTACCAAAAGATGTCCAATAAAGGATTCCGGTGGGTTGGCGACAAAGTCATGGGCATCCATAATGATGTGAATGGGGAATGTAGGCTCGCTCTTCTAATCCATTGCCATAAATGAGTTACTTTAACATATATTGCTTAAAGTAAACCTGACAGCTGATACATACTGCCTGATCCACATACAGCATGTATCAGGCACTGGCTGTCCGGTCTTAGTCATGTATGTTTAACTCTAAAACCCTCCAGTGTATCATAGACGAGTATATTTTAAGAGTCGCCAAGCACCTAGGCAGAGACCATTCAATCCAGAGTGGCAGGCGGCATGTAAAGTATATTTTTCTCTGAAATGTTGCAGAGTTTCAGAGTCAAAAACCTGACTGAGAAAATATGGCCAGTGGGCGATACTTGCTCCCCAAGGATTAGTCAGCTTGTATCTGCTGTCAGGTTCACTTCAAAATGATCATAGAAAGGTGTCACCATTCGACTGTTGAATAATGAGGCATAGGGGCCTCTAGGCTGTCCTCACTCTAGGGTTCCCTGCGCTATCCCTAACCTCAGGGATACTCCTAATGGTGATGTCCTATTCTTGTCTCTTTTCCTGATCATACCTACAAAGAAATAAGTATTACAACCATCAAATAGTCTGGAACGCCACACCTCAAAAGATAAACTAAGATAAATTTTAGCTGGCATAGGTGGAAGGATTATCCATCATAAATAGGAGGGGAGCAGATGTGATTGGCTTCCCCACAACATGTGCTCAAAGGAGACTAAAAAGCAGACTAGCAGGGATTAACCCTAGCTAGCCTGCCTGTAAATCAACACACAGCAGGTCAACATCTGAGTTTTCCTGTGTTGATCCCAGACACCAGAGAATTACTCAGGCAGAGTGTCAGAATCTGTAGTCTGAACAGAACCTGACGCCGCCACGACAGTCGGTGAAGATTGTGAAAATCTCTGTGTGACAAAAGGTCTTAGAACAGAGAGCAAATCACACACTGCTCTATACAAGTATGAATAACAAAAGACCATTAAGAGTGCCCATGTAGGCCCCTGATCACTGATGAAAGTGTTTATGGCTATGTGGGTATTTGAAGTGGGCCATAGAGCAATGGAAGGAGGAGGTATGGTCTTGTGAATTATGCTTTCTTTTCCGTTATGTTGACATCAGGGTGCATGTGCATTATTTACCTGGTGAGTAGATGGCATCAGAGAGCATTAAGAAGACAAATCGGTGGACACAGTTTGATGCTTTGGACAATATTCTACTGGGCAAGTTTGGTACCTGGCACTCTTGTGCATATTACTTTGACATGTACCCCCCGAGGCAAAGTACCCCCTTAATGGCAATGGTATTCACTAATGGCATTGGCCAATGTTAAGGAATAGTATAATGGACATGACAAACACACACGGACTTGGCCTCGACCTTTTGTAGATCTTAGTCTGGTCAACGACTGTGCTGAAAAATTAATATGATCTATGAGAGCCCCCTGAACAAGTTACAGAACTGAAGGAATCTGCTGCTGTCACCCAACGCAGATACCACGGGACACATTCACAGCCGATAGGTAAGATATGGTGCTGCAAGGAGGACCCATGAAATATTTATAAAGTCATGGGCGGCTGATTGGTGGTATGTACAGTATATATACTGTTTAGATGAATACCTGATCATACTGTATACAAGGAACACTCAGTCATGAGAGTAGGCTCAGATGCAAATATGTATCGATTCCATACAGCAAAACCTATGTATGTTATATAGGATAGGATGAAACAAGCAGCAAAAATTTAAGGCAAATCCGCAGCTCAATAATCTCTAGAATGTAAAAAATCCAAAATATGTTTTGAAAATCGTATTCACATGTTATAAGCAGAGTTACATACAAACCTGTCTGCACAAATAATGAGAAATATAAACGCTGCGGAGTCACACGTCACATACGGTCAGCACATTTACTCTGTATACACTGAATCCTTGGTGTTATATAGCGTTTGTCAGACACAGGGGACCCTGGAAATCTCTGTGGTGCTCAATTACACAAAGCTAAAATGTTCTAAATTACAAATAGAAAGATTAAGAAATGCCCTTGTGTATTCCTTCAATTACCCTAAAGACTACAAAATTACATTTAGGTTTTACATTATTAACCCCAGATGTATTGTATGTTTACATGTATATTATCTTTAATATATCTAATATATAAAGCTGAATGTGCGTATGTATGTGTGTGTGTATGTATGTGTGTGTGTGTGTGTGTATGTCCGGGATTGGCATCCGCACCGTCGCAGCTACAGCCACAAAATTTTGCACACTCAAACTTCTGGACTCCGAGAGCGTCATAGGCTATGTTTTGAGGGGAAATTTTAACCCCGCGCTTTACAGTTATTCACCAAAAAAACTGCCTCCATTAAAGTGAATGGAGCTGGGAGTCACAGTGCAGCCAGAACTGCAGAAGATTGCGCAGCCACGCCCTTAAATGGAACGTTGGCGTGTCACAATGCAGCCAGGGAAAGAGACAGACACAAACAGGGAAAGAGGCAGACACAGACAGGGTAAGAAACAGACATAGACAGGGTAAGAGACAGACACAAAGAGACAAACACAGACAAAGAGACAGACTGACAGGGAAAGAGACAGGGAAAGAGAGGGAAAGAGAGAGACAGGTTAAGAGACAGACACAGACAGGTAAAGAGACAGACAGGGAAAGAGACAGACAGGGAAAGAGAGGGAAAGAGAGACACAGGTTAAGGGACAGGCACAGATAGGTAAAGAGACAGACACAGACAAAAGACAGACACAGGAAACAGACAGGGAAAGAGAGGGAAAGAGACAGACAGGGTAAGAGACAGACAAAGACAGGTAAAGAGACAGACAAAGAGACAGACACAGGGAAAGAGACAGAGGGAAAGAGAGGGAAAGAGAGGGAAAGAGACAGACAGGGAAAGAGACAGACAGGGAAAGTGACAGAGATAGATAGACAGACAGGGAAAGAGATAGATAGACAGGGAAAGAGATTGAGACAGACAGAGAAAGAGACAGAGACAGTCAGAGACAGACAGGGAAAGAGACAGACAGACAAAGAGATAGAGAGACGGAGAGATATAAACAGAGGGGGAGACAGACATTATAATTACATTTATATATATTTGTTTTGTGGTTTTTGTGTGCAAAATACATTTTTGTTAATACATTCTATTTTGTTAATGGCAGTTATTAACCCGGGCAAAGCCGGGTAGTACAGCTAGTATTTATATATTCAAGATTATAAAAACACGGCTGCTGTCTTCCAAAAACAGCACCACAACTGTGCACAGGATTTTAGAACTCAGCCCCATTTTCTTCAATGAGTCCTGCTGCTGGGTTGTTGCCCTCCTATGGCCCTATGGCCCCCTCCACATCCCCTGGTGTTTCCATGCTCTGGAGACTGTACTGATGGACACAGCTAACTTTCTTGATACATCTCACATTGATGTGCCATTGTCTAGTTCATCTCCCTGCTGTTTTGAGACTAGTGACAGTCTTAGGACTGAAGCCTCTCATCTCCATAGTTCCTTTCCTTTGGCGTTTCATGAGTTAATTTCAGATTTTGTTGCCAGCAGCTCAGAGCAGTGCAGGTCAGCTGTAGCTGCTTTGGCTCCACACCCATTTAGGTCAAATACTGGAGCCTTCCCAGCAGACTCTGCTGTTGTTCATTTCTACTTTGGCCAGCCTGGTGGAAGGTACTGCTGAGGAAGTGTCCTGTTCCCATCCACCTGCTACTCTAAAGTCTGTCTGCTATGGTGAAGTTTGGTGTTTCGTATCCTTCTGTTTATTCCCCGTCTATCTTTCCTTTCCCTCCGTGTTTATACGTTTAATGATGAGTCTAGTGTACTCATCGGCCTACTCACTAGGCAAGGTGAGTTTAGGGCGAGCTGAGGATTCTAGGTATACTGCTCGCTGACAGGTTAAAAGCACTGATGGGATTCAAATTTTTAACAACAGGTTCTCTGTAAACCTTGCCCATTTGAAAACCACACTCATTCTGTAAGCACACGCATTTTGTTAGCCACACCCATTTTCACGGACTTTCCTTAACCAAAAAATACAAGTAATTTAAATTATAATCTATTTCCCCTTCTTCCCCTCCTCTACCTTCACTCTCCTGTTCAGCACCAGTTGTTTCAGTCACTGTCAGTCATATTGTATTAAACGGTTTTTCTACAATTTTTAAAAATTATTGTTAAAGGAGCCCTGCTAAAATTGCAACGGACGACCTTCCCCATACAGATCTCATTTCATATAGCTGCTTTTCCAGTGCAAATCCCATCCCATGTGGCTCCTTTCCCTCTACAGATCCCATCCCATGTGGTCTCTTTCCACTGCAGATCCCATCCCATGTGGCTCCTTTCCCCCTACAGATCCCATCCCATGTGGTCTATTCCCTTACAGATCCCATCCCATTATGGCCTCTTCCACCTGCAGATCCCATCCCATTATGGCCTCTTTACCCTGCAGATCCCACCCCATTATGGCCTCTTTCCCCTGCAGATCCCATCCCATTATGGCCTCTTTCCCCTGCAGATCCCGTCCCATATGGCTTCTTTCCCTCTGCAGATCCCATCATGGCCTCTTTCACCAGCAGATCCCATCCCATTATGGCGTCCTTCCCCTGCAGATCCCATCCCATTATGGCCTCTTTCCCCTGCAGGTCCCATCCCATTATGGTCTCTTTCCCCCAGCAGATCCCATCCCATTATGGCTCTTTCCCCTGCAGATCCCATCCCATTATGGCTCTTTCCCCTGCAGATCCCATCCCATTATGGCTCTTTCCCCTGCAGATCTCATCCCATTATGGCCTCTTTCCCCTGCAGATCCCATCCCATTATGGCTTCTATCCCCTGCAGAGCCCATCATGGCTCTTGTCCCCTGCAGATCCCATCATGGCCTCTTTTCCCAGCAGATCACATCTCATGTGCTCCTTTTCCTCTACAAATCCTGTTCCATATGGCTCCTTTTCCCATATAGTTCCCATCTTATGTGGCGCCTCTCCCCTGATGATTCTTGTCTCCCTGCATCTTCGGCTCACTGAGCTCTTACCTGCTCCAAGCACTGGCGGCCTCTCCTCTATCCTCTGTCCTCCTCCACGGCACTCTGCAGGCTCATTGACGCTGGCAGGTGGCAGCAGGATGAGCAACCTCATCCCGCTTCCATTACCTCTGCAGCGTCAGCGCGTTGCTTCACGCCAGGTCAGGGAGCAGACAGGCTCCATTAAACCCAGAAGTGCGGCGCGTACGGAGGTACGAGGATTCATTTGTGTTAGTGTCTTAAAGACACTTACACAAGTGAATACAGAGAACTGGATTGCCGGAGTCGTTTCTTGCCTGTTTGGGGAACCAGCTGCTATTTTAACAACCGGTTCACCTGAACTGGACAGAACTGGCTGAATCCCACCCCTGGTTGAAATAACAAGAATAGAGATGATTAATTTTTGCAACATGGAAGCGGTTCTAAATGTTACCCCCCTATTGAGATTTGCCGTGATGTGGCAGGGGTGGCTCAAAAAATTGATCAATTGTTTGCTAAAAATCTCATTTTGTATTATAGTACAGTTGGAATTATGTTGTGAATTCACACTATTTAATTGTTGCATGCCATTCTCAGGCATTGCTGGCTTTCCTCTTTTTTTTGTTATTAATTGGTCTGGTGGTTGACCTTCACCATGCCGTGCACGCCTGTTGTTCTTTGCAAATTCCTTCTGTTTCTATCAAAATTAATTTTGGTGGCTGTTCACATTCAGCCACCTCACCCTTTTCCTTGGGCATTGTTAATTAGGCACCATTTACTTGGGACTGCTCCGCCTTCATTCATGGGTGCTGGTCTGGCACTGTAAGGGCAAGTTCTGACATTGTCCTGGTGTGTGTGGCATTTGCTGCACATGCTGGGCCTGGGCTGCCTTTATTCGCAGTCGCCTCTCTTTGCAACATGGAAGCGGTTCTGAAATGTTACGGGTATATGTGTTGCTTGAATATGCTTTTAATGTAATTAGGAGGCCGCATGGCACAATGAAAATATAAAATATAGAGTAGGACCCCCCCTATTGAGATTCGCCGTGACGTGGCAGGGGTGGCTCAAAAAATTGATCAATTGTTTTGCTAAAAATCTCATTTTGTATTATAGTACAGTTGGAATGATGTTGTGAATTTACACTATTTATTTGTTGCATGTGTGCCGCCCCCGTGTCAGCAGCCGGGCTGCTAGGATCCGGATCCGCGGTGCCTCGAGGGGCGTCCGGACCCGGGGGTCGTGCGGCCACTCAAATAAAGGGGGTATTTACAGGGGAGAGTATAATTAAAATTCGTGACACCACCCGTGGTGTGTGGTAAGATGGAGTACCACCGCTGCAGCTGGGAGTACCCGGGAGCGGTGGAGTGGGCAGCTGAGTGTTTAACCCCTCCACAGGTAGGGGGGATGCCCTGGGACTCGGTGATGGTGTTGAGGAGTGCCATTGGGGGTGAAAGGGTCTCTTGCGTACTCACTCAGCCCATAAAGCTAACACCGACAACTTGGTAAACCAAAGTTCTGGACACCGCTGCCGCCTATGGGGGCTAGTTTGGGTCCTGTCCCCAATGGTGTTGCCTGATGATCTGTGACCTTTTCCCTGGCACCTAGTTGACTTCTCATTTGGCCCCGGTAGCATGAAACTAGTCGGGTCTCGCTCCCCAGTGTGGTTAACTGTGGTAGCTTGCTCTCAGGGTTCACGCTTGGGATTTTCCTATCCCCCTCGATGCGCCAGTACCCCGATTTTGGAGCGGGTGGAGAGCGGATCTTGAAGGCTCTGTCCTCGTCGGGTAAATTGTCAGGTTGCCTGAAGCTACTCCCTGACCTAGGGTCCACGTACCCCGTCGTGCCCTGGTCCCAGCCCGGTGATGGTACAAGGCCGCCGGCTGTCCTCCTCGACAGTTCCGTGCCCGTTGTCACAATTCCCTGTGATCGGGGGTCCAGCTCCTACTAGGCCCAGACCACCGTCTGTCACCTAGTTACTTCCAAGAAGCCCAAGTCCTGACCTCCTCTCTCCTTCACTTCCTCTACTTCACTCTGCCTTTCTCTGACTGACTCCTGACACTCCTGACCTCCCCTTAACCAACCCCCCAAGTGGGCGACCCCATTCCACTCAGGCCGTCCACTGGTGTGTCTGGTGGGTGTGGTACAGAGTGTTCCTAGGATTTTGATTGACTGCTGTTGGCAACACCATAGTTGGGGACCCATAACCAAGCAGGAGGAAGGGCAGAAGGGCAAATTGCACAATACCCTGTGACGACCTGATAGGCCAGGGCATCACACATGCCATTATGCAATTAGGCAGTGCTGGCTTTCCTCTTTTTTTTGCCAAATATCATTACTCTGATTGCAACCACAATAGAGCAATCAGGAAGAGCCAGGGAAAGTGCCATAATTGGAGCAGCTAATGTGATGCACCATTTCTACTGTGGCTGTGGGCTGGTATTTTTAGGCTGGAGAGGGCCAAATAACCATGCACCTTCCCTGCCTGATAATAGCCTGCAGCTGTCTGCTTTACCGTGGCTGGTTATAAAAAAACTGGGGAGACCTCACTTAGTTTTTTACATTTATTTATTTATTTTATAATAAAAAACTGCACAATAAGCTCCACAGGGTGCAGTTTCATAATATATCAGGAGGTTGTGCAACTATATAGCGGGCTTTACACGCTACAATATTGTTAATGAATTATCGTCGGGGTCACGGTGTTTGTGACGCACATCCGGCTTCATTAACAAGATCGCAGAGTGTGACACTTATGAGTGACCTTAAACGATCACAAAGCGGTCAAAATCGTTTGTCGCGGAGAGGTCGTCCTGAAACAAAAAAATCGTTTTCTGCTTATTAGCGATGTTGTTCGTCGTTTCTGCGGCAGCACACATCGCTATGTGTGACACCGCAGGAGCGACGAACATCTCCTTACCTGCCTCCACTGGCAATGCGGAAGGAAGAAGTTGGGCGGGATGTTTACGTCCCGCTCATCTCCGCCCCTCCGCTTCTATTGGCCGCCTGCCGTGTGACGTCGCTGTGACGCGGCACGAACCGCCCCCTTAGAAAGGAGGCGGTTCGCCGGCCAGAGAGACGTCGCAGAGCAGGTATGTGCGTGTGACGCTGCCGTAGCGATAATGTTCGCTACGGCAGCGATCACCACATATCGGTCGTACGACCGGGCGGTTGCTATCGCGCTCGACATCGCCAGAAAATGCTAGCGATGTCCCAGCGTGTAAAGCCCGCTTATGTGTTTCTGTCTGTCCATATCTCTGTCTATCATCTATCTATCCCGTAAATAACTAAGCGCTAGTGTGCAGATGCGATGTCATTCATGTTGTCTCCAATATTAAAGATGGCTCCTTGTGATGTAAAAGCACTAGTGTGCAAGTGCGGTGACCACATGGATTCCCTCATATTTACCGATTAGCTGATAGCAGACATGTACATGGTAATGATAAGGCGCTTATACTTAAACCTTCTTTATTATGAATGAGTAATGCATCATATGTAGTTATAAGGAACACTTGCACATTTATTGCACTGGGATTGTACTTTTGCAGTTTATGCAGCATATGAGTGCTATCTGTATATATTATATGTACTAAGTGTATTGTGGATTAAAGGGAATCTGTCACCACTTTGACCTTTTTAAACTGTTCATTTGGACATACAGGTTATGGGGTGCTGAAAAATGTCCGACCTGTATGTCTCATATCAGGTGGCTTGATGTGGATAAGTCATGTTTTATCACTTTATGTAAATGAGCTCTTCCAGGCTATGGGGCAGATACTGCCTGGAAGATAACTTCGCCTTCAGAGACTATTTTAAAAAAAAAGGGGCATTCCCAGTGTAATGTGTGATGGCTGCACTCTGCTTTCAATACAGACCTGTCTGTGATTATAACTGACACTTCCGCAGGTGCCTCTCGGCTTCAGCCTCCATCTCACAGGCAGACAGTATTGCAATGAAGCAGAGCTCAGGGAGCTGCCAAAAATGTGTTTGCAAGAAGACAAAGTTAATTTCTCCTGTTCTGTGTCAATTACTTGTGTCACACTGGTAACGCCCATTTTATTTAAAATACGCTCTGGAGGCGGAGTTATCGTTCAGGCAGTATCCACCCCATAGCCTGGAGGAGCTCAGTTACAGAAAGTGATAGAAGATGATTTTTCCACAACAAGGCATCTGATATGCATATCCATATATCCAGGTATGGTTTTTTCAGTATTGTATAACCTGTATGCCCATAATAACAGTTTAAAAAGGTCAAAGTGGTGACAGATTCCCTTTAATATGTCACTATGTATGCATTTTATATTGTTCTTCTAATGGATGTAACAATATAATATCCTCCATATTTATATTAATGGGATTATACTCACACAATTATGTATCACTGCTTATATACTTACTGTTTGCAATATCACACTGCTGGACAAAGGTTGGCAAACAACCGAAATGTTGCCACATGGTTTAATAAAGTCCACTTTTGTTGTTACTTTTAGAGTGCTGCCGTCTTTTTTTCCATCTATCTATCTATCTGTCTATCCTTTCTATCCATCTATCTACAGTATCCATCCATCTACCCATCTATGTCCATCTATTCATCCAACATCTATTCATATATCCATCCATCTATCTATCCATCCATCTACCCATTTATCATCCATTCATCCATCCATCCATCTATTCATCTATCCATCTGTCTATCTACCTACCAATCTATCTATCTATAAATCCATTTATCTATTCATCCATCCATCCATTCATCCAACATCCATCTATCATCCATCTATCTATCCATATATCAATCCAGCTATCTATCCATCCCTCTACCCATTTATCATTAATATATCCATCCATCTATCTGTCTATCTAGCTATCAATCCACTCATCCATCCATCTATCCATCCAGCCATCTATACATTTATCCATCATCCATCCATCTATCCATCTATCTATCCATCTACCCATCTGTTCATCTATCCATCTATGATCTGTCCATCTATCATTTATCCCTCTATTTATCTGCCTATCTATCTATACATCCATCTATGCACCCATCTGTACATCCATCTACCATACAGCCATCTACCCATCTATCCATCTATCTACCCATCTATTCATCTAATTCATCTATACATCCATCTATCCACCCACCCATCTATCCACCCATCTGTCATCCATCTATCATCCATCTATCTATCTATCCATCCATCCATCCATCCATCTATCCACCGATCTATCCATCTTTCATCCATTTATCCATCCATGTATCCACCCATCTATCCATCTATCATCCATCTATCTATCTATCTATCCATCCATCCATCCATCTATCCACCGATCTATCCATCTTTCATCCATTTATCCATCCATGTATCCACCCATCTATCCATCTATCTACCCATCTATTCATCTATCCATCCATCTATCCATCCATCTATCCACCCACCCATCTATCCACCCATCTGTCATCCATCTATCATCCATCTATCTATCTATCTATCCATCCATCCATCCATCTATCCACCGATCTATCCATCTTTCATCCATTTATCCATCCATGTATCCACCCATCTATCCATCCATCCATCTATCTATCTATGAAAAAAGGAAGAAAGTCTTTCAGCTCACCTTACCCCTTTGAAGATCTATTGCTCGGATGCTGCAATGCCGAACAGAGATATATGGAAAAATAGAAAAAATGTATCCAGTAACCGATCTTTTAAAAATCCAGATCCTTTCTTCTCAAATAGTTAAAAACTTAGAAATGGTAGTACAATAAAGCCAGATAGTCTGACGCCGCCTTTACACGCTACGACATCGCTACCGATATATCGTCGGGGTCACGTCGTTAGTGACGCACATCCGGCACCGTTAGCGACATCACAGCGTGTGACACCAAGGAGTGACAATCAACGAGCGCAAAATCATTCAAAAACGGTGATCATTGACACGTCGCTCCTTTGCTTAATATTGTTGCTGCTGCAGGTACGATGTTGTTCGTCGTTCCTGCGGCAGCACACATCGCTATGTGTGACACCGCGGGAGCAACGAACATCTCCTTACCTGCGTCCACCGGCAATGCGGAAGGAAGAAGATGGGCGGGATGTTACGTCCCACTCATCTCTGCCCCTCCGCTTATATTGGGCGGCCACTTAGTGACGCCGCAGTGACGTCACTATGACGCCGAACGCACCTCCCCCTTGAAGGAAGGATTGTTCGGCGGTCACAGCGACGTCACTGAACAGGTATGTGCGTGTGACGCTGCCGTAGCGATAATGTTGGCTACGGCAGCGAGCACCACATATCGCACCAACGACGGGGGCGGGTGCTATCGCGCTCGACATCGCTAGCGATGTTGCAGCATGTAAAGTACCCTGTAATGTATAGATGGATAGTCTTATTATTATAGTATAATGTCTATAATAATCTATCCATCTATCTATCTCCCTATCTATCCATTCATCTATCCATTTATATATGCATTTATCCACCCATCTATTCATCTTTCCATTCATTCATCTCTCTCTCACTGTCCATCCATCACTATCTAGGGATAGAGAATTGGAGTGAATTGGTGGCAGAAGATGACAGAGAGGAATAATTAGAAGAAGATAGTGGTGGAGAACTTTCTTCATTCTTCTATATCTTACATCTTATTCAAAAACGCTATCAAACATCTGAATCAAATATCCTCACAACCATGGCCACTCAGTATTTTGGGGTGCTCACCATTTGATGTATTAGTCTGTTGATGGCAACCTTTACATTTCCATTTCTAAATGTGTATATGAATGGATTTAGTAACGGGGCGATGATCGTATACATCAACGCAACCAACCTGTCTTGGTCCATGGCATAGCTGGATTTGGGTCTAAAATACATGAAAATTCCAGAACCAAAAAATATGATTACAACTGTGAAGTGGGAGACACAAGTAGAGAAGGCCTTCACCCTGCTGGTGTTTGACTTCATATTAACAATGGTGGATATGATCTTTACATAAGAGATCATCGTTAGTATAAAAGACCCCACAATGACCGACCCACTGATCACAAAAATGACAACTTCATTGAACCAGGTATCTATACATGCCAGTTTGAGTAAAGGGGGAATATCACAAAAAAAATGATCAATTTTATTAAGGCAAAAAGGCATTGTAAACGTGAGCACGGTGTGTATGAGGGCATTCACTGCCCCGATAACCCACGAGCCAGAGATAAGCTGAATACAAACCCGCCGGCTGAGAAAAGCACAATATTGAAGGGGATGGCATATGGCGTGATATCGATCATAGGCCATGGCGGCCAACATGTAGCACTCTGCCCCTCCCAATAGTAGAAACCAATACATTTGCATCACGCACCCATAAAATGAGATGGTTTTACGAGTAGCTAGAAAGTTCGAAAGCATTTTGGGAACCGTTGATGTGACGTAACAGATTTCTAAAAAAGAAAAATTGGCCAGAAAAAAATACATTGGAGTCTTTAGATTAGAACTAAATTGAATCACAAAAATAATAAATACATTTGCAAAAACTGTTATAACATATATACAAAAAAAGAGCACAAAGAGTAAACGCTGTATCTCCAAGACGTCCGAGAGGCCGGACAGAAGAAATTCATTGATCCTGGTGAGGTTTCTTTTTTTCAAGTCATTGTAGATTTCTGCTAGAAAAAAAAAAGAAAATGGACATAATAGATATAGAACCAATAATAAATTATAAATGTAGTTTAGATCAGATAATATATTCATAAGGGCTTATGCACACGACTGTAAAAATCAGAAAAGTGCTACCCATCGTTTTGACAGATAGCACCGGTCCACATGTTATTTTATGGGGCTGTGCACATTTAATTTTTTTCCTCTGTCCGAGGACTTTATGGGTCTGTGGAACAAATTGGACTCGATGATTTCCGAGTGCAGTCCAATTTTCATGGACTGGAGATATAGATAAAATGAAGAAACCATTTTTTTCCCCAACACCGAAAAAGTCGGCTCCCACTGTGATCAGAATGTGATTAACAGAATTGGATTGATCTCCTTGGATGAAAGAAAAATGGTCTTGTGACATGTTAGGCTATGGGTTGTGTAGCCCCGGCATCCCTGCGGGGACACAAACTTACTCTCCACTCCAGCCAGGTCGCATTCTCCCCCGCACTCCCCCGGCCATGCACATGTGCTACTGCCTCCTTCCCAGACCGGGCCTGTGCATGCAGCCCAGGTCTTCCAGGAGTGTGCCTAGTACATGCACACACCAGTCCATCTCTTAAAACACCGGCATGCCATTTCCTCTCAGCCTATGGCACTTTGTATTTAAGGCACCCTCCCAGTAGGGGAGGTGCCTGTGCAACAACACCTTTAGTTAGTCAGTGTCCTGTCTATCTAGCTAGTTGTCAGGTCGCGTTATCCCTGTGTCTGTGTCCTGTACCTGAGTTTGCCTTCCCATACCTATCTGTCCCTGCTGTGCCCACCATACCTGTCTGCCTCAGTCATCCCGCCTGTACCTGCGTGCAAATATGCTTATACCAGAGTACGTCTCCTGTGTCGGGGGTCAACTGCCACAGTCCCAGTCATTGCCTTGGGAGTGGTGCTTAGTTAAGCCCCTCCCTCTAAAGGGTAAGCCCAGGTCTCCCTGTGGTTCAGTGGGTCCACTAATCCGGCTCGCTGTCCCTACACTGGACGCAAGCATTACAGGTTGAAGTCAATGGACTTAAAGGGAATACAGTACAGACCAAAAGTTTGGACACATCTTCTCATCTCTAGAACAACTATTAAGAGGAGACTTTGTGCAGCAGGCCTTCACGGTAAAATAGCTGTTACGAAACCACTTCTAAGGACAGGCAACAAGTAGAAGAGACTTGTTTGGGCTAAAGAACACAAGGAATAGACATTAGACCAGTGGAAATCTGTGCTTTGGTCTGATGAGTCCAAATTTGAGATCTTTGGATCAAACCACCGTGTCTTTGTAGAAAAGGTGAACGGATGGACTCTACATGCCTGGTTCCCACCGTGAAGCATGGAGGAGGAGGTGTGATGGTGTGGGGGTGCTTTGCTGGTGACACTGTTGGGGATTTATTCAAACTTGAAGGCATACTGAACCAGCATGGCTACCACAGCATCTTCCAGCGGCATGCTATTCCATCCAGTTTGCGTTTAGTTGGACCATCATTTATTTTTCAACAGGACAATGACCCCAAACACACCTCCAGGCTGTGTAAGGGCTATTTGACTAAGAAGGAGAGTGATGGGGTGCTACGCCAGATGACCTGGCCTCCACAGTCACCAGACCTGAACCCAATCGAGATGGTTTGGGGTGAGCTGGACTGCAGAGTGAAGGCAAAAGGGACAACAAGTGCTAAGCATCTCTGGGAACTCCTTCAAGACTGTTGGAAGACCATTTCTGGTGACTACCTCTTGAAGCTTATCAAGAGAATGCCAAGAGTGTGCAAAGCAGTAATCAAAGCAAAAGGTGGCTACTTTGAAGAACCTAGAATATAAGACATATTTTCAGTTGTTTCCCACTTTAAGTATTTCATTCCACATGTTTTCTTTCATAGTTTTGATGTCTTCAATGTGAATCTACAATTTTTAAAGTCATGAAAATAAAGAAAACTCTTTGAATGAGAAGGTGTGTCCAAACTTTTGGTCGGTACTGTATGTCAGCAGGTTTTTGCTTCCCCATCTGAGAGCATCATGATGTAGTCAAAGACACTCTGAATCCAACGATGTATCACTTAGTTTACTGGGTGCAGCGGATCTGAAACAATCAGAGTTTTTAGATATAGCCATGTAGAAGAACTGAGAAAGCTGTTCCTGCCCACACCAGGCTCTCTATATACAATGTCTAAAGACAGTGAACTGCTGATCATAGGAGGGGTGGCAATGATAATCTCCTGAGGCTCAAAACAAACATTGCAGGTAAACAACAGCACACAGTATGATGATAGACACATCATTGAAATCTGTGCGTTAACCCCTACAAGATGCTGTTTTCAGATTACATAGCAAAAACCTGCTGACAAATTCCCTTTAAGTCTACATTCAACCTTAAACACTATGAAGCTCTAGCCTAAAGCAAAATAATATTGCAAAGCTAAATAGAAAGGCCATATTTTTGACATTGACTGAACTAGTATAGACAAGAGGAAAAGTTTGTACCTACCTAAATCCATAGAAATTATGCAAAACCAGAAGATATCCTGCAAAATAGGCCAACGCTATAAGACCTGATAGTATATTAAAATGACATAATCACATCATGGTGAGCTGTCATGGAGCCTGTGCTGCTGTAGAGAAGTTCATGGATGGAGCCATGACATCCAAAACATAAAGACTCATCGCACACGTTGTGACCGGAAAATTCTAGAAATTGAAATAAAGTTTAGATTGTAACAATTTTAGTTGAATTGCTTCTTGATTAAAATCCATTTTGACAAATTCATTTTGCAAATAACTTACTAATGACTTACAAAAAGTTTGTAAAAAAAAAATAAAAAAAAAAAATATATATTGGTGATAGGAACAGGAAAAATTTATGGAAAGGACAAAAAAAAGGCAATTGTACTTGAGTCTCAGTTTTCCTATTTCTTCCAACCCTTTTAATCTTAAAGATACTGGAGATGACTAGGGCGAGTCCTCAATACTCCTTGTAAATATTCCCCATGCTGACCCTAGTTTTCTCTAAGGTCAGATATAAAGGGACAGTTTGGCTGCTCTCATATGTATTCAATAGTGATGGGTGAATAGTAACTATTGGGTTTGGTTTATTTGTAATGAATCCCAAAGTATTATTTTGGTAGTCGTCATGAATAATGAACCTAATGCAAATCAAGTGGGAACCTGAGCATTTTTGATGAAAAATGCTTGGTTTCCCCATTTACTTACATTAGGTTCATTATTCATGACAAATACCAGAATAGTATTTTGGGATTCATTACGAATAATCCAAACCCGAATAGTTACAATTCGCTCGTCACTAGTATTCAACTCATTATATCTTTTTGACAATAGCAGGATCTACTTATAGTCATCTGTTGTTCATATGGCCTTAAAAATCTTTGATCAAGAGACCACCGCAGTGACCTGGCCGTAGTTAAGGACAATGTTTTGGTACAATTAAGATGCTGAGTTTCCAAGAATTCCTAAAAGAAGGTTTAGATTTATTAAAAGACTTACATATTGATGACTTCTCCATCAGATATATCGATATATCGGTGAAGGTTTGACACTAAGGCGGGCTTTGCACACTACGACATCGCAGGTGCGATGTCGGTGGGGTCAAATCGAAAGTGACGCACATCCGGCGTCACTTGCGATGTCGTAGTGTGTAAATCCTAGATGATACGATGAACGAGCGCAAAAGCGTCGTTATCGTATCATCGCTGCAGCCTCCGACATTTCCATAATGCCAAGGGAGCGACAGGTACGATGTAGTTCCTCGTTCCTGCGGCAGCACACATCGCTGTGTGTGAAGCCGCAGGAGCGAGGAACTTCACCTTACCTGCCGCCGGCTGCAATGAGAAGGACGGAGGTGGGCGGGATGTTTACATCCTGCTCATCTCCGCCCCTCCACTTCAATTGGCCGCCTGCCGTGTGACGTCACTGTGACGCCGCACGACCCGCCCCCTAAGGAAGGAGGCGGGTCGCCGGCCAGAGGGACGTCGCACGGCAGGTATGTGTGTGTAAAGCTGCCGTAGCGATAATAATCGCTACGGCAGCTTTCACTATATATCGAACGTGCGACGGGGGCGGGACTATTGCTGCAGCATCGGTAACACATTGTTACCGATGTTGCAACGTGCAAAGCCCGCCTAACAGCCTTCACCAATCAGCAGTTATCTGTTTTGTTGGACACTGGATAAAACCAAGGTATAGAGTAAGAAAATGGTTCCCTACATTGTTTAGCGGCTGCACATTGTCTCCTTTTCAAGTGAATAGGATAAGTAGTATCAATAGGGAGAAGGCACTGAGCAAAGTATGAAGCCATGCTGTTCCAGTTCTATGCATTTTTTACAACCAGCCTCAATGGTGCAGAAAAAGCTGATTAATGAGGGTGGTAGGTGGTGTACCACTCAGTTAATTCTAGAGAACCCCTTTAAATTTCTCCATCACTACACTAAAAGTCCACTGAAGTTTATGTTTTTATGCATAGGACCTATGCATAAATAGGCCAGATTCATCATTGGATTCCTCCAGTTTTTTGGCATGGACTCCACTCAATTATTGACTTTTGGATTTAGGAAAAATTTCCAAAACGATTTGTGCCTTTTGTCAAAATTGTTGTTATTTTGTTTTCTTATTTTTGTGTCACTTTGAATTTTCCAGATGCTTAGACTGATTTTTGTCACTTTTTAGAAAGTTGCAAAATTTGGCATAACTCTACTCCAGTCCCCCCAAGGAATAATTTTATGTACACCAGTTAAAAAGTCAAATTTTTTGAGACATTTTACAAAACATGCAACTTTTTGTGATACAAAAAGGCACAAAAAATCAGTTAAAGACAGAAAACAAGACAATTTGGGGCTTTCATAAATCGTGTGTGCCATTTTTATATATTTCACGTAAAAAATCTGTGAAAACCACAAGTCAAAATATTAAAGTGACTTCAAGAAAATGCCAATAGTGAGAAGGGCTCTAAAGGTGACTTTTGCATTCATTCTTTCTATGTTTTCATCAGTAAAAAGTACAATGGAAGTTATACATCTTCAGTGTTTTGGACTTTTTTATGGTAGGGTCACAAGACCGTTTTCTCTCAACCCAAGAAAATGGTCCAATTATTCTGATCAGAGTTTGAGCTGAGTGACATCAATTTTTCTTGGAGGTGGAGAGGAAAAAACAAAGTTTCTCCACCTTCTCTATTATGTCAGTCCAGGAAAATTGGTGTGGTCCGATGTTTTTCACAGATCCATTGGCTTGAATTGCTGATTTTGATACAACTCTTGGATCAAAATCGGACATGTTTCAGATTTGTTCCTCGGACTAAGTGGTCCTCTTCATCAAGAAAAAAAAATTGGACATGTGCACAGCCCCATAGAATATCATGGGTATGAGTGCTATCCGTGAAAACCATGGATAGCACTCATCCAATATAATTGGTTGAGTGCACGAACCCTTACTAACACTAATGCAAAATGCTGACCACAGGGTAGAAAAATGAGCACAAAATGAAAAATTCCAGTCCTATTTGGGCAATGAATGACGAAATGGCCAAAGGTTTTTTTTTGTTATTTACAGCAAAAATTGAAATTTAAGACATATAAAAAAAGGAAAAACTAAACAAAACAAATATAATAATAATAATAATCATCATCATAATAATTATTTCTATAGTGCCACAGCGCTTTACAATGTAGAGGATTCAGGTAGAATTCAGGTAATAAAAGTATGAAACTGAGATTAGATCTCTCAGCGCCTGTGCCTGAAATGAATTAAATACAAATAGAAAATTCTAAAAAAAAAAATAAAGTATCAAAAGAAATCTAAGTAGAATCATACCTTAAGAAAAAAAGCATTTAATAACAAAAAATAATATAAAAATATTTACAGAAATATCTATTCAATGCAGACATTTACAAAACTGATATCACACAATGTCCATTCTGTTCTGAAAATATCACAATTATTAAATTTAACTCAATAACTATAAATTTGTTAAAACAAAATCGAGCAGATGAAGAATGAAAATCATTTCCAAGAACAATTGTGTCTATTGTCCTATGGAGGTCTTATTAATGTAAGTGCCATGGATCACTGGGAGGAGGGGAGGGTGAAATTAAGCAATTTCTAAGGTCAGATTCTGTGTTATATAAATACAAGATTAAGCAATACACCAGAGCTTAATTATGCTGCCTAATAACACTGCACAAAATAACATAAAAAATAAATAGGAATTATTAAATAGTTACAGGAATTTATACCCAACATACTTTACCTTTATTAATAGTATTTTAGTGGTTATGCCATGATGATATCCTATGTCCATATATCGTACATCAAAGAGGGGGTGCTTGGGAGCTTAGACTGTAATTTAGACCAGAGTTGAACTGGGATGTTGTCACGGGTGTGTCATGGGCAGTGTCGGACTGGTTACCGGAGGAACCTCCAGTAATACCAGGCCTGGCCACGGTTACCTTCACTGAACTCTGGAGATCTCACCTGAGCTCCAGAGTGCAGCCTGAACTGAACTCTGGGTTTGCAGGACTGAACCGCAAGCGCCGACTGATTCGCCGGGGATTGCGGTTCAGTTCATGGCGGCTGCAGACAGGCCAGGCTGAACTTCGAAGCTCTCAGCTGAGCTCCGGAGCTCAGCCTGACCTGTCCGCAGATGGGACATGAACTGAACCGCAATCGTCGTGGAATCAGACGGTGCTCGCGGTTCAATCCTGCAAACCCTGAGTTCAGTCCAGGCTGCACTCCGGAGCTCAGGTGAGAGCTCCAGAGTTAAGTGCAGGTAACCGTGGCCAGGCCTGGTATTACTGGAGGTTCCTACGGTAGCCAGTCCGATTCTGGTCATGGGAGACAAACAGTCATGTGGTTTCTGGCCATAGAAGGTCACAGTGTTTGGCTGCGCAGAATGCTCCCTGACTTTCCATTATTCCTCCTGTCAGTATTCATTGGTATAGGTAGCTTTCCTGTTGCATTCATCTCTCCCTCTTTTGGATCCAGCAGGAGCTCGCCTTCCAACCAGTTGCTGATCATCAATATTCCTTTGGTGTTTAAATACTCTTTTCTAGTTTGGACTGGTGCTGGTGATATTTTTCAGTTCCTTCAAGTCGAGATTGCAAGCAGGTGGTATCGTTACTGAAAACTCTGCTGAACTTCTACCTGAGTCATCTATGGCTAAGTAGTTCATACTTTTCTTCTGTGTGTCCTCCTTGTGTCTCTATAGTTGTTCAATGGGGTTGATGAAGAGCTTATCCTATCCGTTCCCTATTTAGAGGCCAGCACTAGAGATATCTAGAGTCAGGTATCCAGCTTGGTGCATAGGTATGGAACCTATCTAGGGTAGTGAGAGACCCCAGGGACCAGCGGTAGGTTTGGTCAGGGGTCACCATCTCCCCCTTCCCTGTACACAGGGTTTCCCTTCCCTTTTGCTGTTTGCGTGTTACTTCCCCGTACCCAGCGTGACAGTTGCCCTCTGGTATCTCTTCTCCTTTTTTTATATTTTTACTAAACTTTAATAAGTCAGCAAAGACAAATTAAAGTTGAATAGAAAATGACTCCTTCCTCTAAATTCCGTCAGTTTTATTTTTTCGTTTTCCTGTTTTTTTATATAGTCTTTCACAATTGTCAATTACAAAGACACAGAAAGTGACGACTGCTGAGGAATTCCTAAGAAAACCACAAATATTGTACAATTGAGGGGCTGAGTTCCTCCAATAACTAGAAGGAAATTGTAGGCATCAAATAAGAATCAAGTCATTCCAGTTTATGATGTGAGAGCACCGGAGGAAGTAACGCGTCACACAGTAAACACCGTAAAGACCTCTACCCCAAATTCTTACATTCTTATCTCTTTATTATGGACAGAGTGAATACTTTGTCATTATTTTCACACTTGACCATGGTAGAATCCAATTCAACCACATACTAACAAGTGCATGGGCTCCAAAGGGGGAAGAAACATGAATGCAACGTATAGTCGTTACGTTACAGCAAAAATTTAGGTTCTCAAGAATGTTTTTACATTTTCAATTACATATGTAACATCTTTTTTGTCTCTTGGAAATTTTGCAGCAGCTGGGGAATATAATATAAAAACAATGTGGATGAACCGGCCAATGCAAAACATATTCCAGCTGCTGCGTGAGCTCTGGAAAGAAAAACTAAAACGGAAGGAGCAACTTCCTGGTGTGTGATGACTTTTGGCCTTTTTCTTCCAGTCACAAAAGATTTTGTCAACTTCTCATATTTTAGTGATGCCCAGCCCTGGCAACTTCATCCAATATATAACTAGAGAGTCTCTAAGTCACACATGCTGGGGGTAATTTGTTTTTAACTTGTATGTATGTGTTTTGGACAAAAGATAATTTTTGCATTTGGGTTTGATTAAAATTGTTGTACCAGTTGGCTTTCAGGGCTGTTTGTTTCCCTGCTTATTGCTGGCTTCAGGATGAGTTTGAAGGGGAGGCAGACGTTGGCCGGCAGGGCTCCACTCTCCTTCCTCAATCTGGTGTTGTGCATGTGATCCGCCCCGGCCGAGGGGTGACATTCTTTAGCGGCTCATCTGCCACACTGTCGCCGGTCATTGTCATTGATGTAGTTGGGCAACACATTACAGAAACAATTTCCTTTTAACTAAACTTTATTTAGCACACAATCTTCATGAAAGATACCTTCATTAGTGATGGGCACACCCGAACTGTAAAGTTCTGGACCCGTACTGAACACAATGTTCATGCACAAGGTCCCGACCAGGGGTTTTCCTGGGAAACTCGTGATACAGTTCGAGTCCAGGGGCTATAAAAAAGCATATTATTAAAAAACATTATGATTATACTTACCAGTCCAGTGACGCATCCTGCAGACCCGCAATCTCTCGGACGGCTTTGCTTCCGGATCTGATCATTAACTTCCGGCGGTATTCACTGCACTGCTCGTCACTCGGCAGTCTTCGGCGTTTTTTGGCTGTGTTCGCAGTGACGTCAGGGTTCACCCGAGTCCATGGCTTAGCCTGCTTCTCACTCTGTATAGACGCTTGTCTGTACAGAGCAATGAAGCAGACCTGACATTGCTCTCCCTGTGGACTACGTCGGACAAAGGCTTTTTTTATAATAAAGATGGAGTCTCAAAATGTTTTTTTTGCTTTATTTCTAATAGTTTTTTTTATGTGATGTGGGTTTTTTTACTGTTTATTAGAAATTCATGGTGGTCATGTCTAATTGGCGTGACATCATGAATTTGGGGCTTAGTACCAATCTGATAATACAAAGCTGGCCCTAACCCCATTATTACCCAGTGTGCCACCGGGCTGCTGGATGAACCAGGTAAAGAAACCAGAAAATATCATTTCTATGAATGCGTCATTTTCTGGGGTGGCTGTGGGCTGTAATTTGGAGCAGGGAAGGCCCAGACAGCTTGGGCCACCCTGCGCTGAGGATTTCAGCCCCCCCGCTGCCTGGTTTTACCTGGCTGGCCATCAAAATATGGCAGGAGCCCATACAATTTTTTAAAAAATATTTATTTAAATAATTAAAAAAATATATTGGGCTTCTCTGAATTTTGATTGCCAAAGGTAAAGCCAGGCAGTGGGGGGTGGCAGTCCATAGCTGTCCGCTTTATCTGTGCTGAGAATCAAAAATACTGTGGAGCGCTATGTCATTTTTTTAATGATTTATTTCTCTTTACAGTACTTTGATGTCAGGCAATCACAGACACCGGCACAGAAAATGGGAAGGCTGTGATTGCCTGTTCGAGTAACCTGAAACCAGCACATACATTTGTATGTGGCAGGAACTACACACAGCCATAAAGCTTATAGAGAAGGGGACAGCCATGTAGTCTTGCTCAACTGGTCACACCCACTAACCTGGAGGCAGATCATACACTCAGGGCTTAAACAAAGGAAAATGCCAGAATGTATGGTCTCTTTCCAGGTATGATGTCATTTCCCTCATGTGATAGGGGAGTGTGCAAAATGCTTCCTGAAGTTTCCAGACTGAATAAACTTTATCTTATAAAGTCCATATGGACAAGGAGTTTTTTATATTATAAGTGAGGGTCTGGGAGCACTACTCCATTGATTTTATAATTATACCCGGCCCAAAAAGCGTCTGGTCCCTACTTTCCACCAGACAGGTCTTCCAGCTAGCTCTGTAGATCACTCCGTGGAGTCAATGGAGGTGTCCAAAGCAGCCACAAGTCCTCGACCTTCTGTCCTCTGCTTTTCCTGTGGGCAGAGGGGACACATAGCTACCCGATGTCCTAAAACCATCGGGAAAAGACAGCGTCTAGTTTCTGTCAGACGGGGGACTCTAGACGCTGCATTACCCTCTAGGTTGACCATCAACGCCCAGTTGCAATTCAGCACTACTGTCTTTTCTGCCCTGGCTTGCTTGGACTTGGGCGCTGATGGCAACTTCATTTCGACTTCCCTGGCAACTCAGTACTCAGTTCCCTTGGTTCTGTTGCCTAAACCGATTAAGATCCGGGTAGTCAACGGGTCCCTGCTTGCTGATCCCATTACCCAGACCACCATTCCTCTCAGGATGGACGTACCACCAGGACACCATGAGCAGGTGTCCTGTCCTTCATGGTGCTTCCCGAGGGGATGGATGAGATCTTACTGGGCCTTCCCTGATTGAGACAGCATGCTCCTACGCTCAACTGGGGAACTGGGGAGATCTCATCCTGGGCAGGGTCTTGTAGAGAACACCTCGTGACCACCGGACTACCCACTACTATTGGGTCAGTTGGACCCTCGGGGAATAGGGGGGGGCCGGATTTACCGGCGCCCTATGAGGCCTACAGGGATGTCTTCTCCAAGAGGGCTGCAGATATTCTTCTCCGCACCGGCCATACGATTGCTGAATTGACCTGAAACCAGGCTCCGAGCCCCCTAGGGGCAGAGTTTATCCACTCTCTGCTCCAGAGACGGAGGCTATGTCCAAGTATATTCAGGAGAGCCTGGCGAAAGGGTTTATTCACAAATCTGTATCACCGGCCGGTGCGGGGTTCTTTTTTGTGCAAAAAAAGGAAGGGGATCTGCGCCCCTGTATCGATTACAGGGGATTAAATGCAATCACGATTAAGAACAAATACCCATTGCCCCTCATTACGGAGTTGTTTGATCGATTCCGAGGGGCTAAGGTCTTCACAAAGTTGGACCTACTGGGGGCATACAATCTAGTACGAGTCCAAAAAGGCGATGAGTGGAAGACCGCCTTCAACACCAGGGACGGTCACTACGAGTATCTCGTAATGCCCTTCGGACTCTGCAATGCCCCTGCTGTATTCCAAGACTTCGTGAATGACATTTTTTGGGATTTGTGTCTTTCCGTGGTTGCATACCTGGATGACATCCTCATTTTCTCTCCCGATCTTGCCACCTATCGGAGGGATGTCATTCGGGTACTCAAGAGGCTCCGCACCCATTCCTTATATGCCAAGCTGGAGAAGTGTGTCTTCAAACGTGAGTCCTTGCCGTTCCTAGGATATATCGTGTCCAGTCAGGGATTGGCAATGGATCCGGGGAAGTTGGAGACAGTGATGAACTGGCCTGAGCCCCGCTCGCTGAAGGCGATCCAGCGATTCTTGGGGTTCATCAATTATTATCGCCAGTTTATTCCCAACGTCTCAACAGTGGCAGCACCCATTATTGCCCTTACCCGCAAGGGTGCTAATCCCAAAGCCTGGACAAGGGAGACGGTAGAGGCCTTTCACGTTCCTAAAACCCACTTCTGCAGAGCTCCCATTCTCCATCGTCCAAATGTCTCTAAACCCTTCCTACTGGAGGTAGATGCCTCTTCGGTCGGTGCAGGCGCAGTCCTGTATCATAAGAAAGAACGCGGAAGGAAGCATCCGTGCTTCTTTTTCTCAAAAACCTTCTCTCCAGCCAAGAGGAACTACTCCATAGGGTACAGGGAGTTACTCGCGATGAAGTTGGCATTCCAGGAATGGCGACATCTCTTAGAGGGTGCGAAGCATCCATTTGAGGTATTTTCCGACCACAAAAACCTCACGTACCTCCAGACAGCACAACGTCTGAACCCAAGGCAGACTCGATGGTCTCTGTTCTTCTCCCGGTTCCGCTTTATTATCCGCCACGTGGCCGGTGAGAAGAACGTACAGGCCGATGCCTTGTCGCATTGTATGGTCGTGCTGGAGGAAGAAGAGGAAGAGCCTTGTCTTATATTACCCCCGGACAGCTTGAGGATGGTCACTCTCATTTCTCTGGACCAGGTGCCACCGGGCAAGACCCTCGTTCCCCCTGAGTTACAGAATGAGGTGCTATCCTAGGCCCATGCCTCCAAGGTCGGGGGTCACTTCGCGGTCAAAAGGACCAGAGATCTAGTGGCCAGGCATTATTGGTGGCCGAGAGTAGCCCAAGACATACAGGAATATGTGGGAGCCTGTATGTCATGTGCACGGAATAAGCCGTCCCGGCAGAGACCTGCGGGTCTTCTTCACCCACTGCCGGTGCCGGATCGTCCCTGGGAAGTGGTGGGGATGGACTTCCTGGGAGATCTGCCCAAGTCAGCAGGGCACAGGGTCGTGTGGGTCATCACGGATCACTTTTCTAAAATGGTCCACTTGGTGCCTCTCCCACGACTCCCGACGTCACGTGCCCTCGCCACCTTGTTCATTCAACATGTATTTAGGCTGCATAGCATGCCTGACAAGGTGGTGAGCGAACGGGGTCCCCAGTTCGCGTCTCGCTTCTGGAGAGAACTCTGTAAGCTCTTGCAGATAGAGCTTAACATCTCCTCCGCATACCATCCTGAGACCAATGGACTGGTGGAGAGGACCAATCAGACCCTGGTAACTTACTTCCGCCACTTCATCTCCGCGCACCATAACAACTGGGCTAACCTCCTTCCTTGGGCCGAATTTGCCATTAATAATGCGGTCCATGAGTCATCTGGCCACACCCCGTTCCTGCTAAACAACGGACAACATCCCAGAATCCCGGTTTCGATGCCTCTTACGTCACCTGACCCTAGAGTGGAGGATTGGGCGACCGAGGCCCGGGAGATCTGGGATAACACCCAGGAGGCCCTTAAGAGGGCCAAGGACCGGATAGTGACGACGGCTGATGAGCACTGCCACCCTGCACCGTCTTTCGCCCCTGGCGACCTAGTGTGGCTGTTCTCTAAAAATATCAATCTACGGGTACAGGCAACCAAGTTCGCCCCTAGGTACCTGGGGCCGTTTAAAGTCTTAGAGCAGGTCAACCCGGTGGCATACCGGCTCCAGCTCCCTCCACGCTGGGCTATAGCCCATACCTTTCATGTGTCCCTTCTGAAACCTGTACGACTTCATAAATTTTCGGGGTCTTTGCCGGCCCAATCCGGCTTCTCGTCCGACGACCCTGAGGTAATGAAAGACGACCCTGAGATAGTGAAGCTGGTGGAGACAAAAGTCATACGGGGCAGGAGTTACTACCTCATGGAGGGGGCCGGAGCATAGATCCTGGGGGTTGGAAGATCATATCCGCTTCCTGGGTTTGGTAGTGGCCTTCGAGCACTGGTGGGGGGGGCCCTAGACGGGGGGGGTAATGTTACACCTCGTGGCTCACCTGTTGCAAGGAATAATGTGGTCTCCCATTCCTTGCCTGCCACGAGCCTTCCTGCTCAGCAGCGCCAAAGGTCTAGGAGACTACGTGGCTCCCCTGTTGCAAGGAATGATGTGGTCTCACATTCCTTGCCTGCCATGAGCCCTCCTGCTCAGCAACACCAAAGGTCCAGGAGATTACACGATGTGCAGAGGATAGCTACTCAGGGAAGCAGCAAGATTCTCGTTATCACTGCATCTTGTGAAGCCACAGATCCCGCCTCTATGTCTCAGAGGCAGGAGAATGAGCATGTGCACCACGTGGCAGGTTTTGATTCACCCACTGACATCACACGGCTTGATGACGAGTCTGGTGATGTAGTGAACCCTGATTGGCCGGGCTGGGACGTCATGGATCCCGATTGGGTCAAATCCGCCGTCTCCGCCTCGCGCCTGCCTTTGGGTGGAGCTGCGCCTCCTTAAAAGCCCCGCTTTCCAATATGGCGGTGCGCGACCGTCCTCTTTTGTTGGATGACTGGCAGTGTGCTGCTACGCTGCTGTACAGGCATTATTGTCTTCTTGTGGGCTTTGCCCTTGCTGCTCCGGCAGCACCTTGTTTTGCAGGTCGTGTCCCTGCCTTCGGTGAGCTCCTCGAACTCACCTTGTTATTGAAGCACACGTGCACGGGCACCGCTGTGCTACCCTCGTGCCACGTTTCCGTGACTTCCGTTTGGGCACACGTGCATGGGTGCCACTGTGCTTCTTCGTGCAACAAGTGCACCGAGCTGTAAGCCCCGTCCCATACAACCCTCACGGGTTAGGGCAAGCCGGTGTACGTAGATCGTCTGTTACGTAACAGACGATCATCAGCAACAACCCGCTCACTCTCTAACGACCATAGCAGCGGTCCCCTACACCGCACAGTGGACCTTGACTGGCGGAAGCTGCCTCTTCATAATCTTGGCACGCTTTCCCGGGTCCCCCTCGTAACAGAGGAGGGTGGAAAAGGACAGTGGCCGAGCCCAAACCAGTACGTCGGCTGCTACTGCCCACCACGACGATGAACTTAGCACACCTAAACTTTCTCCAAAGACCTCCCTGGGGTGGCATTTCTTCAAACAATGTCCTAACAACAGGATACGGCTGATTTGCAACCTGTGCCATCAGAGCTTGATGCGAGGACAAAATGTTCTGAACCTGAGCACCACCTGCATGACGAGGCATGTGACTGCACGACCACATACACCATTGTCACCAACCATGTCCCCAGTCTCACATGGAAGCGTTCAGCTTTCCATCCAACAAATCCTCGCCAGAAAGAGGAAGTGTCGCGGGCGGGGAGGAGGGTGTCAGCACTGCGCTCACCCAACTGCTCGGGTCCGGCGGCTGCTGCTCAGTGGTGGCTCGAGCTGTGGGCCGGGTCCCGGGGGTTCTCGAGCGGCGCTCCTCGCCCGTGAGTGAAAGGGGATTGGGTGTTGGGATATTGTCTATTGTCCGTGACGCCACCCACGGTTGTGGTGATTTGTAGCACCACCGCTGCTCAATATGGGGATCCCTGGAGTGGTGATGCGGAGCAGCCAGATGTTGTGTTGCCCCTCCATCGGTAGGGGTTGGTGATCCCGGGGCCCAGTGATGGGGTTGGATGGTGGACAGGCGGGTATGGGGCCTGTAGAGGTGCAGGGGCACGGGGACAGCGCTGTGCCGCACGGCACGGTGGTACTCACTCAGCCCAATGAAGCACACAGAGTCTCTGCTGAAACAAACGGCTGGATGGAAGGGTCCCACAGGCGGCTGCGGTTGCTGTTTCTTCCCTGACCCAGTTTGGTGGTGTAAGTCCTCTCTTCCACGTCCGTGCACCCTTCTCCTGCACTCCGGCTTCCACCTGGCTCCCCGACTCCGTACCGGGGGGCCACTGCCCAGCCCCGGCTACCTGCGGTTCCACCAGCTGTCTCCCCGGCTCCCTGCAGACGGCACTTAGCGTCTGCCGGACTCTCTGCACGAGGCCCTAGGCTCCAACCTAGGCCTCTGGCTCTGTCTGCCTCTCTGCAGACCTTCACTCTTCCTCTCCTAGGACTAGACTGGGCTTGTTTCCTTGCCTCAGGCCAGCTCACTCCTGGGTGGGCGTCTCCATCTCCTCACTCCGCCCACCTGGTGTGTCAGTCTGAGCCCGAGGAAAGGAATCAAGTTTCACTGGGGATGTCTGCTGTGAAACTGCTGGGGGTGGGGGTGTGTGTGTGTTGTTACCTGTGTCCCCTGGCTTGTCCAGGGCGACACAGAAGTACCCCCCTACCCACCCACGAGCCATGGTCCTGACTGACAGAATTACAAAACTGCTCGCCTTACAAATGCTGCCATTCCAGCTTATGGAAACAGACTGTTTCAAAAATCTGATGGTGGTGGCTGTACCACAGTACGTTGTTCCAAACCGCTACTTTTTTTCCAGGCAACCCATCCCTGCCTTGTACACACATGTTGTGGACCACATCAAGTGTGCTCTGAGTAACGCCATCAGTGGTTCATTTTACCACCGATATGTGGACCAGTAAGCACGGGCAGGGACATTACTTCTAACTAACTGCCCACCGGGTAAACCTATTGGCTGCTGTCCCACAGGCAGAAGGAGTAGCACATGTTCTACCACCACCTAGGATTTCTGAACGTTTAGCGGTCCAAGTTGTCTCCTCCTTTTACTCTGCTTCCTCATGCAGTCACAGTGACACCTGCACCAGTAACTTCAGCACAGCTAAGGGGAAACAACAGCAGGCTGTTCTTAAACTCTTCTGCCTGGGTGACTCAGATGTAGGGTTTACCTGAACGCAGATGTAGGATTTACCTGTGCACAGATGTAGGATTTACCTGTGCACAGATGTAGGATTTACCTGTGCACAGATGTAGGGTTTATCTGAGCACAGATGTAGGGTTTACCTGAGCGCAGATGTAGGGTTTACCTGAGTGCAGATGTAGGGTTTACCTGAGCGCAGATGTAGGGTTTACCTGAGCGCAGATGTAGGGTTTACCTGAGCGCAGGTATAGGGTTTACCTGAGCGCAGGTGTAGGGTTTACCTGAGCGCAGATGTAGGGTTTACCTGAGCGCAGATGTAGGGTTTACCTGAGCGCAGATGTAGGGTTTATCTGAGCACAGATGTAGGGTTTATCTGAGCGCAGATGTAGGGTTTACCTGAGCGCAGATGTATGGTTTACCTGAGCGCAGATGTAGGGTTTACCTGAGCGCAGATGTAGGGTTTACCTGAGCGCAGGTGTAGGGTTTACCTGAGCGCAGGTGTAGGGTTTACCTGAACGCAGATGTAGGGTTTAACTGAGCGCAGATGTAGGGTTTACCTGAGCGCAGATGTAGGGTTTACCTGAGCGCAGATGTAGGGTTTATATGAGCGCAGATGTAGGTTTACCTGAGCACCGAGGTAGGGTTTACTGAGCACCGAGGTAGGGTTTACCTGAGCGCAGATGTAGGGTTTACCTGAGCGCAGATGTAGGGTTTACCTGAGCGCAGATGTAGGGTTTACCTGAGCGCAGGTATAGGGTTTACCTGAGCGCAGGTGTAGGGTTTACCTGAGCGCAGATGTAGGGTTACCTGAGCGCAGATGTAGGGTTTACCTAAGCGCAGATGTAGGGTTTACCTATGAGGCCTACAGGGATGTCTTCTCCAAGAGGGCTGCAGATATTCTTCCCCCCCACCGGCCATACAATTGCCGAATTGACCTGAAACCAGGCTCCGAGCCCCCTAGGGGCAGAGTTTATCCACTCTCTGCTCCAGAGACGGAGGCTATGTCCAAGTATATTCAGGAGAGCCTGGCGAAAGATTTATTCGCAAATCTGTATCACCGGCCGGTGCGGGGTTCTTTTTTGTGCAAAAAAAGGAAGGGGATCTGCGCCCCTGTATCGATTACAGGGCATTAAATGCAATCACAATTAAGAACAAATACCCGTTGCCCCTCATTACGGAGTTGTTTGATCGATTCCGAGGGGCTAAGGTCTTCATGAAGTTAGACCTACAGGGGGCATACAATCTAGTGCGAGTCCGAAAAGGCGATGAGTGGAAGACCGCCTTCAACACCAGGGACGGTCACTACGAGTATCTCGTAATGCCCTTCGGACTCTGCAATGCCCCCGCCGTGTTCCAAGACTTCGTGAATGACATTTTTCGGGATTTGTATCTTTCCGTGGTTGCATACCTGGATGACATCCTCATTTTCTCTCCCGATCTTGCCACCCATCGGAGGGATGTCATTCGGGTACTCAAGAGGCTCCGCACCCATTCCTTATATGCCAAGCTGGAGAAGTGTGTCTTCGAACGTGAGTCCTTGCCGTTCCTAGGATATATCGTGTCCAGTCAGGGGTTGGCAATGGATCCGGGGAAGTCGGAGACAGTGATGACCTGGCCTGAGCCCTGCTCGCTGAAGGCGATCCAACGATTCTTGGGGTTCATCAATTATTATCGCCAGTTTATTCCCAACTTCTCAACGGTGGCAGCACCCATTATTGCCCTTACCCGCAAGGGTGCTAATCCCAAAGCCTGGACAAGGGAGACGGTAGAGGCCTTTCACGTTCTTAAAACCCACTTCTCCAGAGCTCCCATTCTCCATCGTCCAAATGTCTCTAAACCCTTCCTACTGGAGGTAGATGCCTCTTTGGTCGGTGCAGGCGCAGTCCTGTATCAGAAGAATGAACGAGGAAGGAAGCATCCGTGCTTCTTTTTCTCAAAAACCTTCTCTCCAGCCGAGAGGAACTACTCCATTGGGGATAGGGAGTTACTCGCGATGAAGTTGGCATTCCAGGAATGGCGGCATCTCCTAGAGGGTGCGAAGCATCCATTTGAGGTATTTTCCGACCACAAAAACCTCACGTACCTCCAGACAGCACAACGTCTGAACCCAAGGCAGACTCGATGGTCTCTGTTCTTCTCCCGGTTCTGCTTTATTATCCGCCACGTGGCCGATGAGAAGAATGTACGGGCCGATGCCTTGTCGCATTGTATGGTCGTGCTGGAGGAAGAAGAGGAAGAGCCTTGTCTTATATTACCCCCGGACAGCTTGAGGATGGTCACTCCCACTTCTCTGGACCAGGTGCCACCGGGCAAGACCCTCGTTCCCCCTGAGTTACGGAATGAGGTGCTATCCTGGGCCCATGCCTCCAAGGTCGGGGGTCACTTCGGGGTCAAAAGGACCAGAGACCTAGTGGCCAGGCATTATTGGTGGCCGAGAGTAGCCCAAGACATACAGGAATATGTGGGAGCCTGTATGTCGTGTGCACGGAATAAGCCGTCCCGGCAGAGACCTGTGGGTCTTCTTCACCCACTGCCAGTGCCGGATCGTCCCTGGGAAGTGGTGGGGATGGACTTCCTGGGAGATCTGCCCAAGTCAGCAGGGCACAGGGTCGTGTGGGCCATCACAGATCACTTTTCTAAAATGGTCCACTTGGTGCCTCTCCCACGACTCCCGACGTCACGTGCCCTCGCCACCTTGTTCATTCGAAATGTATTTAGGCTGCATGGCATGCCTGACAAGGTGGTGAGTGACCGGGGTCCCCAGTTTGCATCTCGGTTCTGAAGAGAACTCTGTAAGCTCTTGCAGATAGAGCTTAACATCTCCTCCGCATACCATCCTGAGACCAATGGACTGGTGGAGAGGACCAATCAGACCCTGGTAACTTACATCCGCCACTTCATCTCCACGCACAACTGGGCTAACCTCCTTCCTTGGGCCGAATTTGCCATTAATAATGCAGTCCATGAGTCATCTGGCCAGACCCCGTTCCTGCTAAACAACGGACAACATCCCAGAATCCCGGTTTTGATGCCTCTTACGTCACCTGACCCTAGGGTGGAGGATTGGGTGACCGAGGCCCGGGAGATCTGGGATAACACCCAGGAGGCCCTTAAGAGGGCCAAGGACCAGATAGTGACGACAGATGATGAGCACTGCCGCCCTGCACCATGTTTCGCCCCTGGCGACCTAATGTGGCTGTTCTCTAAAAATATCAATCTACGGGTACAGGCAACCAAGTTCACCCCTAGGTATCTGGGGCCATTTAAAGTCTTAGAGCAGGTCAACCCAGTGGC
Source organism: Anomaloglossus baeobatrachus (assembly GCF_048569485.1). Lineage (NCBI taxonomy): Eukaryota > Metazoa > Chordata > Amphibia > Anura > Aromobatidae > Anomaloglossus > Anomaloglossus baeobatrachus. The sequence continues at coordinate 142,927,975 of NC_134363.1, read as the reverse complement.
ATACCGGCTCCAGCTCCCTCCATGCTGGGCTATAGCCAATACCTTTCATGTGTCCCTTCTGAAACCCGTACGACTTAATAAATTCTCGGGGTCTTTGCCGGCCCAATCTGGCTTGTCGTCCGACGACCCTGAGGTAGTAAGGATAACTGTGGAAAAAAAAGGTGCAAAATAGGGTCTTACCCGGTATGACACGTGGGGGCAAGTGTGGGTTAGTACACTCACCTGAAGGGGTTGTGCAAGTCACCACCCCTATGAAGGCACGTAGTAACTGTGGAAGGCAGCGGTCCCGCAGTATAGATGTATTCCAAAAAGGTAGAGCAGAAAGCAGGTTTCAAAATCCGCGCCAGACCACAAAGAATCCAGATGCTTGTCAGTAAATTCTTTCTTTATTTATTTTTTCACAGGTCTACGCGTTTCGAGGACATATCCGTCCTCATCATCAGGACAAAGTACAAAGAAAGACTATAGCAGACAGGGAGTCGCAGCCTCCTATAAATGTGTTAGAAAGTGGCCACGTACACAGGGATTACGTCATCCACCCCTTCGTGACTCATAGACACGTGCAGCGGTGGATAAAGTTGCCATCATTGACAAACAAAAAAAGGGGAAAAAAAGAAAACAAAGGGAAAAAAAGGGGGGGAGGATTAAGACTGAGGACAGAAGGAAAAAAAAGTGTGTTTGAAGTATTCACTGTAAAGGTGAAATGTATTAAATGAATACCTTGTCAGGCATGCCATGCAGCCTAAATACATTTCGAATGAACAAGGTGGCGAGGGCACGTGTCGTCGGGAGTCGTGGGAGAGGCACCAAGTGGACCATTTTAGAAAAGTGATCTGTGATGGCCCACACGACCCTGTGCCCTGCTGACTTGGGCAGATCTCCCAGGAAGTCCATCCCCACCACTTCCCAGGGACGATCCGGCACTGGCAGTGGGTGAAGAAGACCCACAGGTCTCTGCCGGGACGGCTTATTCCGTGCACACGACATACAGGCTCCCACATATTCCTGTATGTCTTGGGCTACTCTCGGCCACCAATAATGCCTGGCCACTAGGTCTCTGGTCCTTTTGACCCCGAAGTGACCCCCGACCTTGGAGGCATGGGCCCAGGATAGCACCTCATTCCGTAACTCAGGGGGAACGAGGGTCTTGCCCGGTGGCACCTGGTCCAGAGAAGTGGGAGTGACCATCCTCAAGCTGTCCGGGGGTAATATAAGACAAGGCTCTTCCTCTTCTTCCTCCAGCACGACCATACAATGCGACAAGGCATCGGCCCGTACATTCTTCTCATCGGCCACGTGGCGGATAATAAAGCAGAACCGGGAGAAGAACAGAGACCATCGAGTCTGCCTTGGGTTCAGACGTTGTGCTGTCTGGAGGTACGTGAGGTTTTTGTGGTCGGAAAATACCTCAAATGGATGCTTCGCACCCTCTAGGAGATGCCGCCATTCCTGGAATGCCAACTTCATCGCGAGTAACTCCCTATCCCCAATGGAGTAGTTCCTCTCGGCTGGAGAGAAGGTTTTTGAGAAAAAGAAGCACGGATGCTTCCTTCCTCGTTCATTCTTCTGATACAGGACTGCGCCTGCACCGACCGAAGAGGCATCTACCTCCAGTAGGAAGGGTTTAGAGACATTTGGACGATGGAGAATGGGAGCTCTGGAGAAGTGGGTTTTAAGAACGTGAAAGGCCTCTACCGTCTCCCTTGTCCAGGCTTTGGGATTAGCACCCTTGCGGGTAAGGGCAATAATGGGTGCTGCCACCGTTGAGAAGTTGGGAATAAACTGGCGATAATAATTGATGAACCCCAAGAATCGTTGGATCGCCTTCAGCGAGCAGGGCTCAGGCCAGGTCATCACTGTCTCCGACTTCCCCGGATCCATTGCCAACCCCTGACTGGACACGATATATCCTAGGAACGGCAAGGACTCACGTTCGAAGACACACTTCTCCAGCTTGGCATATAAGGAATGGGTGCGGAGCCTCTTGAGTACCCGAATGACATCCCTCCGATGGGTGGCAAGATCGGGAGAGAAAATAAGGATGTCATCCAGGTATGCAACCATGGAAAGATACAAATCCCGAAAAATGTCATTCACGAAGTCTTGGAACACGGCGGGGGCATTGCAGAGTCCGAAGGGCATTACGAGATACTCGTAGTGACCGTCCCTGGTGTTGAAGGTGGTCTTCCACTCATCGCCTTTTCGGACTCGCACTAGATTGTATGCCCCCTGTAGGTCTAACTTCATGAAGACCTTAGCCCCTCGGAATCGATCAAACAACTCCGTAATGAGGGGCAACGGGTATTTGTTCTTAATTGTGATTGCATTTAATGCCCTGTAATCGATACAGGGGCGCAGATCCCCTTCCTTTTTTTGCACAAAAAAGAACCCCGCACCGGCCGGTGATACAGATTTGCGAATAAATCTTTCGCCAGGCTCTCCTGAATATACTTGGACATAGCCTCCGTCTCTGGAGCAGAGAGTGGATAAACTCTGCCCCTAGGGGGCTCGGAGCCTGGTTTCAGGTCAATTCGGCAATTGTATGGCCGGTGGGGGGGAAGAATATCTGCAGCCCTCTTGGAGAAGACATCCCTGTAGGCCTCATAGGTAAACCCTACATCTGCGCTTAGGTAAACCCTACATCTGCGCTCAGGTAACCCTACATCTGCGCTCAGGTAAACCCTACACCTGCGCTCAGGTAAACCCTATACCTGCACTCAGGTAAACCCTACATCTGCGCTCAGGTAAACCCTACATCTGCGCTCAGGTAAACCCTACATCTGCGCTCAGGTAAACCCTACCTCGGTGCTCAGGTAAACCCTACCTCGGTGCTCAGGTAAACCTACATCTGCGCTCATATAAACCCTACATCTGCGCTCAGGTAAACCCTACATCTGCGCTCAGGTAAACCCTACATCTGCGCTCAGGTAAACCCTACATCTGCGCTCAGGTAAACCCTACACCTGCGCTCAGGTAAACCCTACACCTGCGCTCAGGTAAACCCTACATCTGCGCTCAGGTAAACCCTACATCTGCGCTCAGGTAAACCCTACATCTGCGCTCAGATAAACCCTACATCTGTGCTCAGATAAACCCTACATCTGCGCTCAGGTAAACCCTACATCTGCGCTCAGGTAAACCCTACACCTGCGCTCAGGTAAACCCTATACCTGCGCTCAGGTAAACCCTACATCTGCGCTCAGGTAAACCCTACATCTGCGCTCAGGTAAACCCTACATCTGCGCTCAGGTAAACCCTACATCTGCGCTCAGGTAAACCCTACATCTGTGCTCAGATAAACCCTACATCTGTGCACAGGTAAATCCTACATCTGTGCACAGGTAAATCCTACATCTGTGCACAGGTAAATCCTACATCTGCGTTCAGGTAAACCCTACATCTGAGTCACCCAGGCAGAAGAGTTTAAGAACAGCCTGCTGTTGTTTCCCCTTAGCTGTGCTGAAGTTACTGGTGCAGGTGTCACTGTGACTGCATGAGGAAGCAGAGTAAAAGGAGGAGACAACTTGGACCGCTAAACGTTCAGAAATCCTAGGTGGTGGTAGAACATGTGCTACTCCTTCTGCCTGTGGGACAGCAGCCAATAGGTTTACCCGGTGGGCAGTTAGTTAGAAGTAATGTCCCTGCCCGTGCTTACTGGTCCACATATCGGTGGTAAAATGAACCACTGATGGCGTTACTCAGAGCACACTTGATGTGGTCCACAACATGTGTGTACAAGGCAGGGATGGGTTGCCTGGAAAAAAAGTAGCGGTTTGGAACAACGTACTGTGGTACAGCCACCACCATCAGATTTTTGAAACAGTCTGTTTCCATAAGCTGGAATGGCAGCATTTGTAAGGCGAGCAGTTTTGTAATTCTGTCAGTCAGGACCATGGCTCGTGGGTGGGTAGGGGGGTACTTCTGTGTCGCCCTGGACAAGCCAGGGGACACAGGTAACAACACACACACACCCCCACCCCCAGCAGTTTCACAGCAGACATCCCCAGTGAAACTTGATTCCTTTCCTCGGGCTCAGACTGACACACAAGGTGGGCGGAGTGAGGAGATGGAGACGCCCACCCAGGAGTGAGCTGGCCTGAGGCAAGGAAACAAGCCCAGTCTAGTCCTAGGAGAGGAAGAGTGAAGGTCTGCAGAGAGGCAGATAGAGCCAGAGGCCTCTGGCTCTGTCTGCCGGAGCATAGATCCTGGGAGTTGGAAGATCATATCCACGTCCCGGGTTTGGTAGCGGCCTTCGAGCACCAGCAGGGGGGGGGGCCCTAGACGGGGATTAATGTTACACCATGGCTCCCCTGTTGCAAGGAATGATGTGGTCTCCCATTCCTTGCCTGCCACGAGCCTTCCTGCTCAGCAGCGCCGAAGGTCTAGGAGACTACGTGGCTCCCCTGTTGCAAGGAATGATGTGGTCTCCCATTCCTTGCCTGCCATGAGCCCTCCTGCTCAGCAGCGCCAAAGGTCCAGGAGATTACACGATGTGCAGAGGATAGCTTCTCAGGGAAGCAGCAAGATTCTCGTTATCCCTGCATCTTGTGAAGCCACAGATCCCGCCTCTATGTCTCAGAGGCAGGAGAATGAGCATGTGCACCACGTGGCAGGTTTTGATTCACCCACTGACATCACACGGCTTGATGACGAGTCTGGTGATGTAGTGAACCCTGATTGGCCGGGCTGGGACGTCGTGGATCCCGAATGGGTCAAATCCGCCGTCTCCGCCTCGCGCCTGCCTTTGGGTGGAGCTGCGCCTCCTTAAAAGCCCCGCTTTCCAATATGGCGGTGCGCGACCGTCCTCTTTTGTTGGATGACTGGCAGTGTGCTGCTACGCTGCTGTACAGGCATTATTGTCTTCTTGTGGGCTTTGCCCTTGCTGCTCCGGCAGCACCTTGTTTTGCAGGTCGTGTCCCTGCCTTCGGTGAGCTCCTCGAACTCACCTTGTTATTGAAGCACACGTGCACGGGCACCGCTGTGCTACCCTCGTGCCACGTTTCCGTGACTTCCGTTTGGGCACACGTGCGTGGGTGCCACTGTGCTTCTTTGTGCAACAAGTGCACCGAGCTGTAAGCCCCGTCCCATACAACCCTCACGGGTTAGGGCAAGCCGGTGTACGCAGATCGTCTGTTACGTAACAGACGATCATCAGCAACAACCCGCTCACTCTCTAACGACCATAGCAGCGGTCCCCTACACCGCACAGTGGACCTTGACTGGCGGAAGCTGCCTCTTCATCATCTTGGCACGCTTCCCCGGGTCCCCCTCGTAACAGAGGAGGGTGGAAAAGGACAGTGGCCGAGCCCAAACCAGTACATCGGCTGCTACTGCCCACCACGACGATGAACTTAGCACACCTAAACTTGCTCCAAAGACCTCCCTGGGGTGGAATTTCTTCAAGCAATGTCCTAACAACAGGATACGGGTGATTTGCAACCTGTGCCATCAGAGCTTGACGCGAGGACAAAATGTTCTGAACCTGAGCACCACCTGCATGACGAGGCATGTGACTGCACGACCACATACACCATTGTCACCAACCATGTCCTCAGTCTCACATGGAAGCGTTCAGCTTTCCATCCAACAAATCCTCGCCAGAAAGAGGAAGTACCCCCCTACCCACCCACAAGCCATGGTCCTGACTGACAGAATTACAAAACTGCTCGCCTTACAAATGCTGCCATTCCAGCTTATGGAAACAGACTGTTTCAAAAATCTGATGGTGGTGGCTGTACCACAGTACATTGTTCTAAACCGCTACTTTTTTTCCAGGCAAGCCATCCCTGCCTTGTACACACATGTTGTGGACCACATCAAGTGTGCTCTGAGTAACGCCATCAGTGGTTCATTTTACCACCGATATGTGGACCAGTAAGCACGGGCAGGGACGTTACTTCTAACTAACTGCCCACTGGGTAAACCTATTGGCTGCTGTCCCACAGGCAGAAGGAGTAGCACATGTTCTACCACCACCTAGGATTTCTGAACGTTTAGCGGTCCAAGTTGTCTCCTCCTTTTACTCTGCTTCCTCATGCAGTCACAGTGACACCTGCACCAGTAACTTCAGCACAGCTAAGGGGAAACAACAGCAGGCTGTTCTTAAACTCTTCTGCCTGGGTGACTCAGATGTAGGGTTTACCTGAACGCAGATGTAGGTTTACCTGAGCGCAGATGTAGGTTTAACTGAGCGCAGATGTAGGTTTACCTCAGCGCAGATGTAGGGTTTACCTGAGCGCAGATGTAGGTTTACCTGAGCGCAGATGTAGGGTATACCTGAGCACAGATGTAGGTTTACCTGAGCACAGATGTAGGGTTTACCTGAGCGCAGATGTAGGTTTACCTGAGCGCAGATGTAGGGTATACCTGAGCACAGATGTAGGTTTACCTGAGCGCAGATGTAGGTTTACCTGAGCGCAGATGTAGGTTTACCTGAGCACAGATGTAGGGTTTACCTGAGCGCAGATGTAGGGTTTACCTGAGCGCAGATGTAGGGTTTACCTGAGCACAGATGTAGGGTTTACCTGAGCGCAGATGTAGGGTTTACCTGAGCACAGATGTAGGGTTTACCTGAGCACAGATGTAGGGTTTACCTGAGCACAGATGTAGGGTTTACCTGAGCACAGATGTAGGGTTTACCTGAGCGCAGATGTAGGTTTACCTGAGCACAGATGTAGGGTTTACCTGAGCGCAGATGTAGGGTTTACCTGAGCACCGATGTAGGGTTTACCTGAGCGCAGATGTAGGTTTACCTGAGCACAGATGTAGGGTTTACCTGAGCGCAGATGTAGGGTTTACCTGAGCGCAGATGTAGGGTTTACCTGAGCACAGATGTAGGTTTACCTGAGCACAGATGTAGGGTTTACCTGAGCGCAGATGTAGGTTTACCTGAGCGCAGATGTAGGGTATACCTGAGCACAGATGTAGGTTTACCTGAGCGCAGATGTAGGTTTACCTGAGCGCAGATGTAGGTTTACCTGAGCACAGATGTAGGGTTTACCTGAGCGCAGATGTAGGGTTTACCTGAGCGCAGATGTAGGGTTTACCTGAGCACAGATGTAGGGTTTACCTGAGCGCAGATGTAGGGTTTACCTGAGCACAGATGTAGGGTTTACCTGAGCACAGATGTAGGGTTTACCTGAGCACAGATGTAGGGTTTACCTGAGCACAGATGTAGGGTTTACCTGAGCGCAGATGTAGGTTTACCTGAGCACAGATGTAGGGTTTACCTGAGCGCAGATGTAGGGTTTACCTGAGCACCGATGTAGGGTTTACCTGAGCGCAGATGTAGGTTTACCTGAGCACAGATGTAGGGTTTACCTGAGCGCAGATGTAGGGTTTACCTGAGCGCAGATGTAGGGTTTACCTGAGCACAGATGTAGGGTTTACCTGAGCGCAGATGTAGAGTTTGCCTGAGCACAGATGTAGAGTTTGCCTGAGCACAGATGTAGAGTTTATCTGAGCACAGATGTAGGGTTTACCTGAGCACCGATGTAGGGTTTACCTGAGCACGTATGCAGGGTTTACCTGAGCACCGATGTAGGGTTTACCTGAGCACAGATGTAGGGTTTACCTGAGCACCGATGTAGGGTTTACCTGAGCACGTATGCAGGGTTTACCTGAGCACCGATGTAGGGTTTACCTGAGCACAGATGTAGGGTTTACCTGAGCACCGATGTAGGGTTTACCTGAGAATAGAAGTAGAGTTTGCCTGAGCACAGATGTAGAGTTTGCCTGAGCACAGATGTAGAGTTTATCTGAGCACAGATGTAGGGTTTACCTCTGGGAACAGTGTCTGGAGGCTGTGGTGGCTGCTGCACGCAATGTGGATCGTAAACAGATCAAGCAACTGACAGAATCTATGGATGGTGGCTGCTGAGTGTCATCATAAAGCAAGGAGGCTATATTGGTCACTAATCTTTTGGGGTTTTGTTGTTGCATGTCAGAAATGTTTATTTCTAAATTTTGTGCAGTTATATTTGTTTACCTGGTGAAAATAAACAAGTGAGATGGGAATATATTTGGTTTTTATTAAGTTGCCTAATAATTCTGCACAGTAATAGTTACCTGCACAAACAGATATCCTCCTAAGATAGACAAATCTAAAAAAAACAACTCCAACTTCCAAAAATATTAAGCTTTGATATTTATGAGTCTTTTGAGAACATAGTTGTTGATCAATAATAAAAAAATCCTCTAAAATACAACTTGCCTAATAATTCTGCACACGGTGTATGCATTTCTTTGCTGAATTTTGCTAAAGATGGGGATATTTGTTTCTTTGAACAGGCACATTGCCCAGAAATCTCCCCCTCATAAAAGTCACATGACTTACATATCATTCCAGTAAACAGGTCCCTGATGTCCTCTGAGCCAACGCAGGAGATGGGAAAAAGTTTGCCAGATGTTCCTCCAGACTCCACAGCAGCATTGACATCTGCCTTAAACACATAGACATGAACTCATGAGTTATTGTGAACCATAAACGGAAAGAAAAATACAAGTCAAGTTCAAAGGCCATATCTATGTACACAGCTTATGATTTTATAATTTTTCTAGCATATTATTTTCCGAACAGTCAATTAAAAACTATTATTTTATATTGTATTAAGTGTTATGTGAGTTTAATTAATCTTAAACTTTCTTATATGCAGCTCCTTGCATGACACATGCACCTGTAATGCCTACATATAAAATCATATAAAAAATGTTATTGCGCCAATATCCACAGTGCAGTACATAGATCATTATGAATCCCAAAACCCTTTGTATCTTCCATATCTCTAGCACATGCTAGAAAACTCAGGAAAACATCTCAAGTCTTGGATTTGTTCCCAGACTGTGGGGGAACACAGGTTTAAAGGAAATGTCACACAGAGTTTTGCACAAAACTCACCGACTGTTATGGGAGCATCAGACCCTGTTCATATTGCAGAGTCTGGCACCCCACCCAATGGTTACTCTTGTGTTTCTAATGTAAACAGGCAGACTCAGTCATTGACCAGCTGTATGCTCATTCATAGACAGGCTAGCAAGAGTTAACCTCTGCTAGTCTGCTTGTTAGGCTTATGGGATCACATGTTGTAAGTAAGCCTATCACATCTGCTACTCTCATAGTTAGGCTGGAGGAAATCTTCTACCCATGCCGACTATAGTTTATGCTGTGTTGGTCTGTGTGCTGCTGTGTCCCAGATTTGCTGGAGAGTCAAGGGGGCTTTACACGCTACGATATCACTAGCAATATCAATAGCGAGCGTACCCTCCCCCGTCGTTTGTGCGTCAAGGGCAAATCGCTGCCACCCGTCACATGTACTTACCTTCCTAGGGACGTCGCTGTGGGCGGCGAACAACCTCTTCATTAAGGGGGAGGTTCGTGCACCATCACAGCGACGTCACACAGCGGCCGACCAATAGAAGCGGAGGGGCGGAGAACAGCCGCATTAACGACACGCCCACCTTGTTGCCAGGAGATGCAGGTAAGCTGTTGTTCATCCTTCCCGGGGTGTCACACATAGTGATGTGTGCTGCCTCAGGAACGATGAGCAACCTGCGTCCACAATGACCAACGAGATTTTGAAAATGAACGACGTGTCAACGATCAATGATAAGGTGAGTATTTTTGATCGTTAACAGTCGCTCAGAGCTGTTACACGCAACGACGTCGCTAACGACGCCAGATGTGCATCACGAATTCCGTGATCCTGACGACATATCATTAGATATGTCGTTGCATGTAACGGGGCCTTTAGTTGCTTTTCGCTTGGTGTTGTTGTGGGGTTTACCCATCGTCTTCTCGTGTCCTTCCTACTCTTATTTTCCTCCTTGCCTCTTAGTTTCTTATACCTGTGTGTGCGTGTTTTGGTTTCCTCATCTGTCTATCTTTGTGGGGTTACTCACACGTCCTGTCTCAGCCCCCCATTTGGGGTAGGGGGTCATAAGATCAGGGCTGCTCAGGAGCAGGGCCAGGAAGGAGACTCAGGACTGAACACCTTTAAGGGTATCCCTGAGATTAGGGATAGCTAGTGCCCCTAGACTGAGGGTTAGCTCAGGAGCCCCATTTTATTGCTATCCCTGTAGGCTTTTTCACGGTAAACCTGACATCTGATACATGCTGTTCGATCCACCCCCATGTAGACAGAGAATGAATTGATGTGGGTGTTCAGCAATGAGCCTGTGAACACTTTATTCTTTTAAAGCATGATTCATCTCTTCCAGTAATTGACCACAATAATACTAAAACCTGGAGCACCAAAATGGAGCAGGGAAATACAAAGTTCCCTTTCTGGCTGTCATAAGTGGAGCTATAAGTTCTACAGATTAATGGCTGGGGGCATTGGATCACTGCCTACACCCTTGACTGTGAACAGGTAATTGAACAAGTAATCCAGTTTTAACCCTCATTTCTGTTGTGCATGACATTTGCCAGCCCTCCCCCAGGAGCCTCTTAGAGAAACAATATGGCCATCATCTTTCCAAACATCCTTCAAGCATTCTTCACATACCGCACATGAATAAGTATAACCATAAATCAGGAAGATATTGCGCTCCCCTGGGTTGCCAGCTACCAAAACTTTTGCAATTTTACCCACAGATGTGAATAGGCTCCTCGATCATGGATATATCTGAAAAGCTAAAATTATAATTAAAAATTAAATATTCTTTTTCCTTGCAGTAAAAATAGCGTGGCTACACAAAGAGAAAAAAATGATTCCCCAGCGTTTAACACCTTATGTGCCAGTGGAGACCCATCAAAACAGCCATCATCCTACACGCATCCCACCCTCACCCCATTTGTTAAAGGATTGAATAAAAGGACTTTATAAGGATGGTGAGTGCCACTTGCCTTTGTACATTTTTCTGCATAGTCTTTTCAGTGTCATACTGTTGGACTATGTGCTCACTTTTTTATCTACAAGGTATTCAGGTGGTCCCAGAAGAATCCACAACTGCTGGCCTAAATGTTTATCCAATATTGACAGGAATTAACTGCTACCTGTTAATTACTCTGTATGCAACCTTCACAGTGCTGGGATTGGTTATCTGCCCAACCGGGCACATTTCCAATGGGATGCAGAACTATGGTACAAAGTGAGCCGCCAGCTACATTTTTTGGTCATCAACGTCTCTTAACTGCTGGCCCTTTAAAATTTCTGAGGATTGCCAAGGTGCGCTCATGTGCTCGAACACATATTAGGCTGCTGCAGCCCAACCACGGTTGTTTCTAAGCCTGACTTTGCCCAGTACCAGCATCAGGAAGGCTTTTTGGGGCCGGAGTTCTTGCTCTGCTTTCCAGTTTGGTAACAAATTGTCTCCTTTGCACTGCAGCCTGTCATCTTCCCCATCTCCAGGATTTGGGTGAATTCAGAGATGTAGCCTTTTGCACCCTCTATGAAGCAAACACAGTGTTTCCTATGTGATGTATATACATCAGCCCCAGTGTCGCCTATATAATGTACACTAAGCCTACCGTGTCTTATGTGATGTATATACATCAATTTCAGTGTTTCCTATATGATGTGTATACAGTAATCCCAGACCCCTGTTTGATCTATATACAGTAGTCTCATGTCTCCTATACGATGTATATACAGAGCTCACAGTGTCTCTTATGCGACCTACATACAGCAGGGTTGTAGTGTCTCCTATGTGATGTATATAGAACACTCCTTCTGTCTCCTATATGATGTGTATACAGCAGTCCCTTTGTATCCTATGTGTTGTATACAGCATAATATAATATAATGCTGTGTTTATATAGTATATAATGTAGAGTTATGTATGTATAGTATATAGTGTACAGATGTTTATATAGTATGGGGTTCTGTATATAGTACAGAATTTGGAATCCACACTATATACACTGACACATCTCTATGCTATATAGTATTTTCACATATCTATATTCTTTAGCACAGGATATAGCATGGAGCTCTGTATATAGTTGTTTGTTGTATATATTGTAGAGCTCTGTATGCTGTGTATACATCTCCTTCCCTGTACATTTGGTGTAATCCTGCATGTGCAGTTTGGTTCCACGGATGGTCAATAAAGTGGCACATATCGATATCTTGGCTCAATGACACCTTCATTAGGCTAAGATCTTGATCTATGCATGCGGCGCTTACGGTGACATTTTATTAAAAATCAGATGATGGCAGGGAAATCAAACTGCGATGGCTGAGCGAAATTTCAAAAGGAGGCAGGTCACCGAATAATCAGTGACCTGTCATGGAATCGCATAGAAAGGGGAAGAGATTTGGCAAAAAAAGCCATAAAAAAACATTACACAGAAAACGGCTACATTTGTTGTTATTTCCTGTGCTATTAGTGGTCTACAGTTTTTGACTTTGTCTCTCTTTGTGTTTATTTCTGTCTTATTTTGCATAGAAGAAAAATCATTGACATCTGAAGGGTTCGTTAACATTGAGTTGCTGTTTTTTCACAGATTTTGATTAGGATTCTACTCCAAATCCACATTAAAAACATTTAAAATACTCTTTGAAAAGTTTCCAATTTATTTAAATGGTGAAACAAGACTAATTTGTATCCACTTCTCTTTTCAGCATTTAAGAAATAAAGGAACATATCAATTCTTTAAGTCGTTTACTGTTTTTGACTGAATAAAAGCTTCATGTTGACTTAGGATGAAAAAAAAAAATGGCCAATACTCAAAAAACTGAAAATATTTCTATAAAAAAAAAAAGAAAATGTAGCTTAGAAATACAAGTGAAATGAGCCACTATGTATGGGCGAGGCAAAAAGTGATCTGAACTGGTACAATTCCCAGGAAGATGTAAAACCCCAACTACTCCTCCCCATATAGAGTCACATGAGTCTTGAGTAATTTCTGTTCTCAGCTCCTTCATACTATCAGGGAGGAAACCTCTGGGTAAGTCTTGTGCTGATCCAGCTAGAGAAGGTTCTAAAGATCTACAGAACCTGTAAACTGATCCTTTGTTTTCCGATACTTTGTAGCAAACTGTAATATGATGCTTTGTAGCACACTATGAAGTCAGTAGGGAGTTTAGAGCTGTTGTCGTCAGTTCTGCAATTCACTTTCACTTTCTGGATATAAACAGGAATGAAGACCCCCAAACAAATCTAATATTAACCCTTAAGGATTCAGCTAGTTTGGACCTTGAGGACACAGCTAGATTGTTTTCTTTATCTTTTTGCATTCCGAGTGTCATAATTGTTTATTTTTGTCAGTCTACGTAGCAACGTGAGGGCTTGTTTTCGACAGGGACATGTTGTTTTGTGGATATACACTGCTCAAAAAAATAAAGGGAACACTTAAACAACACAATGTAACTCCAAGACTATCACACTTCTGTGAAATCATCCTGTTCAGTTATGAAGCAACATCGGTTGTGAATCAATCTCTACTGCTGTTGTACACAAGGACCAGGCAGGTAGAAATGATCGGCAATTAGCAAGAGACTCCCTATAAAGGAGCAATTCTGCAGGTGGTGACCACAGACCATTTCTCTGTTTTCATCCTTTTTGGTTGTTGTTTTGGTCACTTTTGCATTTTGTCATTGCTCTCACCCTAGACGTAGCATGAGGGGGTGTCTACAACCCACAGAGGTTGCTTACGTAGTGCATCTCATCCAGGATGGAACATCAATGTGAGCTGTAACAAGATGGTTTGCTGCATCTGTCAGCACAGTTTCCAGAGGATGGAACAGACACCAGGAGACAGGCCAGTGCACCAGGAGATGTAGAAGAGGCAATAGAAGGGCAACAACCCAGCAGCAGGACCACTATTGCCTCCTTTGTGCAAGGAGGAATGAGAGGAGCAGTGCCAGAGCCCTGCAAAATTACCACCAGCAGCCACTAATATCAACCCAGGGCCCACTGCACCTACATGTTGTGTCACAACAGGTCTGAGGATCTCATCCAGGTACCTATTGGCAGTCAGGGTACCTCTGGCTAGCACATGGAGTGCTGTGCGGCCCTACAAACAAATGCCTCCCCATACCATTACTAACCCACTAAAGATAGAAGGAACACTGGACACTATTTTTTCATAAACGACCAATTACACTCTAATATCCACTAATAATAACGTCAAGCAAAGACTTTGCCTTGTTAGACCTGTTCAGGTGTTTCAGCATGTTCTAGAGTATGGATCTATTCGCCGGGGTGCACGCCAAAGCTGCAGAGCTGTAAAAATCCAAAAAATTGAAGAAACGAGGCACTCACCGGTTTGTAGATAATTTGAGAAGACGGTTTTATTCAGGCATTGGGTGAGGGTGCGGGGATGATGTGTGCACGTCATCCCCGCACCCTCCTCCCAATGCCTGAATAAATCCGTCTTCTGAAATTATCTTCAAACCGGTGAGTGCCTCGTTTCTTCAATTTTTTGGATTACTAACCCACTGCCAAACTGGTCATGCTGGAGAATGTTGCATGCAGCGGAATATTCTTCACGATGTCTCCAGACTCTGTCACATCTATCATGTGCTCAGCGTGAACTTGCTCTCATTCGTAAAGAGCACAGGGCGTCAATCTCAAATCTGACAATTTTGGTGTTTTCTTGCTAATGCGAATCGCCCTGCACAGTGTTGGGCTGTAAGCACCACCCCCATTTGTGGACATCGGGCTCTCATACCACCCTCGTGGAGTCTGTTTCTGACAGTTTGAGCAGATACATGGATATTAGTGGCCTGCTGGAGGTCATTTTGCAGGGTTCTGGCAGTGCTCCTCCTGTTCCTCTTTACACAAAGGTAGAGGTAGCGGTCCTGCTGCGGGGTTGTTGCCCTCCTATGGCCCTCTCCAGATCTCCTGGTGTAATGGCCTGTCTGCTGGTATCTGCTCTATCCTTTGGACACTACGCTGACAGACACAGCTAACCTTCTTTCCACAGCTCGCATTGATGTAGCATCCTAGAGGATCTGCGCTACCTGAGCAACTGCTGTGGGTTGTAGACACCCCCTCATGCTACCTCTAGGGTGAGAGCAAAGACAAAATGCAAAAGTGACCAAAACAACAGCCAAAAAGAATGAGAACATAGAAACGCTCTGTGGTCACCACCTGCAGAATCACTCCTTTATAGGGGTGGTCTTGCTAATTGCCGATCATTTCTACCTGTTGTCTCTTCCATTTGCAGAACAGGAGCAACATTGATACACAATCAGTGCTGCTCCATAATTGGACAGGATGACTTCACAAAAGTGTGATAGACTTGGAGTTATAGGGCTGCTTAAGTGTTCCCTTTATTTTTTGAGCAGTGTATTAAATATACGGCCGGATTTATTTGTTCATTTCTTTCGGGGGGGGGGGTTAGGGGTGGTTTCATTTAGTGACATTGAAGGAAATTCAACAAATGAGATTTTCAACTTTTTTAAGTTGTTTTTTATTGTGGTTTAGTTAGTTCTCTGATTTTTACGTCAATGTGGCTTTCACAGATGTTTTAAACAGATTTAGGAAATGTGTTTTGTTTGTGTTTTAACTAAAAAGAGTTGCAAAATTTGGTGGCGCAACTTTTTTTTTAAATCAGATAAATTTTTATTGCATTTTAAAACTTCATAAACATAACAACAAATTGTGAGGGTAGTCCTCACACATACTCCCTCCCCTCCCTCCCCTCCCCCTCCGATCCCTCCCCTCCCCCTCCCTTCTTCCGGTCGACAGTCTCACCCCTCCACTCTCTACATCCCTCATTATTCACATAATGACCTGCCCTCCTTATTTCTCAGCCACTGCGATCTTTCCTTTCCTACCTATAGTCTAAGGCGGGCTTTGCACGTTGCGACATCGGTAACAATGTGTTACCGATGCTGCAGCGATAGTCCCGCCCCCGTCGCACGTGCGATATCTAGTGAAAGCTGCCGTAGTGATTATTATCGCTACGGCAGCTTTACACGCACATACCTGCCGTGCGACGTCGCTCTGGCCGGCGACCCGCCTCCTTCCTTAGGGGGCGGGTCGTGCGGCGTCACAGTGACGTCACACGGCAGGCGGCCAATTGAAGCGGAGGGGCGGAGATGAGCAGGATGTAAACATCCCGCCCACCTCCATCCTTCTCATTGCAGCCGGCGGCAGGTAAGGTGATGTTCCTCGCTCCTGCGGCTTCATACACAGCGATGTGTGCTGCCGCAGGAGCGAGGAACAACATCGTACCTGTCGCTGCACCGGCATTATGGAAATGTCGGAGGCTGCAGCGATGATACGATAACGACGCTTTTGCGCTCGTTCATCGTATCAAAAAGGTTTTACACGTTGCGATATCGACTGCAACGCCGGATGTGCGTCACTTTCGATTTGACCCCATCGACATCGCACGTGCAATATCGCAACGTGCAAAGCCTCCCTAAATATCCTATCTTTCAGTAGATCAAATGACGCTAATCCTGGAAAGTCCAGCCACTTGCTCCAGATCTTCTCATATTGAGTTCTCCTTCCCCTTTTAATATAAACATTTTTCTCCATATAAATAATATAATTTACTTTTTCAACAAATTTTGGTGGCGCAACTTTACTTCACCCCCCACAGTGATTTTATGATTTTATATACTGTATATCAACTATAAGTTATATTCTGAGACGTTGGCCAAAACATGCAACTATTTGCAAAAAACTGTTAAAGGCAGAAAAAAAGACAATTTTACTTATATAGCGCTATTAGGCTATGTCCGCACTTTGCGTTTTTACCTGCGTTTCCGCAGCGTTTTGAATTGCAGCGTTTTAATGCCAAAATGCATGTGTTTTGATTTTCCAGCAATGTCTATGGGAAATGTGGATTTTTTGTGTGCACTTTGCAGTTCAAAAGGCAGCATTTAATTTGCATATTTTGGGGCAAAAACTCAGCGTTTCAAAATCCAGCATGTCAAATGTTTTTGCCATTTGGTCTGCGTTTTGCTAACATTGGAGTCAATGGGAAATGTCAAAACGCACACACAAACCAAAATTCCAGTGTTTTACATGCTTTTTGGATGCAGAAGACATTCTTTTTGAACCAAAAAAATTGAATGTTCTCAGTGAGAGGAACAAAATAAACGCATGCGTTTTAGAATTCATAATATGGGAATAATATGTCCCTTTACACACACACACACACACACACACACACACACACACACACACACACACACACACACACAGTCCGACAATTAAATTAATGAAAATCCATAATTTATTGTTATTTTAAGCATAATTATTAAAAAATAGTTAAAATTTTATTAAAAACAGTAATTTTATGCATGATTTAAAAAAAGATGTTTGTTATCTTTTTTTTCTGTTTTTTTTCATAGTGTTTGAATGTTAAAACTTTATGTAGTAGTGTATTTGGTATCAAAACGCATCTGACTTTAAGCAATGAAAAAGCATGTAAATCGCGCTAAAAACGCACCTAAAACGCAGTAAAAATGCAAGCGTATTTATAGCGTTTTTGTGGTCAAAACCAACTTTGTCAAAAAACATTTCTACCAGAGGATGCGTTTAGAACTGCAACTACCTCGACGCAAAGTGCGCACATAGCCTTAATTCCACAACACTTTACAGCGATCATCATCACCATTTGGGCTCACAATCTAAGTTCCCTAATAACAGAGAGCAGTAGATGGAGGGTTTTCCAGCCGTGCCAAGGACCAGCCAATAGAGGTAGTAGATTAATGTTGCTTTTTATTCCATATACAGGTCAACGCGTTTCAGAAGGTACCCCTTCCTTCTTCAGGACCAACAGGCAAGAAAACAATTTGATGTTTTCTTGCCTGTTGGTCCTGAAGAAGGAAGGGGTACCTTCCGAAACGCGTTGACCTGTATATGGAATAAAAAGCAACATTAATCTACTACCTCTATTGGCTGGTCCTTGGCGCGGCTGGAAAACCCTCCATCTACTGCTCTCTGTTATCTGCTTACCGAGGGACTGCTGCCGGGATGTGGATTTAATAACATACATGCTGTTATAGGAGTTGTGACTGTGACAACCCCTATAGGTGAGTAACACCATCTCTTTCTTTCCCCCATTGCTACCGGGGTAAGACCCTATTTGCGCTTCTTTTTTCCACAGTTTATTCACTGAATCTAAGTTCCCTATCAGTGTGTCTTTTAGGCCTCTTTCACACACCCGTGCATTAAATGCCGGTGTGTGATGGTACATGGGGAAGGTACGTAAGGCCGTCCATGTCTGTGTGTGTTCTACGTGGGCTGTCCCTGTGCTAACCATGTGACATACTGATAGCACATGGACAGCGTGAGCTGGTATACTTACCTGTCTCCGGTCCTGCTGTCTCTGGCCCTGCTGTCTCCAGTCCTGCTGTCTCCGGCCCTACTGTCTCCGGCCCTACTGTCTCCGGCCCTACTGTCTCCGGCCCTACTGTCTCTGGTCCTGCTGTCTCTGGCCCTACTGTCACCGGCCCTGCTGTCTCTGGTCGTGCTGTCTCTGGTCGTGCTGTCTCCGGCCCTGCTGTCTCCGGCCCTGCTGTCTCTGGCCCTGCTGTCTCCGGCCCTGCTGTCTCCGGTCCTGCTGTCTCCGGTCCTGCTGTCTCCGGTCCTGCTGTCTATGGTCCTGCTATATCCGGTCCTGCTATCTCCGGCCCTGCTGTCTCCGGCCCTGCTGTCTCCGGCCCTGCTGTCTCCAGCGCTGCTGTTAGTTCCAGATCCTCGGTCAGTGCCGTGAATATTCATGAGCATAATGAGCAGGCCCAGAAGCAACAGCAATGACGAATACAGCAGCACTGTTATATCCAAAGACGAGACTGGCTTTGAAATCTGGGACTGGTCAAGGAGCCGAAAATGATCCTTGTTGGTAGGGTCCGTGGATGAATGCTTAGTAGCAGGCCCTTGGTAGCTTACAACTAAAAGGAAACAGGTTGACGTGGTGGTGAACGTGAGATGAGAATGTAGCTCTGGGTGGCAGATTTCTACTCCCTGTTGCTGGAAGGACGTGGAACCCCATGTGGACTAGAGGGAATCTCATGAACGGTACTTTTGTGCTAAGTTGGGTTGTGGCAGAAGGTCTGGGAATAACGAGTACAGTAGCATCTACAGTGAACATTGAAGAAATGTGTCTTGTGGTACTTTGTGTAAAAGAGACGTCCAGTAAGTTGTGTGCCCGCTACGTATTGTGCTTGGTCGTCCACCAAAGACTGTTCAGTAAAATCTTATTTATGAAGAACCAGTGGTCTGCTTCCTTGAACCTCTATAATTGGTCCTGGCCAGCCCAAGCCTACAGCTGCATGCGTCCTATAGGTGCATACCAACCAAAGTCCTAAAGATTACACACCAAGCCAAGACCTCTTTTCCTTTGAAGTGGGGCCGGGGAGGGCCTATCAGAGGGAATCCCTTCCCGTGACTACCGCCCCGTGGCCTCGCTTTATAAGTGGCGTAGTCAGCAAGATTGGGCCTTACTTCAGGAAAACCAACATAAAGGGGGGAATCTCCAACTGCATTCCTGCAACCGAAATAAGGTGCCTTTTACTGAACTAGCCAGTGGTGAGTGCCGCTTCTCTAAACTTTTCTCATCATTTATTAGCTCCAATGGCAGCCAGATGTAGAGATTAGATCGAACTGAACAGCACACCTCCTTTCAATGTGTAGCGTCCACTCCCAGGTACTGCAGATAAGCTTGTATAATACAATCGGAGCTGATCTACATGTTTTGGGAGCGGAAACTACACTTTGAATGCAGTTGTACGGTTCAAAATCCACATCAAAAACTGCTTCGAATTGAATACATTGCCTATTGATTTCATTGGGAAATCCAGATTGCTGTTCATATAGCAATTTTTTTTCCTAAGAGATTTTGTCAACTATGCCACAAAAAAAAACGCCAAGTGTATGTAACTTCTTTCATGTGGAAATCTGTTGAAATACACTTAAAAATTGACACTGGAGTCAAAAGGCCGTAAAAAAACAGTGTTACAAAAAAGGTGTCAGAATTGAAAACTATAAGTCCATGAGAGCCAGAACAAGGCTCCCATAGACTTACATTGAAGAGGATCCTCTTGCGTGCACCATGAAACACTGGAGCTGCCGGCAGGTCACAAATCGACAGAGACTGACTTGAGTGATGCCAATAGAAGGTGAAGACGGTGACAGGTGACCATATGAGTAGGGTCAGAAAAGCTGGAGCTTCCGGCAGGTCACAAATTGATGGAGACCGACTTGAGTGATGCCGATAGCAAGTGAAGACGGTGACAGGTGACTATATGAATAGGATTAGGGATCTTAAATTGAAAGCACCACTCCAGCAGTGAAAACAAACAAACACTGGAGTGGCGCTTTAACCCCTTCACTACGTATGATATACTTGTATGTCATATGTCATGTCTCTACCTTTCATGCCGGTTCATACTATGAGTTCACACCTTTCCCAGCAAATTACAGCTGATTTAATCTGCCATCATGTGCCACACATTAACAGCCATGGGTGCAGCATAGCACCACCTGTGGTTGTTAACCTGTGAAATGCTGCTCTCATTGTCTGACAGTAGCATATAACACATTGGCAGGGAGCGCGTCATTCCACATGCTCATTGGGGAGCTCATGACATGATCACGGGACACCGATGGATTGCTATGACAGCCAGGGGTCTGATTATAACCCTGTACCTGTCATTATGAATCTCCTGTGAAAGTCAACCTGTGGCCAGCGTTCATAGGAGATCGTGATTTGAGCTATATAACAAGAGATTGGATGATCATAGTTTCAATCCGTAAGGGCCGTTTCACAGATGCTTCATTTTGCCAGATTGCCGGCTCCGATGCACTCCAATACAGTGTGATACAGTGCAATGGCAGCGCAACAAGCTCTGGTCACATGCTGTGAAGTTGCCGCGCTACCATTGTACTGTATCACACTGTACTAAAGTGCGTCAAATCCGGCAATCCGGCAATCCGGCAAAAAGCGGAGGTGTGAAACGGCCCTAAGGGAACTATTAAATATATTAAAAAGTGAAAAAAGTTTTAAAAATGTAAAAATAAAATAAAAAACACAAGTCCAACTCTCCTCCGTTTTGACCCATTAAAAATTACAAAAAAATTACACATATTTGGTATTGCTGATTTTGTAAAAATCTGATCTGTCAAAATATAAAATAAATTAATCTGATTGACAAACAGCGTAATGAGAAAAAAAAATCAAAACACCAGAATTATGTTTTTTGGCTTTTGCAACATTGCAATAAAATGCAATAAAAGACAATCAAACAACTTATCTACCCCAAAATGGTAAAAACATCAGCTCAGGGTACAAAAAATAAGCCCTCACACAGCCCCATACCGCTACAAATGAAAACATTATGGGTCTCGGAAAATAGCAACAAAAGCAAAACATTTTTTTTAACAATTTTGGAATTTGTTTTCGCCATTAAATAAAAAAAAACCTATATTTTTATATATGTATGCAAGGTGTCGATTCGTATTGAATTGATGATGCCCTACAACTTTGTAATTCACTTTTTTTCTCTATCTTGTTCCATTTTCAAGATAAAAATGCTAACTCCGTTGTTTTCCACCAGGTGGCGCTATAGATGGTTTCATTGCGTAGCGCATAGCTACTTTACTATACCTAGAGACCACTTCTATGCCTATAGCTGCCACCGTTCTCAAGCTAATGGCGGTGGAGGATATGGGTGGACACACTGTATAATTAGAACACAAGATTTCGGTTTGCACTATATCACAAAGTGAAGAGATTATTCATTTATTTTACACAGTGCTTTTTCCTGTTTTTCATTATGCCTAGTCATATAATCTGGTGTGCACCTTTATCCTAATTTTGCTCTTTTTTATAGACTAATACCATTCTCTTATCAGTTTATTCCCACATTTCTAGGCGGTACAGCTGCCATGCTTGGTATGGGGGAAGACCAGATGAACTGCAAAATGGAGTGAGGGAAACCCTGTATCTAAGGAAGGGGAAGATGGTGCCCCTTGGTAAAACCTACCACTGGCACCTGGCTCCCCTGACGTCCCTAGATAGGTTCTGCTTTTATACACCGATCAGGATACCTGAGCCAAAATTGTGTCATGGAGATTGCAAGTGCGAATGAATATTGTCAGGTTTTAGATAAATTTTCATGTGTTTCAGATTTAAGAAATAAAAATGTGATTTTCATACGTAACAGGTAATTGATGTCTCTCGTTTTTACATTTTAAGATTCATGTCTACTGTGGTACCAGGAGGAGGTTTTGTGGTTATCTCTCAGGTGAAACCACAAAATGACCAAGGAAATGGACCTGAAGAAGGAGAGGTCTGCGATGCTCCGGCCAGAATGCCCAAAGAAGTTGAAACATTTTTCAAGGGAGAACCTGAAGTTTTAGGGGTAAGTCCATTTCATATCTCTGTTAAACATCTTCGCTCTACCAGATTTACAGCAATGTTGAGTAAAGGCCGCTTTACATGCTACGATGTCGATATCTGACGATATGTTGTCGGGGTCACGGTTTTCGTGATGCACTTCTGCCATCGTTAGCAACGTCGTTGCGTGTGACACCTACGTGCGACTCCGAACTATTGCAAATAGGGTCAAAATCGTTGATCGTTGACACATCGTTCAGTTTCAAAATATTGTTCGTCGTTTGGAACACGCAAACATTTTGCTACGTTTGACACCCTGCCAACAACGAACAACATCCACACGACCGCCTTGGTCAAACAATATATCACTGAACGATGTAGCGTCGTTTGTGAGATGTGTACGTGTAACCGCTACAAAATGACCTATGAGCGATCTCGGCAAATCGTAACAACGATCTGGGCGTGTCACATCGCTAACGAGATCGCTAGCGATATCGTTGTGTGTAAAGCAGCCTTAACACAATCTGATCCTCCTGACTTCCATCAAAAATGTTTTCCTTTTAATAATTTGCAATCATCATATTATATACTACAATTGCTCATTTTGCTCTTCTACCCAGTTAATTCTTTTTTTTCCATTAGATCTATGACATCACGTGATTAAAAAACTGACTAGCTGAATCCTTCTAAGCTCTATGTAGAAACATGAAGTCTATTTTCACAGCCCCCTTCCATGTATCATAGCTTCCACTCAGTATGGTACCCCAAAGTTCCCCAACACAGTATCATGGTCCGCACTGCTCCCCCATACAGTATTATACTTCCACAGCCCCTTACTCGCTATTATGGCCCCCACAGTCCCTTACTTAGTATAATGGCCCCCACAGGCCCATGCTAAGCATGATGGCCCCCACAGACCCTCACTTAGTATGATGGGCACACAGCTGGCCGCTCACAAAGTATGATGGCTTCCAGAATATTGCAACTCACCTAGCTGTGTTCCCCAGCATGCTGCACAGGTCTGTGCAGTGTAAGGTTTGTGGCTCCACACTGCAGATGTGATGTAGTGACATTATGTTGGGTAATAATTACACAGGCTGAATGCCAGATCAGGGAAGTGTTGCTCCTCTAAGCCACCATTCTATTCAATAGTATCCGCATCCTGAAGATACTAATGAAATTGTGACGGTGGATAGGGGAGCTGTGTGATCTGGCTCTATAGACGGTATGCCTCTGGCATTGACTGGTGTGACTTCTCCCACCAGGCCGCTGCATGGAAATGGACAGAAAAGGCTAGATTAAAAACAACCCATGTCTCCATTGATTACTGGTTACCTATAGTGTATATATTGAGGACAGTGACATTGAAATTATTAAGACTGTGTTTATAATAAAGAGCTAGGATGGAGTTGGATGTAGACCTCTAGGAACTCAGAACCTAATGGGTGCTTTACACGCTGCGACATCGCTAATGATATATCGTCGGGGTCACGTCGTTATTGATGCACATCCGGCGCCGTTAGCGACATCGCAGCGTGTGACACCAAGGTTGCGACGATCAACGTGCGCAAAAACGTGAAAAATCGTTGCTCCTTGACACGTCGCTCTTTTTCCAAATATCGTTGCTGCTGCAGGTACGATGTTGTTCGTCGTTCCTGCGGCATCACACATCGCTGTGTGTGACACCGCAGGAACGACTAACATCTCCTTACCTGCCTCCACCGGCAATGAGGAAGGAGTTGGGCAGCATGTTCCAGCCGCTCATCTCCGCCCCTCCTCTGCTATTGGACGGCTGCCGTGTGACGTCGCTGTGACGCCGCACGAACCGCCGCCTTGGAAAAGAGGCAATTTGCTGGCCAGAGCGACGTCGCAGGGAAGGTAAGTCCATGTGCCGAGTGTTAGCGATGTTGTGCAACACGGGCAGTGATTTGCCCGTGTCGCACAACCGACGGGGGCGGGTACGCTCGCTAGCGATATCGGTACCGATATCGCAGCGTGTAAAGTACCCTTTAGATATGTGTTTTCAGGGCAATTGGAGGTTTTGGAGAACTTTCATTTCACAGTAAATCAATTCATCACTTTTGGGGGGGAAAATTTGATGAAGCTGGCAACTTTGCTCACCTCTAGAATGGACAACTTTCGTCACATGTAATGGCCACTTAAAGTATTTTATTATGTCCTTAGGTCAATTTTTTAGGACCTCATATATGTAGGCATTTTGTGTACTTACGACATACTAGTATTCTCCCCTGATTTGAACATGTTTGCATAATATCGCATTTTTATACTTAACTTGAGAAAAGAAAGCCACAAAGCAGGTCACAGGTATAGTGCAGACAGTCAGGTGCAATAAGAAGTGTAATTACGATGGATAACAAAGTAACAGGACATAATCTTGGTCAGATAGGATATAAGAAAAAGGAAAACCTTGAAAGGTTATTTATTGAAATGGTGTGGAGTCATAGGCAGCAGTTAGGTGACACCGGGCAACACTTGACAACGATTTCTGCAGATACCCCTAGTGCCACGTATCAACTGTTCTTAAAGGGAACTTGTCATGTTGTTTTTTTAAATTAATTCGCCCCCAATGTGTTTTGAATGATATATCATTAACATGGTTTAAAAAAAAACCAACATGCATTTATCTTAAAAAAAGACTTTATATGCTTAGCTGAAAGCAGTAAATACCTTAAGTTTCAGTTGTAGGGGCGGCGTTTTTGCTGCGGTCAGTCACTGTCACTCAAGTTCAGACAATTCTTTTTTTAACTTAGTGACATCCCCAGCATTGTAATTGATTACACCACAGGTCCTTCACCACAACTTCTCTGCTGAGCTCTGCCCATTACGGTTACATGATCATGACATCACCATCACTTCTCTTCTGCTGATCACCACAGGTCCTTCACCATCATTTCTCTTCTGCTGATCACCACAGGTCCTTCACCATCACTTCTCTTCTGCTGATCACCACAGGTCCTTCACCATCACTTCTCTTCTGCTGATCACCACAGGTCCTTCACCACCACTTCTCTTCTGCTGATCACCACAGGTCCTTCAACATCACTTCTCTGCTGATCCCCATCCATTACAGTCACATGATTATTGTCGTGGGCGGCGGGGCGCTGCGCTCGCCAATGCTCGGGTCCGGCGCTGCTGCTGCTGCTCGGTGGCTCGAGCGGTGGGCCGGATCCGGGGACTCGAGCGGCGCTCCTCGCCCGTTAGTGAAAAGGGGATGGTTTGGTTTGGGGATGTTGTCCGTGACGCCACCCACGGTTGTGGTGAGGTTGGGACACCACCGCTGCTCTGGAGGGGATCCCAGGAGCGATGACAGGGAGCAGCCGAGATGTTTTTCTCTCCGTGGGTAGGGTGACTGAAAGGTGGATGGTGGGGTTAGGTGAGGTGCAGGGTCGCGGGAGGGTAGCGCGGTGCCAGACGGCATGATGGTACTCACTCAGCCAATGACGTAGACGGAGTCTCTGGTAAAACAAACAGCTGGATGGACGGGTCCCGCAGCCGGCTGCGATTGTCACTCCTGGTAGGTTGGCGGTGACTGTCTCTCCCTGCACCTGTGTTGTGTTGTCGGCTCCGATGGCTTCCCACCGGTAACCCGCTCCCCAGCGGTGTATTTGCCAGAGGAGCCCCTTTATGCCCGCAGGCTCTGGCCCTGGGAACTCTAGCTGTGGTGGTAGCTGTATTTCCCTTCACGGTTGAGCGGTTGCCTTCAGTCGGGTCTTTGCTGCTGGGAAACCCCGGAGGTTCCCGTCGCTGACGGATTTGACCGGTTTAACGGCGACTCCAAGCCTGGTCGGGGTCCGTAGGCCCTGCCGAATGGTGCTGGCTTCTCTTCGCTCCCCGGTCCGGTACCGGCGGACCACCGCCCGTCCCCGGTCCTTACGGTTGTGCGTCAATCGGCCTCGCCTGCAGACGGTCACCACCGTCTGTCAACCTTGCTGTTTGTGCCCGGGCCACGTACCCGGACACGGCCAGTTTGCTCCACTACCACTTCCCTCAACTCTCAAACTCCACTGCCTTCCTTTTCCCGCCTCAAGGACTGTGAACTCCTCGGTGGGTGGGGCCAACCACCTGGCTCCACCCCACCTGGTGTGGCGCTGGAGATCAGCAGATAAGAAGTGGTGGTGCAGGAAGTCTTTTTTTCAAGATATATACATGTATTTTTTATTTTTTATTTTTTTTACACCATGTTAGTGATGCACATTGGGGCAGTTTAATGTCTAAAACAACATGATAGGTTCCCTTTAATGAAGACTACTCCAAGAATATCAGTTTTGGAAATACTTCCACACAATCTATGAGACTCCGCTCCCTGGTTTATCCCAATGCCAAATCCAAAACAACCCAGCACCATTACTAAGTTTCACAGTGCTTTGACATGTCATATACTTATAAGTTTTATACTTTTCCTGGTAATATGACTCGTTGGTCTTTTACAGTTATATTATAAATGAATGAAATTAATTTCTCTTATGTTTCAGACATTACAGATATTTACTGGGATCCTTTTTATATCCATCGGCATTGTTATGGCATTAGCCTGCACTCCAAGATATCACCTGTCATTTGTAGCCATTTCTGGGATCGGAATATGGTCTGGAATATTTGTAAGATATACACATTTAAAGCAAATGCAAATTTGTAAGGATTACATGATACCCCCTCTTGCTGCGTTCTTGCAATTCCAGCATAATTTCAGTGCTTATGGGCTCAGACTCATTCCTCTCCGCAGCTCTGCTTCTTCTCCGCAGCTTTGCTTCCTCTCCGCAGCTCTGCTTCCTCTCTGCAGCTCTGCTTCTTCTCCGCAGCTCTGCTTCCTCTCTGCAGCTCTGCTTCCTCTCCGCAGCTTTGCTTCCTCACCTCCTCTCCGCAGCTCTGCTTCCTCTCCGCAGCTCTGCTTCCTCTCCGCAGCTCTGCTTCTTCTCCACAGCTCTGCTTCTTCTCCACAGCTCTGCTTCCTCTCTGCAACTCTGCTTCTTCTCTGCAGCTCTGCTTCCTCTTTGAAGCTCTACTTCCCAAACTGTCAGTGAACAGGGAGCTAATTTATTTTACAGCAAGGGAGGTAACAGATTACAAATTACTAAACTATTAGGGTAGAAAAGGTACACAGACAAGTAAGGTTGCATGCTGGTGTCAGATCGGGTAGCATAAACCTGGTGACGTATTCCCTCTAAAAGGCTATCCTGACATTAAAGAGAACCTGTCATCAGGATTATACTTGTTAATGTAAAGATTTTAGCATAATGGCGCTATTATACTGATGCCTTCAGTGTAGAAATCTGCAGCCTGGTTGTTGGTTACTCATCATTAGGAAATTGGGTTTCCTAAAATTTTGCATCACTTTGCAAAAACATGCATCCAAACCACATTACGTTTTGATGTGTTCTTTTGCCAGGAAATACAGATTTGGTGTATAAATTTCAGCACCAAATCTGCATCTCCTGGCAAAAGACCCCCACAGTTTAGGTGTGGTTTTCTGCCAGGAGATGCAAATTTGATGCAAAAATGTCTGCACCAGATTTTTGCACAAAAATTGCATCTCCTAGTTGAGAACCGCACCGAAACAACGTCAGTTTTTGGACAGTTTTATAGCAGGAGATGCAGATTTGGTGTTGGAATTTATACACCAAATTCCTGCACCAAATCTGCATCTAATGACAAAAAAATGCATCAAAATTGCATCGCTATTTGATACTTTTTTTGTCAAGAGATGCAGTACTTGAGCAGTAAGTTGGTGTATAAGTTCCAGCACCAAATCTGCATCTCTTGGTAAAAAAAAAAACACAGTTTAATGCTAGGAAATGCAGGCCTCATTGAGTTTGCCTGAGGTGAGTTTACCTGCAGTCACAGGTAGGGTAGGCTGCTATTTTTAGGCTGGGGGGTCCCAATAACCATGCGCCTCCCCAGGCTGAAAATACCAGTCCCCAGCTGTCTGCTTTATCATTGCTGGCTATCAAATTGAGGGGGGAGACCAAACATCATTTTTTTTTAAATGATTTATTTAACACTAGAACTACTGGACTCGTGACACCTATATAGAAATACATGGTGCAAAGTAGTCAAAATGACTACCTCAGTAGTTCTAGTGTTAAATAATTTTAAAAAGCCACATGAGGTCCCTCACAGTTTGACACACGGTCAAGATAACGCCCATGGCTGGGGGCTGCAGCTTATAGTTGTCTGCTTTATCTGCCCTTGGTATCAATACACGGGAGACCCTAAATCATTTTTTTTAATTAATTTATTTATTTTTACACCACTATAGGGAAGCAGGCAGCATGTGTGATGCCAACTAATCACAGACACTGTCATAAAGGGTGGGGGCGTGGTCTGATTCTAACCAATCACAGATATAGGGACTGATGGTGGGTAGGGGAAGCAGTGAATATGCATGAGAGCTAATGATCTGACCCGGAAGCAGTGTTACAGCAGCAGGGAAAGTCGATAAGTATAACTGCTTTATTCCTTATTTTCTTTCTTTTGCAGCCACCCCTAGCCCTTACTAACACCATTTTATAATATAGTGGTAGGGGTGCGACACCAGGCAGCACAACCTAACACTGGTGTCTGAGACAGCCAGAACTGTTAGATGCGGAGCTGCACAGCACAGCTCTGTCAAACATATAGTGGCCGCAAATCAATAGGGATCGCATGTGCAGTACTAGGCCATCCGTCTACGGATCTGTGCTGTGCAGCTCCACAACTAAGCAGTTCCGGCATTGGGAACAGCTGTTCGGCCGGGATGCCGGGTGATCAGACATTGATGACCTATCCTAAGGGGTCCTTTGCACACTACGATATCGCAGGTGCGATGTCGGTGGGGTCAAATCGAAAGTGACGCACATCCGGCGTCGCTGGCGATATCGTAGTGTATAAATCCTTGATGATACGATTAACGAGCGCAAAAGCGTCATAATCGTATCATCGGTGTAGGGTCCGACATTTCTATTAATCTCGCTGCAGCGACGGTACAATGTTGTTCCTCGTTCCTGCGGCAGCACACATCGCTGTGTGTGAAGCCGCAGGAGCGAGGAACATCTCTCTGCGTCACCGCGGCTCACGCCGGCAATGTGGAATGACGGAGGTGGGCAAGATGTTTACGTCCCGCTCATCTCCGCCCCTCCGCTTCTATTGGCCGCCTGCCATGTGACGTCGCTGTGACACCGCACGACCCGCCGGCCAGAGCGACGTCGCAGGGCAGGTGAGTGCATGTGAAGCTGCCGTAGCGATAATGTTCGCTACGGCACCGATCACAAGATATCGTACCTGCGACGGGGGCGGGGACTATCGCTGCAGCGTCGGTAACACATTGTTACCGATGTCGCAGCGTGCAAAGTACCCCTAAGGATCAATCAATCTTAAAGTCCCAGACAACCCCTTTAACACCCACTACATTACATACACGTATACACACATTAAATGGAATGAAAAATATTCATTGAGTATATATATTATATTACCGACTGTAACGATGAAGGATATACATTTTATAAATTATACTAGTTAGATAAAATCTCCATGTAATTGATGCACTTTTTTAATCTCTATAGTAAAATATTAATCTAAGTTTGCTCTATTTTGATTTGTATAGTTTATTATTTCTGGATCGTTGTCTGTGTCTGCTTCATTGAAACCAACAGTGGGAAAGGTAAGAAAAAAAAGTATTTCTTATTAAATCAATGAGAATTGTGTATAAGGGCCCTAAAGTGTAGATCAACTTTTCCATCTTTTAATAATATTTTCAAAAGAGATTAGAAATACATGCATTGGATTTTCCTATTTTCACCCATATAAAGGGAACCTGTCACTAGGATCAACCCTCCTAAGCTGTTTATACGGACATTTGGTCATAGAAAGCTGAATACAATGATACCTTGATATATGCGATCCGATGTCTTAAGGGGGCTTTACACGCTACGATATCGTTAACGATATATCGTCGGGGTCATGGTGTTTGTGACGCACATCCGGCGACGTTAACGACATCGCAGCGTTTGACAGGCTGGAGCGACCTAAAACGATCGCAAAAAAGACAAAAATCATTTGTTTTGGAGAGGTCATTTAATAACAAAAAATCGTTGTCTGGTAAGTAGCGATGTTGTTCCTCATTCCTGCGGCATCACACATCGCTATGTGTGACACCGCAGGAGCGACGAACATCTCCTTACCTGCCTCCACCGGCAATGCGGAAGTAAGGAGGTGGGCGGGATGTTACGTCCTGCTCATCTCCGCCCCTCCGCTTCTATTGGCCGGCCGCTTAGTGACGTCGCGATGAAGTCGCGGTGACGCCGAACGCACCTTCCCCTTGAGGGACGGATTGTTCGGCAGTCACAGCGATGTCGCCGACCAAGTATGTGCGTGTGAAGGTGCCGTAGCGATAATGTTCGCTACGGCAGTGATCACCAGCTATCGCATGTACAACGGGGGCGTGTGCTGTCGCGCTCGACATCGCTAGCCAATGCTAACGATGTCACAGTGTGTAAAGCCCGCTTAATTCCTGAGAAATCCACATTTTTGTTAAAGAGAACCTATCACCAGATTTGTCCCTTATAACCTGTGGCCATCACCAGTGACCTCTAATATATACAGCATTCCAGAATACTGTATATAAGAGCCCAGGCCGCTCTGTAGAATGAAAAAAAACCCCATCTTTTATTATTCTCACCTCTGGGGCGGTCAGGTCCGATGGTCATCGTTGATCTCGATGCGGCACCTCCTCTCTTCATGCTATTTTTATGTGATATTGTGGATCCGCTTTACTGCCAATCGCTATTTACCCTGTGATGGAGCTTATTTAATTCCATACGGTACTAAAGGGGTTAAAGATCACTTCTATCCTGGTAGTTGTAATCTAAGCTGCAGCCACTCCCTTCTACTATAAGTATCCGCTCCTCACTCCATCCTATGTCAGTTATAGCTCATTCCTATTGCTGTCCACTTGGAAGAAACCAGTCACTGGGGAAAGCTGAGGTGTCGCTTCTGTTGTAGCTGGGAAGCCCCTGCTAAAGAAACCTTGGAGTGCTCTTTGCTGTGTCTTTCCCATCCCGTCTGTCTTTCCTACCTCATGTAGTATTATTTTAGTAGCGGGAATAGCATCTCGTTGGCTCTCACCAACCAGGCTGAGTTTATGGTCAGCGAGAGCCTAGGGATGGCAGGGAAAGATCAACTGCCATCTAATAGATGCACCAATTCTGGCGCTGCTTCTGGCTGCTATTTTTAGGCTGAGGAAGACCGAATAACCATGGGCCTCCCCAGCCTGAGAATACCAGCCCCCAGCTGTCTACTTTATCTTGGCTGGGTATCAAAATTGAGGGTGACTGAACTCCGTTTTTTATATTAATATATTTAAATATTAAAAAA
Organism: Anomaloglossus baeobatrachus; assembly: GCF_048569485.1. Classification (NCBI taxonomy): domain Eukaryota; kingdom Metazoa; phylum Chordata; class Amphibia; order Anura; family Aromobatidae; genus Anomaloglossus; species Anomaloglossus baeobatrachus. The sequence goes on along the minus strand of NC_134363.1, from coordinate 142,896,357 downwards.
AAAAAAGCTGCAACTGGTCCTTCGTATTTTGATACACAGCCAAGATAATACGCATAGCTGGTGGGTGCAGCTTCCAGCTGTCTGCTTTATCTACGCTGGATATCAATATACAAGACACCCCATTTTTCCAATTAATTATTTATTTTCACACTCCACTTCGGGGACCTAGACAACTAGTGTGAGGGCAACCAATCACAGATGCCAGCACAGCGGGTGTGGGTGTAGTTTGATAGCAACAATCACAGACGCTGTCACAGAGAGTTGACAGGGAAAGCAGTGAATATTCATAAGGTATAATGAGCGGACTCGGAAGCAGTGTGACAACCTCGTGGAAACTTTCTAAGTATACTTTCCTGCTTTAATTCCCATTTTGCTTCCTTTTTGCTATTTTATTTTTATCCTGGTGGCAGAACCGAAACAGTAACATGGACTTTCCTGAAAAGTCCGTGATCGAGGTTCATTCACGGACACTAGGTGTCAGTGCACGGACCTCAAACTTTACAGTTCATGTTCGCCCATCACTAATGCATGAAGGACCAGACTCTCCAGCAAGAGTCGATTCTGATCTTTTTGGCTGTGAGATCAAGACAGGCTAAGCTGCAGCACTTATTTCCAGGACACATGATTGTGCATCATGCAGAGCTCCTTCAGTCAAAACTGGAAGATTTGTGGTTCTGACAGTGACTGCTGTTTTGGAGCTTTGTGGGGTGCTGCTTATCATGCTGGCATTCGACAACCTAGAAGTAAAGATTTTCCACCTCCTGGAGAGAGGGGTCTTTTAGATGCTGTGTATAGCACTCATTTAAAAAAATATTTAGTCTATGGCTAGCTAATGTCATATTTTATTTTTGTCCGTTTTCATTGAGAGCTTTAGGATTTTGCCTCTGGTTAACATGTTTCACTTAATGGGGTGTTCTCAAGTAGTGATGGGCGAACCCCCCAATGTTCGTGTTTTGGAGACTCGTCCGAGCTTTTTCTAAAGATCGAGCTCGGGTTCTCCGATAATGCGAACTTGCGTCTGTAGCACCCCACAGGGCAGGTGTTTTAACCTACTTGTTGCCGGGCCGAGGGTCCAGAATCTTCTGCGTCGTCACGGGGTGGCTAGGCCTGGTTCCGTTGACCCAAGGCGTACAGGAAGGGAAGACGAAGGGTGGTAGGAAGGATGGAGGTGGTAGTTGGAGGTGGAGGATAGGGGTGATGGTTAGGAAAGTCTTGTTAAGATCGTGACGCCACCTGTGGTACACGGCCAGGGATGGGCCACCACTGCGGTTGCTGCTCTCTGGGGCTGATAGTGAGGGTCGCAGCCGGGATGGTGTCGCTCCCCACAGGTTGAGTGGGTTTGGAGGATGATAGAGGATGGGCGGGGGTTTGGTGGTAGTCCCCAATGGCGCCACAGCGCTGGGCGACGGCGCTGGTAAAGGAGAGGCAGAGACAGGGGCTGCGGTTCAGGTCTTTAACTCACAGGTAGTTCAGGCACTGCCCCAGAGTACCATTTTCCACCACGATAGGCTCCAGCCCATCCCGGATCCGTGAAAGGTCAAGTCCGGTGTGTGTGTCAGCCTGTGAGCCCTTTCTGCCTTGTATGCACTAAGTATCGGACCCCCGTGGCGTGAAGCACTTGGGGATCCCGGTGTCAGTAAAGTGTCCCGTTCTGTATGCTGATAGCGCAGGTCCATTATGGGGCCGATCCTCAACCCTGGATCCTATATGCTATTTGGCTGCAGACTCATTGGGATGGGTCCGCTGACTGTTCTAGCCGTTCCCCGCGACCCTTGCAGTGTTGGTAGATAATGTGAAGTATATCTGCCCTATGATTCTGTATCCCGACAGTGCCGCTCCTGTGGAAGCAGTCACCTGCTTCTCCCAAGCGACCATGTTGAACGTCTTGGCCCACAGAGCTGCCTGCAGCACGTCCTGTTCTCTCTCTGTGATAGTTGTGTTGTCTGTGTCCCAAGCTGTTACCCCCAGCCGCTGCCACCGGCTGGTTCACTGCTATCACCAGGTCATTTTTTTTTATTATTATTATTTTAAATAATTAAAAAAAAATAATGGGCATCCCTGTATTTTGATTGCCAGCCGAGGTAAAGCCAGGAAAATGTTGATGGCAGCCCGTAGCCGTCCACGTTATCTGCGCTGAGAATCAAAAATACCACAGAGTGCTAAGTCATTTTTTCTAATTATTTATTTTTACATTGCCATGTGAGGGACCCAACAGCCAATCACAGACACTGTCATGCAGAATGGGTGTCTGTGATTGGCTGTTAAAGTAACCTGGAATCTGTCCATACATTCTAGATGCTAGAATGTATGGGCTGGTTTCAGGTAACTCCAGCATCCAATCACAGACGCCCACTCTGTGACAGCGTCTGTGATTGTCTGTTATTTTAACAGTAAAGTAAAACAACAACAGATAGAAAAAAATATTTTATTAGTAATAAAACAGAAGACATTTAGGACTCCTTCTTTATTACCCAAAAAACCCTCTGACATAGTCCAAAGGTGGGTGAGCATCTTCAGCTTTGCTACATCTGTGGGAGAAGACAAACACAGGTCTGCTCACACAGACTCAGCTGAGAGCTGTGAGACACTTCACCTGAGTGCACAGCTGAGACTTGCGTATGACTCCTGTGAGTCTCGCATCGGTATCACCCAGCACGGCGCACTCTCCTGACAGGAGTGCCTCAGCTGCATGGAAGTACATGCAGCCAACCCACTCCTGTAAGGAGAGTGTGTGCTGTGCAGGGTGATACCGATGCGACACTCGCACAGTGACAAAGTTCAATCGACTCCATGGCTCATGGACTCGGGTGAAACCTGACGTCACCGTGAACACGGACAAAAACAGACGAAGACTGCCAAGTGACGAGCAGTGCAGTGAATACCACCGGAAGTTAATGATTGGACCCGGAAGCAGAAGCGGCCGGGAGACAGAGTCCGCAGGACACATTTCGGGAACGGTAAGTATAATCATAATGTTTTTTCTAATGTGCTTTTTTTTCTACAGCCCCTGGACCCAAACTGTAACACGAGCTTCCCAGAAATCTCTTGTTCGGGATTATGTGCACGAACACTATGTGTTTGGTATGGACTCCGAACTTTACAGTTCGGGTTCACCCATCACTATTCTCGAGTTCAGACGTTATCTCCTATCTATTGGATAGGGACTAACATCCCAATGGCTTTGGGTCATACCACTGGAACGTTCACTTAACCCAAGAACCAGGGTTCTAAAGAGGTCGATCATGTCATTCATTCTTAACGATACCATGGGGAGATAGCCAAGCACTCGGCTAGACTTCAACATCAACACTTCCATAAGAATGAATGGAGCTGGAGCGCTCATGATCCACCACTCAGTGGCGTAGAAACTGCTTTTGCCGCCCGGGGCAGTCGTCAAATTTGCCGCCCCCCTCCTTTGGCCATCGATAATCCAGAATATATATAACTTGGGTATCTTGGGTATTGGGTAACGGATGGAGGGGGGCAGCAGCTGATGGGGAGAGTGATGGTGGATGCAGGGGGGCAGCGGCTGATGGGGAGAGCGATGGTGGATGCAGGGGGGCAGCAAATAAAGGAGGGCGGTGGCAGATCGGAGGCAGTAGTGTGTCGCCCTGGGCAAGCCAGGGGACACAGGTCACACACCACCACACCCCACATCCCAGGTAGGCACACCTAAGCTGAATCACAAATCCTTGTTGCCTTCCTCCAGAGGCTGATGATTCACACCAGGGGGTGGGCCAGGCGGTTGGCTCCGCCCACCAAGGAGATCACAGCTCTGGAGGCAGGAAGTACCAGGCAGAGTAGCCCGGGTAGGGCTAGAGTAAACAACAGAGAAGTGAAAGTGGAGGAAAGAAGAGTAGTAAAGGAGGAAAGCAAGAAGTGGTGACAGAGCAGAGAGTGTGCAAGCCTGAGAGCCCAGCTTTGTGTAGGGCCAGAACAGCAAGGTCAGCGACGGCGGTGACTGTCTGGAGGGGGACCGTTTGGAAGTTCCTGGAAGGACCCCGTTGGCTGTGTGCCCGGTGGTCTGGAGCAGTGTTCCGAAAGACAGTCAGCACCAGGGCAGGGGCCTCTCGGACCCCGGCAAGGCTAGGAGTCGCCAAATTTGCCGAATCCGTCAGTGAAGGGGACGTAGATTCCCCCAACAACCAAGTCCCGATAGAAGGCAACAGCCCAACCCGTACAACAGAGGCACCGCCACCGCCAGGGCACCAGTCTCTGAGGGCCAGCGCCTGCGGGCAAAGTGTAGTGCTCCTCCGGCCCAGCTTGAAGCCGGGGAGCGGGTTACCGGTGGGGACCCATCGCAACCAACCGTACATACAGGTGCAAGGAAGAGGGACATCACCGTCACCTACCGGGAAAGCAAAGCAGCCGTCTGTGGGACCGTCCTACCAGCCGTTTGGTTTACCGTACAAACTGTGTCCACGTCTCAGGCTGAGTGAGTACCACAGTGCCGCAAGGCACAGCGCTGTCCCCGCGTCCCTGCGCCCACCAGGCCCTGCACCTCCCAAGCCATCACCGGGCCCCGGGATCACCAACCCCTACCCACGGAGGGGCAACACAACACCTGGCTGCTCCTCATCACCATCCCCGGGATCCCCGCATTGAGCAGCGGTGGTGCTACACATCACCACAACCGTGGGTGGCGTCACGGACATTATCCCAACACCCCAAACAACCCCCCTTTCACTCACGGGCGAGGAGTGCCGCTCGAGGAAGCCCCCGGGATCCGGCCTACGGCTCGAGCCACCACTGAGCAGCCGAACCCGAGCAGAAGGGGTGAGCGCGGTGTGCTGACACCCTCCTCCCCGCCCGCGACAGTAGCGGCGGTGGATCAGGGGCGGCGACTATTGCTGCTGCGGCAGCGGCGAGGCTGAAAGGGGGCAGTGGTGGATCGGGGGCTGATCGGGGGCAGTGGTGGATCGGGGGCACTTACCAAATGGCACTTGCAGGGATCACTCTCCTCAGCTTTCACGGATGACGTGAAGCTGAGGGGAGTGGTCACCTACAGGTCACCGGCCCCAGATCCAAGGTGATTGGAGAGACCGGTCACAAGGCCGATCTCTCCAATCAGAGCTGGGGCGGGTGAAACAAAGTTCCCCCAGCTCCAGCCAGTGATCAGGGCTATAGCTGCACTGATCATGGCTGGATTTCAATGTTTTAGTCATTTTTAATGGCTGAAATATCACAGTGGCTATGATTGGCTGAGCGGCGTTCGTCAGCCAATCACAGCCTCCGTAGGTCTGGGGGGGAGACAGCACCCCTCCTGAGGTCAGGCAGAGGTCCCCTCCTCCCTGAATCTAAGGTTTTTGCACACCGATCGCAGCCACCGAGGCTCCGGGACCGCGATTTCGCCATGACGTACTGGGTACCTCATGGGTCGTTAAGTACCAGGTCACCATGACGTACCCAGTATGTCATGGGTCGTTAAGAGGTTAATCAACAATTTTTATTTCTTCTATGTATTTCTATTTTTTACCCCCAAAATGCCGCCCCCCTGACACGTGCCGCCTGGGCATGACCGCCCCCTCCGCCCCCCCTTTGCTACGCCACTGCCACCACTGCTGCATTCACATGGTACTGTTTGCAACCCTGGTTCTCAGGATCAAGGTGGATCTCAATGGTTGGACCTCCAGCCATCGGAAAGTTATTCCCTATTCCTTTGATACAGAAAAACTTCCAAATTTGAGAATACCCCTGAAAAAAATAGCTTTTTTTTTATCTGAAAACAATAAAAAAGTATACAGAAACCAAAAAACACATGAACAAAAAAAACTCTTGAAAACTTCTATCCACCATGACTGGTCCTGAAGACTAATTTAAATATGTTCAATGGGTTATGCTTTCTTAGGATTGGATTCCCAGACAGCTCAAATCTACCAAAATGCGATCCACTCATACAGGTCAAAGAGATCTGAAGCTGATGATCCCTTTTATGATGTCTATAGACATGTCTATGTCTATAAAACATATGGACACAGTTGTCTTTATATGACAGTACCTTTACTCTGAATTTCATCATAGGCTACTTAGAAACATTGTTTTTAACCCAGTCTTTTGTGTTCCAGGTAAAGTCCGTCTTGGTGATGAACATCTTCACCTCTCTGGCTGCAGCTGCTGGAATAATAATGGCTATAATTGATCTTTGCATATCTCTATACTACCCACGTGCATATTGTGGATATTATAAAAACGATTTGCGATGCATAGGAGCCTTTAGTCTCAATGTAAGAATCGTTTTCATTTGCTTTAAGTAGAGGTTATGGCAATCTGTCTATATGCAGTAATTATAACCAATGTCACTTAAAGGGGCTGTTTGAGATCAGAAAAACATGGCTGTGGTCTACCAAAAACAGGGCCACGTTTGTTCGTTGGTCCTGCCCGAAACTGCAACACAGCCCTCATTCTCTAAATGCTCTCATCATCTTTAAGAACCAAGGCTTAATTTCCATCATCTAAAACTCAATCCCTAATAATGCTGTCTGACGACGTAGCCATCCACCGTTATTTGCCCCCAGTGGCATGACTAGAGTTTGACGGGCCCTAGTGCAAATTTGCACCTGGACCTACCCCCTTATGTTGGTCAGATGTATGTATATGTATGCATACATTTAGCATTCTAAATCCTATAAAGACATACAAGTTGCCCCCCCCCATTTTGTAGGAATGTCCCCCACCCTGTTCTAATGTCCCTCATCCTGGGCTCCTGCCTCATAAATAGCCCCCCATCCTGGTAAGTATGTCCACCATCCTGGCATATATAGTGGAAAAAAAAGTATTTAGTCAGCCACCAATTGTGCAAGTCTCCCACTTAAAAAGATGAAGTCGGCCTGTAATTGACATAATAGGTAGACCACAACTATGAGAGACAAAATGAGAAAACAAATACAGGAAATCACTGCGTCTCATTTGGTAAGATTTTATTTGCAAATTATGGTGAAAAATAAGTATTTAGTCACCTAAAAACATGCAAGATTTCTGGCTCTCACAGACCTGTAACTTCTTCTTTAAGAGGCTCCTCTGTCCTCCACTCATTACCTGTAGTAATGGTACCTGTTTGAACTTGTTATCGGTATAAAAGACCCCTGTCCACAACCTCAAACAGTCACTCTCCAAACTCCACTATGGTGAAGACCAAAGAGCTGTCAAGGGACACCAGAAACAAAATATAGCCCTGCACCAGGCTGGGAAGACTGAATCTGCAATAGGCAAGCAGCTTGGTGTGATGAAATCAACTGTTGGAGCAATAATAAGAAAATGGAAGACATACAAGACCACTGATAATCTCCTTTGATCTGATGCTCCACGCAAGATCTCACCTCGTGGGGTCAAATTGATCACAAGAATGATGAGCAAAAATCCGAGAACCTCACGGGGAGACCTAGTGAATTACCTACATAGAGCTGGGACCAGCGTAACAAAGGCTACCATCAGTAACACACTATGCTGCCAGGGACTCAGATCCTGCAATGCCAGACAGACCTCTCTCATCTTTTTAAGTGGGAGACCTTGCACAATTGGTGGCTGACTACTTTTTTCCCACTGTATGCCCCTATCCTAGTATATATGCTTTCTAGCCCACATCCTGGTGTGTATATATAACCCCATTCCGGAAAAACTGTCACCATCTGGGTATATATGTCCCCATCCTGGGCCCCTCCTGTTATCTACTGTCCCCTCCTGGTGTATACTGTCCCCTTCCTGGTATCTACTGTCCTCCTCCTGGGGCCTTCCTTGGGTATACTGTCCCCCTGCTGCGCCTCTCCTGGTATATACTGTCCCCCTCCGTATCTGCAGTCCCTCTCCTGGTATATATGTCCCCATCCTGGTAAATATGTCTTTGTTCTGTCTACTGCAAAAAACAACAACATTGTACTCACCGTCCCTTGCTCCCATGTCACGCAATGTCCTTCTGTATAGCAAGCGCAATGTGGCCAGTATCTTTCATCGGTATTGGTGCTATGGCGTCATTACCATGCGCCTCCCTCAGTCACTGGGACACAGATGAAAGCTGCCGGCTTCTGTTTGGCCTGCAGCGTGTATTGCAGTACAGGGACCTGATGCATCTCTTCATCATGATGCATTTCAGCTGGATGTGCAGCCTCAGACGCACATCCAACTGAAGCAGGGGCTAGGGCCGGCAGACCCGCTGCACTCCCGGGTCCGACCACGGTTGTGATCGTTACGATTGTTCCGTCCCTGTTTGCTGCCTGCTTCTTGCTAACTTACACTCAGAAAAATGAAGTAAAGGGAATGGGAATGGAGAAATGAACAGACCACACAGTTCACATGGATCTGCATCTTAGGCTACATTCACACGACCGTCCCATTTTTACTGTCCACAAAAAACGGTCCTGTTTTTTCATGGATGCATCCGTGTGACATCCGTTCCGATCCGTATACGGGCCGTGTGTCATCCGTGTGCCTTCTGTTTTTTTGCGGACCGCAAAACACGGAAGCAGTTAGATAGATAAACAGATGGATAGATAGATATAGATCGAGGGAGAGATAGAGGGATAAATAGAGGGATGAATGAATGAATGAATGAATGAATAGAGGGACAGATAGAGGGATAGCTAGAGGGATAGATATATAATAGATAAGAAAGACATATATAATGTCCCACTTCCCAACATTTTGTAATCTTGCACCCTTTAGTGCCTTCCATGTGGCTCTAAAGGGTGCCTAGTCTTGTATTTAGCCAAAAAATAAATAAATAATTAAAAAAAATGACATGGAGTCCCCCCTATTTTTTGTAACCAGCTAGGGTAAAGCAGACGGCTGCAGCCTGCAGACCACAGCTGTGCACTTCACCTTGGCTGGTAATCCAAAACAGAGGGTACCCCACACTGTTATTTTAAATTAAATAAAAAATGTAAAACAAAAAATGTGGGGTCCCCCCAAATCGGATAACCAGCCAAAGTAAAGTGGACAACTGTGGTCTGGTATTCTCAGACTAGGGAGGTCCGCGGTTCTTGGACCCTCCCCAGCCGAAGAATAGCAGGCCGTAGCCCCAGAAGTAGCGCATCCATTAGATGCGCCAATCCTGGTGCTTAGCCCCAGCTCATCTGATGCCCTGGTGCGGTGGCAAACGAGGTAATATATGGGGTTGATACCAGATGTGTAATGTCATCTGGCATCAAGCCCTGGGGTTAGTGATGTCACTGCGTCTATCAGATACCCGGCATCACTAACCCAGCCAGTAATAAAAAAAAAGATGACAAACAAATTTTTATTTGAAAAAAAACAAACCACCTTAAACATTCCCTCTTTCACCAATTTATTGAAAAGAAAAAACAAATCCGGTCTGGCGTAATCCAATAAGGGGGTCCTACGACAATCCATACTCACTGTCTCAGTCAATGAAGAACATAACGTTCCACATTGGCTGGGAGAGCAGTGCAGTGACCTGAGCTAATATCATGAGGTCAGCCCAGGTCACTGCAGGGGATGACCAGCGCTGACTTCATGAGGTTAGCTAGGTACATTACCTGCGGTGATAGAAGCCGCTGCACTCCTGACGTCAGCACTGATCACTGATTTCTATGGCCGCCGCACTCTCGGATCACCTCTTGCGAGCAGCCCGTGATGTCACCGCTAGTCACAGTCTTGTACTGTCCACAAGAGGTGATGTGAGAACGCAGCTGTCAGTGACAAGTGCTGACATCAGGAGTGCAGGAGTTCATCACCGCAGGTAATGAACTTTACTAACCTCCTGACGGCAACGCTCATCATCCCCGCGGCTGCTGGAACTGCAGTGCGGGCATATGCTGACACACTGCAGTGCGGGCATATGCTGACATTGTAGTGTGGGCAGATGCTGACACACTGCAGTGCGAGCAGCCACGGGGCTGGCGTGGGAGTGGGACATAGACTGCAGAGGCACCTGACGGAGGTCACACGGAAGTGCTTCCGTGTGGCTTCTGGTGACCCATTGACTTGTATTGAGTCACGGTCCGTTATTACGGAACAGAATAGAACATGTTCTATAATAACGGAACGGACAAACGGCATCCGATGTGTTTTTTTTGTAGGATCCGATACACACGGAAGTGCTTTCATGTGCCATCCGACCCTACACAAAAGACATTGAAAAGATGGTCCTTTCCGTGGGTCCATAAAAAAACAGCAACTGACCAGGACAAACGGGATGGTCGTCTGAATGCGCCCTAAGTTGTAGATAATTTGAATCAAAATATTGATCAGTTATTTCCTTGGGGTTATTTTTCAATAGTTGTGGACACAGCCTTCACATCTATTTGTTACCCTTTGTCAAAACTGTGCTTTTACTATGTCTAATGCAAAAGCAATTCCCTTCTATATTTTTTACAATCTTTTTTTTCCTTTGTTAGGCCGCTTTGTTTGGCTTCAAGTTCTTTAACTTACTGCTTTTCCTGCTGATGTTTTGTATTGCCGTATCCACAAGTGTGTTTGGATGCAAAACCGTCTGCCGATCGTCTTTTAATGAAATGGTAAGGAGTCAGTTCCATTGTCTATTTCATCTACAAAAAGGTTACTGTAACTTTCACCAATCCGAGCAGTTAGAGCTGACGTGCGAGACTTTGCTGTGTGAATGAGCGCATGGAGCATCTAAGGCTACATGCGCACGCTGCTTCTTTTTCGTGTTCACAAACTGCAGCCAAAACTGCAGCCAAAACTGCAGCCAAAACTGCACCTTGTCAGAGAGAGCCTGGAAATGTCACAAAAAATGTAGGTGCTTTTTTGGTGCATTTTTGCTGCTTTTTTGGTGCGTTTTTGGCTGCAGTTTTGTCAACAATTGTTTCATGTATTTTTCAGTTCAAACAAGCCCATAAAGCTTGTTGAATTGGAAAAAAAAAAAAATTAGAAATAAATAAATAATTAAAAAAAACGGCGTGCGGTCCCCCCCCCAATTTTAATGCCAGCCAGATAAAGCCATACGGCTGCAGGCTGGTATTCTCAGGATGGGGAGCCCCACGTTATGGGGAGCCCCCCAGCCTAACAATATCAGCCAACAGCCGCCCAGAATTGCCGCATACATTAGATGCGACAGTTCTGGGACTGTACCCGGCTCTTCCCGATTTGCCCTGGTGCGTTGGCAAATCGGGGTAATAAGGAGTTATTGGCAGCCCATAGCTGCCAATAAGTCCTAGATTAATCATGTCAGGCGTCTATGAGACACCTTCCATGATTAATCTGTAAATTACAGTAAATAAACACACACACCCGAAAAATCCTTTATTAGAAATAAAAAACACAAACACATTCCCTCATTACCAATTTATTAACCCCGACAAAGCCCTCCATGTCCGGCGTAATCCAGCATACTCCAGCAGTGCTGCATGCAGGTGACCGGAGAAGCAGCAGACACTGCCGCTCCGGTCACCTCCATGCAGCTAATGAAGACAGCCGCGCGATCAGCTGCTGTCACTGAGGTTACCCGCGGCCACCGCTGAATCCAGCGGTGGCCGCGAGTAACCTCTGACAGCTCAGCTGATCGCACTACAGCGTGGAGCCGACGGCAGGAGCCTGGAGCCGGCGGCAGGAGCGTGGAGCCGGCCGGCGGCAGGAGCGTGGAGCCGGCCGGCGGCAGGAGCGTGGAGCCGGCCGGCGGCAGGAGCGTGGAGCCGGCCGGCGGCAGGAGCGTGGAGCCGGCCGGCGGCAGGAGCGTGGAGCCGGCCGGCGGCAGGAGCGTGGAGCCGACGGCAGGAGCCTGGAGCCGGCGGCAGGAGCCTGGAGCCGGCCGGCGGCAGGAGCGTTGGGCCGGCCGGCGGCAGGAGCGTGGAGCCGGCCGGCGGCAGGAGCGTGGAGCCGGCCGGCGGCAGGAGCGTGGAGCCGGCCGGCGGCAGGAGCGTGGAGCCCGGGACTTTCAGCGGCGGCGGCGGTGGCGGTGAGAGGGGTCCATCATCTCCCCTGTGCGGGGACCGCGGTACTTCGGGGAACACGGGGAGGACGGGACTATCAGCGGCGGCGGCAGCGAGAGGTGGATGGACGTTGGCAGCTGAAAACATTGATTTTTCCCTCTTGCTGCCGCCGCTGCTGATAGTCCCGTCCTCCACATCATCTCCCCTGTGCGTGCACGCTGGGGACAGTGGTACTTCGGGGAACACGTGGAGGACGGGACTACCAGCGGCGGCGGCAGCAGCAAGAGGGAAAAATCAATGTTTTCAGCTGCCAATGTCCATCCCCCTCTCGCTGCCGCTGCTGATAGTCCCGTCCTCCACATCTTCTCCCCTGGGGACAGCGGTACTTCGGGGAACACGTGGAGGACGGGAGGGACCACTTGCCTGACCTCACTTCCTGACAAATCACCTGCGTTTTTGCTAGCAAAAACGCAGGTAAAAGGCAGGTAAAATGCACCACTTTTGATTAGCATGCATTTTTCCTGCGTTTTTGATGCCCTCATTGATTTCAATGGGTGACAAATGTTGACAAAAACGCAGGAAGAATGAACATGGTGCATTTTTTTTGTCACAAACTTTTGACAAAAAAAACGCTGACAAATAAACTGCAGTGTGCGCATGACAAATCTGACTTCTCATAGACTTTGCTGGGAAGTCAGATGTCAGAAAGTTCTGCTGACAAAACTGCAGCCAAAAAAGCAGCAAAAAAGCAGGAAAAAAAGCAGCGTGCGCATGTAGCCTAAGGGTTATATTGCTACGATTCATCATGTTCTCCTATGATATGGATCTACAGTGTGTCCACCCATATCCTGTCCACCGCCATTAACTTGAGAAGAGCAGCATCTATAGGAATAGTGGTGTCTAGGTATAGTAATATAGCCATGCACAATGAAACCACCTATAGCGCCACCTGGTGGAAAACAACGGAGTTAGCATTTTTATCTTGAAAACGTAACGAGATAGAGGAAAAAAGTGAATTACAAAGTTGTAGGGCATCATCAATTCAATACGAATCGACACCTTTAATACAGAAATGCTATGATTAGAATGTGTAAAACTCACAAGGCTGCGGACGTGAAGCGATACCTCATGGAGACCTTCCTACAAGTCATTGGGTATGGTGGCTGCGTGGAGTGGCCTCCACACTCACCTGACCTGACCCCATTGAACTTCTTTCTGTGAGGTCACATCAAACAGCAGGTGTATGCGACCCCTCCACCAACATTGCAGGACCTACGACGACGTATCACAGATGCTTGTGCAAACGTGTCACCTACCATATTGCACAACGTGCAGCAAGATACAGTATGCTGTGCAGAGTCCAGATGTGCATTGCAGCTGACGGTGGCCACTTTCAGCATCAAAGTTTAATGAGCGCCATATGCGTGACCAGCATTCAATGTTTTGGGGGGGCATGGGTTTCATATCATAGCATTTCTGTATGCAAGGTGTCGATTCGTATTGAATTGATGATGCCCTACAATTTTTAAATTCACTTTCTTTCTCTATATCGTTCTGTTTTGAAGATAAAAATGCTAACTCCGTTGTTTTCCACCAGGTGGCACTATAGGTGGTTTCATTGCGTAGCGCATGGCTACTTTACTATACCTAGACACCACTTCTATGCCTATAGCTGCCGCCGTTCTCAAGTTAATGGTGGTGGACAGGATATGGGTGGACACACTGTATAATTTCTGACAAGTTGACTTTTCCAATTCAAATTACTTTTAAAAGATGGAAAGTAAATGCACAATTTGGCCTTTTCATTGAAATCGTAGATCAGTTGAGGCATGGACCAGTTTTGGGATTGTGTTGGGTTTTTAACTACTGGATGTAAATTTAATTGCTTAGACATTGCACAAAAGTGACCGATTCTTCCCATGATAGTGTCACAGTTGTCTCTCTGTAGTAGAGTAGTGACAGGTTCTGGCTCAGAGTCTGACTTTGCCTTGTAAGACCCTGCTGATTAAATGTATTCCCTTTCCTTTGGGGAAGATAGGGTTAATGTCAGTTTGCTTTCCATCAGCTTCTGACCGCTAGTCAGGTGTTTCCGGTTTGCACCATTCCCAGGCCCTATATATACCCTCTGCTTCCAGCAGAGGGTGCTGGTTATTTTCATTCATTTGGAAGCTTGGCCAGGAGGTGTATGGAGCTGGAGAAACCCTCTCTGCTACTTGCTGTGTTGGCTGCAGCATTGGTGCTGACTGCAGCAGTCCGTGGTGTGCTTATTTGCATGGTTCGGAAGTTTCCCAGTTGTCTGTTTACTTCCCCTTTTATGTTGTTTTCCCCTGTGCTTGTTTAGTCACTCTTTTGTGTGTAATTTCCATGTGTACAAGTCGTGGTTTTCCCCTTTCTCTGTTTTGTTGTGGGGTTTGTGTCTACTGCTCCAGTTCACCCCTCTGGTGGAGGTGGGGAATGGGAGTTACATCAGGGCTTGGACAGGACTCTGGGTCATGCTGGGGGCTCGAACCTGGCTACCTTCAAGCCTACCTCCGAGATAAGGGACATTGCAGGATCTCAAGTCTGAGGGCCAGACATGGGGCTCCTGTCCTCTCATTTTATACACCGTGACAGGTGATCATATTCGTACCTGATTGATCTTGAAATATTGATACAGAAGTTTTTATTTAATTAAAGTATTTATTATTAAGAAATAAAAAAAAATCAGTATAGTCAAATCACAGCAATTTGTCAAGCAGTATAAATTTTTGGGTTCATAATCTCAAGTAATCATACCTCTGCCTCTATGATATTGAATTCATCAGGACTTGCCCTAATTTCCATGATAGTTTCTGAAAATTTGGCAATGCCTTGGGTGGAAAGGAAAGGGGAACGGTTATATAAATCCCTCACAAAAGTGGGCATTTCTACCATGCTTTGACCTTCTGCAGGTGAGAATTTTGGTGGGGATTAATGTCCCTATTTTACCACCGATCATGTTGGTAAATATGCTATAGGATATTGAAAAATGCATTATCAAACACTGCGATGAACTAAGCGCAACTACAAACAATGCAATATTTTACATTCTTGCATAGTAGCCAACAGTCCCAAATATGCCAGATCTGGTGACTGAGATGTTTTTGGATACAATCCTGGCAGGTTTAGGGCTGTTTCAGGACTAAAAGGGGTAGTTTTTGTGGTGAACTCTGTGTGTAGATGATATGGAAAACTGTATTTGCCGATATCCGGTCTTCACAGGGCATATAAATAAAAATCAAATTCATTTAGAATGAGTTACAATTAAAAAAGGATAGGAAAACATAAGATATAAAAGGAATACAGAAAATAGAGGGAGAGAGATGGGGTGGTGTTTAACTCAATATTCTGGCTCATTCATAGAGTCATCACACACAAAATGATCTATTTCTATATATTATATAGTCATTACACACAGAGGGATCTATTCCTATATATTATATAGAGTCATTACACACAGAGGGATCTATTCCTATATATTATATAGTCATTACACACAGAGGGATCTATTCCTATATATTATATAGAGTCATTACACACAGAGGGATATATTCCTATATATTATATAGAGTCATTACACACAGAGGGATCTATTCCTATATATTATATAGTCATTACACACAGAGGGATCTATTCCTATATATTATATAGAGTCATTACACACAGAGGGATCTATTCCTATATATTATATAGTCATTACAGATAGAGGGATCTATTCCTATGTATTATATAGAGTCATTACACACACAGTGATCTATTCCTATATATTATATAGAGTCATTACACACAGAGGGATCTATTCCTATATATTATATAGAGTCATTACACACAGAGGGATCTATTCCTATATATTATATAGTCATTACAGATAGAGGGATCTATTCCTATATATTATATAGTCATTACAGATAGAGGGATCTATTCCTATATATTATACAGAGTCATTACACAAAGAGGGATCTATTTCAAGTGTTTATTTCTGTTAATGTTGATGATTATGGCTTACAGCCAATGAAAACCCAAAAGTCATTATCTCAGAAAATTAGAATATTATATAAGATCAACTGAAAAAAATATTTTAATCTAAAATGTTAGCTACTGAAAAGTCTGTACAGTAAATGCCTCAATACTTGGTTGGGTCCATTTGCATGAATTACTCCATCAATGCGGCAATGTGGCATGGAGGCGATCAGCCTGTGGCACTGCTGAGGTGTTATGGAAGCCCAGGTTGCTTTGATAGCAGCCTTCAGCTCGTCTGCATTGTTGGGTCTGGTGTCTCCCATCTTCCTCTTGACAATATATTCTTTATGGGGTTTAGGTCAGGTGAGTTTGCAGACTATATGCTATATATCATAGATGTGCAACTCATAAAGATCTGCTGCCGACAACTCACTTTGTAGACATCTGGGAAACCATTAGTCAGCAATTGTACAGGAGCTGCCAGCAGCGGATCTTGATGATTTTCCCAAGTGCCTTGTGTTCCAGAACCTTCTTCAGACAAGCATTAACAACCTCATTGATATCAGCCAAAGCTGTAAGTCCCGGGATTTCTGTGCTCCTACTCCATAAAGAATAAATCAAGATATTTAGAATATTTTGTTTCCAGTTTTCCATCATTTGCTGATTAGTAACATATCTATCCTTCCTGTGATTTACATAATGCATTTCCTTCTTGAGAAGTGTGTATACAGTATATATGGACAGAAATTGTATACATGTATAGATTTTCAATATATACAGAGTGAATATATATTTTATTTTAGGTTGTGGTCATCTATCAAACCACGTCTTTGACTGCACCCGATACCTCCAAAGATGTTCCTCCAGACTCCACAGCAGCCTTGACTTCTCCCTTGAAGACACAGACATGAAGTCATTAGTCGATGAGAACCACCAACACCAAAAAGAACAAAAATCAAGTTCCAAGACCTGATCCTTATATGCAACCCTTGATTTTATAACTTTTCTAGTAATATATCATTTTCTGAACAGTCTATTATTTTACATAGGATTTAGTGCAATATATGCATCTAATTAATCACTTTATCACATGCAGCTTTTTCCATGACGCATGCTCCTGTCATGCCTACAAATAAAATTATTTTATATTTTTTATTGCTTACATTGCACCAAGATTTTCACAGCGCTGTGCATAGATACTTATCAATCCCAACAACCCTTAAACTATCTGTGTCTTGCAAACACAGAATAATATCCTAATAGACGCACAACCTCCCACCAAATGTAGGACAATGAATCCTACTGCAGGCCTGATTACAGTAAAGTCCATGGAGGCCAACTTGGATACTCACATTTACAACCCCTTCCCCCTTCAAATTGTGTACCTTAAACTGACGAGCAAGCAATCTCTAATAAAACACAAGATTGAAGTAATCGGCCCTCCATGGTATAAAAGGTCCAAATTCCTTAGCGCTATGAACTGTGTTCTATGTCCATTGTACCCAGACTGTGGAGGTAGATGTGCTTAAGAGCCAAGTGTACTAACTTATGAGTTGCAGCAGTTCCTAAAACTTGCACCACAATCAGTAACTTGGCTGTGGTTACAGTAGGCTACAACCAATGGGTGTGATAAGTACTTGTGTATGGATATTGGCTCTAATCTAGAAGAATTCGGGACCACTAAATTGTTCTGTCCCTGTTTTGCTTCTAAGCAAGCTGACCTTGATCAGTATAGTGAAAGAAGGGCTGCCGGGACCCTCTCATCCTTGGTGCATGACTCTTGACCGACAATCCCGCGTTGATAGCACTGTGTAAGAATTTCATACCTTCTTTTTGTTGGTATATGCAACAGATGAGGACTTCTTTGTATGTGTGAAGGAGGACTTTATGCTGATCTAACAGTAGATGGCGATGTTATGTAAAGTTTCCTTATTCACTGTATTTGTAAAAAGTCTTTTGTTTCTTCCTAGCTTTGATTTCTCTTCCTGATGCAATGCTGTATGACTGTGCATATCATTAGCTCATGTTCTCTCAGGAGTAAAGAGCCTGTTATCCCATGTAATCTGCTCCGTGAACTCTCTTCTATAGCTGGCAAGCTAGAAGCTGTACAACACTTTTCCCGGTAATATACGTTCTAGATCAGTAACTTTCCAAGTCTTGCAGCAAATTTTGACTGATACGTCTGCATGATGAAAACTGGATTCATCTAACTAGGCATTGTATACTACTTAATGATTCATGTTTGTACTCTCATGCTCACTGGAGTCTTGATTTTTTGTTTTTCTTAGATAGCGATGGCTCCTAATCTAATCAACTGCTGTTATACCCACGGTCATATCTGATGTTCATGCTGCCCTAGGCACTTTAGGGGTACTTCACACACAGCGAGATCGCTACTGAGATCGCTGCTGAGTCACGTTTTTTGTGACCTCATTAGCGATCTCGCTGTGTGTGACACTGAGCAGCGATCTGGCCCCTGCTGTGAGATCGCTGCTCGTTACACACAGCCCTGGTTCATTTTTTTATTGTTGCTCTCCCGCTGATAAGCACACATCGCTGTGTGTGACAGCGAGAGAGCAACAATCCTGAATGTGCAGGGAGCAGGAGCCGGCATCTGACAGCCTGCGGTAAGCTGTAACCAAGGTAAACATCGGGTAACCATGGTGGTTACCCGATATTTACCTTCGTTACCAGCCTCCGCAGCTCTCACGCTGCCAGTGCCGGCTCCTGCTCCCTGCACACGCTAAGTTAAGCATACCCGATGTTTACCTTAGTTACCAGTGTCCGCAGCTTCCAGACTCCGGCTCTGTGCAAGCGCAGCGTCGCTTGCACGTCGCTGCTGGCTGGGGGCTGGTCACTGGTCGCTGGTGAGATATGCCTGTTTGACAGCTCACCAGCGACCATGTAGCGATGCAGCAGCGATCTTGACCAGGTCAGATCGCTGGTGGGATCGCTGCTGCATCGCTAAAGTGTGAAGGTACCCTTAGTTGGTCAAGACTCTACTAGTGAATGAAACTAAAATTGGCCATATCTTTTAGATAGTAGTTAAGAACCCTACACCATAAGACTAACATTAGCTGAACCAGCCGATATTGATGTGTTCAGTCAACAGTCTAATGTGTATGGTGGCTCTATACAAATGATACATGTTCGAAATGCAGCCCGACATTTACAGATGGAATAAACATTATTTTTTTAAGTCCATATGGTCATGGAGTTGTTTATAATAGAAGCGGGGATCTTGGGGAAAGACCCCCATGCAGGGAGGGTTCAGGAGGGTAAAGCGCCCCCTTGCATAATGATAGTGGATTGGAGGAAACAGCACACCCACCAACCAAGCCGGTCACGCCCACTGACCTGGAAGGAGCCCATACATTCGAGGCTCAACCGGTTGTTGCTCTACACCGATAAGGAACTACAAGATATGGTAATGTATAGTGTGTGTTTAAGGAAATGTGCCTGTAAGCAGAGTTGTGTGTCTGTGTGCATGTAGTGTGCATTAAGCAGAACTGTGTTTGTCTATATGTGCATGTAGTGTGCATTTAGCAGAGCTGTGTTTCTCTATATATGCATGTAGCAAAGCCACGTATGTCTATGGGCATGTAGCAAAGCTGTGTATGTCTGTGGCCATGTAGCAGAGCCGTGTATTTCTGTGGCCATGTAGCAGGCCATGTATGTATGTGGGCATGTAGCAGGGCCCATGTACAGTATGTCTGTGGCATGAAGCAGGATCATGTATATCTGTGGGCATGTAACAGTGCCGCCTATGTCTGTGGACATGTAGCAGAACCGTATATGTCTCTGGGCATGTAGCAGAGCCATGTGTGTTTGAGGACATGTAACAGTGCCATGTATGTCTATGGTCATGTAGCAAAGCTGTATATGTCTCTGGTTATGTAGCAGAGCTGTGAATGTCTGTGGGTATGCAGCACAGCCATGTATATCTGTGGGCATGTAGCAGAGCCATATGTGTAGAATACATACACTGCAGCAAGACACTAACAATAGATTTAGCTTATGTCCACCACAATATTTATATGCAGCCAGCAGCCTTTTTTCATTAATTATATATACAGTCGTATGAAAAAGTTTGGGCACCCCTATTAATGTTAACCTTTTTTCTTTATAACAATTTGGGTTTTTGCAACAGCTATTTCATTTTCATATATCTAATAACTGATGGACTCAGTAATATTTCTGGATTGAAATGAGGTTTATTGTACTAACAGAAAATGTGCAATCCCCATTTAAACAAAATTTGAACGGTGCAAAAGTATGGGCACCGCAACATAAAAGTGACATTAATATTTTGTAGATCCTCCTTTTGCAAAAATAACAGCCTCTAGTCGCTTTCTGTAGCTTTTAATGAGTTCCTGGATCCTGGATGAAGGTATATGTGACCATTCCTGTTTACAAAATAATTCCAGTTTAGTTAAGTTTGATGGTTGCCGAGCATGGACAGCCCGCTTCAAATCATCCCACAGATGTTCAATGATATTCAGGTCTGGGGACTGGGATGGCCATTCCAGAACATTGTAATTGTTCCTCTGCATGAATGCCTGAGCAGATTTGGAGCGGTGTTTTGGATCATTGTCTTGCTGAAATATCCATCCCCTGCGTAACTTCAACTTCGTCACTGATTCTTGCACATTATTGTCAAGAATCTGCTGATATTGAGTTGAATCCATGCAACCCTCAACTTTAACAAGATTTCCGGTGCCGGCATTGGCCACACAGACCCAAAGCATGATGGAACCTCCACCAAATTTTACTGTGGGTAGCAAGTGCTTTTCTTGGAATGCCGTGTTTTTTTGCCTCCATGCATAACGCCTTTTTGTATGACCAAATAACTCAATCTTTGTTCCATCAGTCCACAGGACCTTCTTCCAAAATGGCTTGTCCAAATGTGCTTTTGCATACCTCAGGCGACTGTTTGTGGCGTGCTTGCAGAAACTGCTTCTTTCGCATCACTCTCCCACACAGCTTCTCCTTGTGCAAAGTGCACTGTATTGTTGACCGATGCACATTGACACTATCTGCAACAAGATGATGTTGCAGGTCTTTGGAGGTCTGTGGATTGTCCTTAACTGTTCTCACCATTCTTCTTCTCTGCCTTTCTGATATTTTTCTTGGCCTGCCACTTCTGGGCTTAACAAGAACTCTACCTGTGTTCTTCCATTTCCTTACTATGTTCCTCACAGTGGAAACTGACAGTTTAAATCTCTGAGACAACTTTTTGTATCCTTCCCCTGAACAACTATGTTGAATAATCTTTTTTTCAGATCATTTGAGAGTTGTTTTGAGGAGCCCATGATGCCACTCTTCATAGGAGATTCAAATAGAACAACTTGCAAGTGGCCACCTTAAATACCTTTTCTCATGATTGGATACACCTGCCTATGAAGTTCAAAGCTCAATGAGGTTACAAAACCAATTTAGTGCTTTAGTAAGTCAGTAAAAAGTAGTTAGGAGTGTTCAAATCAAGAAATTGATATGGGTCCCCATACTTTTGCACCGGTCAAATTTTGTTTAAATGCGGCTTGCACATTTTCTGTTAGTACAATAAACCTCATTTCAATCCAGAAATATTACTCAGTCCATCAGTTATTAGATATATGAAACCGAAATAGCTGTTGCAAAAACCCAAATTGTTATAAAGAAAAAAGGTTAACATTAATAGGGGTGCCTAAACTTTTTCATATGACTGCATGTATATATATATATATATATATATATATATATATATATATATATATATATATATATATATATATATAGGTAAGGATGGTTGACCCTAGGGAGATCAACATCCAGCACCGCGAGCACCATCACGTGTTTTCTCAACACATAGATTCTAGAGCAATGCCCCCTGGGAAATATGCAAAACAAGGAAGCCGCGGAGACACCATCACATGTTTCTCAACACTGGCAGGTAACTAGCCAGGTCTTTCACCAGGAAGGAACAACCACGGGAAGGGCAGTCTCCGGTCAAGGAAACCACCTATGCGAAAACATGGTATCCATCCACAGACAGCTGTTTCGGGGTATTTGCCCCTCATCAGTGTGGAGTAGGAAACTGGCTAGTGGGAGCAATGCCTAGTAGAAGACTATATAGGTAAGGATGGTTGACCCTAGGGAGATCAACATCCAGCACCGCGGAGCACCATCACGTGTTTTCTCAACACAGAGATTCTAGAGCAATGCCCCCTGGGAAATATGCAAAACAAGGAAGCCGCGGAGACACCATCACATGTTTCTCAACACTGGCAGGTAACTAGCCAGGTCTTTCACCGGGAAGGAACAACCACAGGAAGAGCAGTCTCCGGTCAAGGAAACCACCTATGCCAAAACATGGTATCCATCCACAGACAGCTGTTTAAGGGTATTTGCCCCTCATCAGTGTGGAGTAGGATACATATGGCTCAGATTTGCATTCATGGCTTGTCATTTTGACGGTTTAAAAAATAGTGCATGCTGCTTTTTTTCAGGCTGTCAAAATGACTACAGCGCTGTATAGCGGAGTCGGTTATTGTGTGAGGACATTTTGCAGAAGTGGAGTTTTTCCAAAAGTGTTGGTGGGACTGTAGAAGGTTTGAGGGGTGGAGCCTGAGTGGAGTCTCAAGGGGGCCCGAAAATTTATGCCAGTATGCGGCCGTGGAATTCTTGGTGGCAGTTCTGAGTTAGCAAGTAGAGATGAACAACTTTTGGAAGTTGAGTTCGGTGGGTAACAGACAGACTTTTTGAAAGTTCGATTCTGGACGCGGATTTGACCTGAACTTCATTTAAAGTTTAAAGTCACTGATTGGAAGTTTGGGTCTCTGCCTACATGCAGCCAACCATAAACAGAGCCCTTCCGGCGGCGGGTGGGCCAGGTTTTCCATATTTTTATTTTTTTTTCTTTGGTGCACACTACATCTGATCAATCTGTTGTTACCCCCAGTGTGAGCCGTTCAGACACTGTAAGCAGCTCGCATTGGGCTGCACACCGAGCGTACCCGAGCACAGCGATGCTTGAGCAAGCGGTTTGCACATGTAAAACACCCAAACTCTGGGGTTTTTTTTAAAATGTCTGTATTAGGACGGTACTAGCTCTAATCACCGAACATCGGGTTTGCTCATCTCTAATTAGCAAATAGATAGAGGAAGGATATTAGTATTGTACACTGTTCAAAAAAATAAAGGGAACACTAGAGCTAGGTGCGCACACAGCGTTTTCCTGACGCTGCGTTTTTGTGCGTATTTGGCCACAAAACGCACATGCGGCAAAAAACGCACTGGTAAAAAACGCATGCATTTTACTGCATTACGGTACGTTTTTGGCTGTGTGGCGCCCTGGTCAAGCCAGATCGTCACAGGACAACACCAACACACCCTACACCCCGGTTAGGCACACCAGAGCCAAACACAAAATCCTTGTTGCCTTCCTCCAGGGGCTGATGTCCACACCAGGGGGTGGGCCAGGTGGTTGGTCCCGCCCAACGAGGAGTTCACAGTCCTGGAGGCGGGAAAAGGGATCAGTTTAGAGATCAGTTTTGGAGGTTGAAGAGTGAAGTGGTAAAGGAGGAGACTGACCGTGTCCGAGTGTGTGGCCCGGGCACAAACAGCAAGGTTGGCAGACGGTGGTGACCGTCTGCAGGAGAGGCTGATCGGAGCAAACTGTATGGACCGTGGATGGGCGGTGGCCCGGCGGTACCGGACCGGTACGCAAAGAGAAGCCAGCACCATCCAGCAGGGCCTACGGACCCCGACCAGGCTAGGAGTCGCTGTAAAACCGGTCAAATCCGTTAGCAAAGGGAACCTCCGGGGTTTCCCAGCAGTCAAGACCCGATTGAAGGCAACAGCTCACACCGTAGAGGGAAACACAGTCACCGCCAAGGCTACAGTTCCCAGGGCCAGAGCCTGCGGGCAAAAGGGGCTCCCTCAGCATCCATCCAAGCTGGGGAGCGGGTTACCGGTGGGAACCCATTGGAACCATACACACTACACAGGTGCAGGGAAAGGCAGTCACCATCAACCTGCCGGGAGGAGAACAACCGCAGCCGCCTGTGGGACCCGTCCATGCAGCCATTTGTTTGACCAGAGACTCTGTGTGAATTACTGGCTGAGTGAGTACCACCGTGCCGTGCGGCACAGCGCTGCCCCCGCGACCCTGCACCTCACCAGGCCCCGTAACCCGCCTGCCAACCATCCCTAAAACCCTCACCGGGGCCCCGGGACAACCAACCCCCCTACCCACAGAGGGGAGAACCAACATCCAAGCTGCTCCCTGTCATCGCTCCCGGTATCCCCGTCCAGAGCAGCGGTGGTGTCACAACTTCACCACAACCGTGGGTGGCGTCACTGACAATATCCCCAAACCACACACCACCCCTCTTTCACTCACGGTCGAGGAACGCCGCTCGAGTCCCCGGGATCCGGCCCACCGCTCGAGCCACCACCGAGCAGCAGCAGCAGCCGGACCCGAGCAGTGGGTGAGCGCAGCGTCCCCTCCTCCGCCCGCGACAGCTGCATTTTTGAGCATTGTGTTTTGCTGCGTTTTTCCATTGCATTGCATGGGTGAAAAATGCAGTAAAACGCAGGAAAGAATTGACATGTCCATTGTTTTTTTTAGCTCAAAAACGCAGCTAAAAAAAAAGTTGTGTGCAGATAGCAAAAATGAAAACTCATAGATGTTGCTGGGGAAGCAAAGTTATGCAGTTTTGAGCCCAAAAATGCACAAAAACCCATCCGATAAATGCGCAAAAATGCCACGAAAAACTCACATAGCCTTTAACAGCACAATGTAATTCCAATTCTATAACACTTTTGTGAAATCATCCTGTCCAGTTATGAAGCAACACTGATTGTGTATCAATGTTTCCTGCTGTTCTGCAAATGGGAGAGACAACAGGCAGAAATTATCGGCAATTAGCAAGACACCCCCTATAAAGGAGTGATTCTGCAGCTGGTGACCACAGACCAATCTCCTGCTATCTGTTCCATCCTCTGGACACGATCAGACGCAGCTAACCTTCTTGCCACAGCTCACATTGATGTTCCATCCTGGATAAACTGCGCTACCTAAGCAACTCCTGTGGGTTTCAGACACCCCCTCATGCTACGTCTAGGGGTGAGAGCAATGACAAAATGCAAAAGTGACCAAAACAACAGCCAAAAAGAATGAGAACAGAAAAATAGTCTGTGGTCACCACCTGCAGAACCACTCCTTTAAAGGGGGTGTCTTGCTAATTGCCGATCATTTCTAACCTGCCTGGTCCATGTGTACAACAGCAGTAGAGATTGATTCACAACCGATGTTGCTTCATAACCGAACAGGATGATTTCACAGAAGTGTGATAGACTTGTAGTTACATTGTGTTGTTTAAAGCTGCTTTCACACTTCCGTTGTTTTGCATCAGTCACAATCCGTCGCCTTGACTGTCTACTGACTGACCATCAGGCGGGAGCAACACTGAATGTAACGTTGCTTCTGGCCGCTTTTTGGGAACGATGACCGTCAGGCGGGAGCAACGCATAATGTAACGTTGTTTGTGTGCGACGGATCGTTTTTTTACTGTGAGCATGAGCACAGTAAAAAAACATAATCGACTGTAAATTCAGTTCCAGCGGCCGAAACGATCAGCTGATCGTTCACGAAAGGCGGCCGCCGGTAAAACAGTAAAAAAAAAAAAAAAAAAAAAATCGGATCACTTTTTTTGCAGTATTAGTCACATTAGTTGTGCCAATATCTGCAGCGCATCCGTTGCATAAGTCACACAACTGATTGTGACGGATGCAAAACAACGCAAGTGTGAAAGCAGCCTAAGGGGTACTTTGCACGTTGCGACATGGCTAGCGATGCCGAGCGCGATAGTACCCGCCCCCGTCGCACATGCAATATCTTGTGATAGCTGCCGTAGCGAACATTATCGCTACGGCAGCTTCACACGCACTTACCTGCCCTGCGACGTCGCTCTGGCCGGCGACCCGCCTCCTTCCTAAGTGGACAGGTCGTGCGGCGTCACAGCGACGTCACACGGCAGGCGGCCAATAGAAGCGGAGGGGCGGAGATGATCGGGACGTAAACATCCCGCCCACCTCCTTCCTTCCGCATTGCCGGTGGAGGCAGGTAGGAGATGTTCCTCGCTCCTGCGGCTTCATACACAGTGATGTGTGCTGCCGCAGGAACGAGGAACAACATCGTATCTCCTATTGGTGCGACATTATGAAAATGACCGACGCTACACAGATCACCGATTTACGACGCTTTTGCGATCGTTTATCGGCACATCTAGGCTTTACACGTTGCAACGTCGTTACCGGCGCTGGATGTGCGTCACTTTCGATTTGACCCCGATGATATCGCAGTAGTGATGTCGCAGCGTGCAAAGTACCCCTTAGTGTTCATTTTATTTTTTTGAGCAGTGAGGATAGCACAGTAAATCAAGGTAATTTCATTAAATGGCCACTAGATGGCTATAAAGAGCTATATATTTAGACTTAAAGTAAGGCTCTGAATATTATACATAGGATTAAATGGCACCTGCATATAAAGGGTATATACAGGGTGGTCCAAAAGTAGTGGACAGTATGTCTAATAGGGTTATGAAGGGGGAGATTTATCAAACATGGTGTAAAGTGAAACTGACTCAGTTGCTCTTAGCAACCAATCAGATTCCACTTTTCATTCTTCACAGACTGTTTAGAAAATGAAAGGTGAAATCTGATTGGTTGCTAAGGGCAACTGAGTCAGTTTCACTTTACACCATGTTTGATAACCTTATTACACATACTGTCCACCTACTTTTGGACCACCCTGTATAATATGTGGATAATTGCAAGGCCAAATAATATAAACATACATATCTACAGCCAAACAATGGAATAAGGATAGCAAGAGTGTGGCTTAGGACAATACCTATATGGCAACTGGGACATCCTGGGTTGGTGGCGCCCAACCCGACCCGCGTTTCAGTAGTGCCTTCGTCAGCAAGTGGTATCATCAATGAGGCTGGAGTTAAAATAATGGCAGAGACCAACAGGAGGATGTTTGACGGTTGGTGAGGCATCTTGGAGGACCCAGAAACTCGTCATGAGACCCTCGACATCGGGGTGGAAAGGGGGTGGTCAGCAGTTAGCAGAAGAGTATAAAGCAGTGATGGCGAACCTATGGCACACGTGCCAGACAGGGCACGCAGAGCCCTTTTTGCTAGCACGTGCGCTGTCGCCACACTGCGCCACTTTAAACTGTCGGTGTGATCGCGCCAGCAGTTCAAAGTGGTGTTTAGGAGAGGAGATATTTCTCCTCGCTCTGACACTCCTCCTCTCCTGGGCTGCAGGCCTGTTGCCTAGGAGACGGAGGAGCGTCAGTAGGTGGCGCTGGCGTCTTGTGGCCGTGCGGGAACTGAAGTGACTGAGGATGCAGCAGCGGAGGAGTGGGGGCTAGAAGGTGAGTTTTTTTTTGTTTGTTTGTTTTTTTATTTCTAAGCTCTGTGCGGCTGTGCCAAGGTGTGGGGGGACAGAGCCAGCATGGGGCAAATGTGGCGCCCTGGACAAGCCAGGACGTCACAGGTACTGCAACAACACACCCCACACCCCGGCTAGGCACACCAAGGTCAAACAAAAATCCTTGTTGCCTCCCTCCAGGGGCTGATGTCCACACCAGGGGGTGGGCCAGGCGGTTGGTCCCGCCCACCGACGAGTTCACAGTCCTGGAGGCGGGAAAAGGAGTCAGATTAGTTTTATAGAGTGAAGTGGTAGTAGAGGAGACTGACTGTGTCCGGGTGCGTGGCCCGGGCACATACAGCAAGGTTGGCAGATGGTGGTGACCGTCTGCAGGAGAGGCTGATTGAAGTGAACCGTAAGGACCGGGAACGGGCGGTGGCCCGCCGGTACCGGATCGGGGAGCGAAGAGAAGCCAGCACCATTCGGCAGGGCCTACGGACCCCGACCAGGCTAGGAGTCGCCGTAAAACCGGTCAAATCCGTTAGCGAAGGGAACCTCCGGGGTTTCCCAGCAGTCAAGACCCGATTGAAGGCAACAGCTCAAACCGTGAAGGGAAACACAGTCACCGACAAGGCTACAGTTCCCAGGGCCAGAGCCTGCGGGCAAAAGGGGCTCCCTCAGCATCCATCCAAGCTGGGGAGCGGGTTACCGGTGGGAAGCCACCAGAACCGAGAACACAACACAGGTGCAGGGAAAGGCAGTCACCACCAACCTACCGGGAGTAGAACAACCGCAGCTGTCTGTGGGACCCGTCCATCCAGCCGTTTGTTTTACCGGAGACTTTGTGTTCGTCATTGGCTGAGTGAGTACCACCGTGCCGTGCGGCACCGCGCTGCCCCCGCGACCCTGCACCTCACCAGGCCCCGTAGCCCGCCTGCCATCCTTCCCTCATCGGGCCCCGGGACAACCAATCCCCCTACCCACGGAGGGGAAGAACAACATCTAAGCTGCTCCATGTCATCGCTCCCGGGATCCCTGTCCAGAGCAGCGGTGGTGTCACAACCTCACCACAACCGCGGGTGGCGTCACGGACAATAAATCCCCACAACCAAACCCCCCTTTTCACTCACGGGCGAGGAGTGCCGCTCGAGTCCCCGGGATCCGGCCCACCGCTCGAGCCACCACCGAGCAGCAGCAGCCGGACCCGAGCAGTGGGTGAGCGCAGCGTCCCCTCCCCGCCCGCGACACAAACATGGGAGCACGGGGCATATACAAACAGAGCACGGGGCAAACATGGGGAGCACGGGGCAAACATGGGGAGCACGGGGCAAACATGGGGAGCACGGGGCAAACATGGAGAGCACGGGGCATACAGAGCACAGGGCAAACATGGGAGCACGGGGCAAACATGGGGAGCACGGGGCAAACATGGGGAGCACGGGGCAAACATGGAGAGCACGGGGCATACAGAGCACGGGGCAAACATGGGAGCACGGGGCAAACATGGGGAGCACGGGGCAAACATGGGGAGCACGGGGCAAACATGGAGAGCACAGGGCATACAGAGCACGGGGCATTCAGAGCACGGGGAAAACATGGAGAGCACGGGGCATACAGAGCACAGGGCATACAGAGCACAGGGCAAACATGGGAGCATGGGGCATATACAAACAGAGCACGGGGCAAACAGAACACGGGGCAAACAGAGCACGGGGCAAACATGGAAGCACGGGGCAAACATGGAAGCACGGGGCAAACGGAGCACGGGGCAAACATGGGAGCACGGGGCATATACAAACAGAGCACGGGGCATACAGAGCACGGGGCATACAGAGCACGGGGCATACAGAGCACGGGAAAAACATGGAGAGCATGGGGCATACAGAGCACGGGGAAAACATGGAGAGTACGGGGCAAACATGGCTGCAAGGATGGGGGATACATGCAAAGATGGAGAGAAACGTGCAAAGATGGGGGAAACGTGCAAAGAGGGAAAGAAACATGCAAAGATGAGGGAAACATGGCTGCAAAGATGGGGGAAACATGCAAGGATGGGGGAAACATGGCTGCAAGGATGGGGGAAACATGCAAGGATGGGGGAAAAATGGCTGCAAGGATGGGGGTAAACATGACTGCAAGGATGGAGGAAACATGACTGTAAGCATGGGTGGAAACATGACTGCAAGGATGGGGGAAACATGCAAGGATGGGGGAAAACATGCCAGGATGGGGTACATTTAGCAGGAAGGGAAACATGCCAGGAAGGGGTATATTTACCAGTATGGGGGATACATTTACCAGAATGGGGGGGAAACATGAAAGGATGGGGGGAAATATGCCAGGATGGGGGTATATGAACATGCCAGGATGAGGAAAAATGCCAGGATGGGGAACATTTAGTAGGAAGGGTGACATTTATCAGGATGGGGTACATTTACCAGGAAAGGGGACATTTACCAGGATAAGGGAACATGCCTGGTATTTACCAGGATGGGGTCATTTAACAGCATGGGGGAACATGCCAGGATGGGGTACATTTACAATGATGGGGTACATTTACCAGGATGGGGTACATTTACCAGGAATGAGGTACATTTACCAGGATGGGGCTATGTTGTGGATAAATATACCAGAATATAGGAAATATATATCAGGATGGGGGACATGTTTTCCAGGAAGTGGCCAGGAAGGGGGACAGAACTACACAATGAAAGGGGAGGGGAGCAACTCGTACGTCTTTATGGGATTTCAAGATGTTCAGACTTTGAAATGTAGATGTGGATTACAGGGTGACATCTGCTTGCATTCCATGCTAAAATCTCTGTCTAATATGCTGCAATTTTTTCCAGAAAGATGAATCCAACTGCTGTGTCTGGAAAGGGCAGGGGCTTAGCTTCAATGTGTGATAAGCATGAGCATGATGCCCCCTGCTGAAGAGAAGAGAAGACTGCAAAGGTAAGGTTAAAATCAACTATTTACATAATAGGATTGGTTGGCACTTCGGAAAAAAAATGGGTTTAGGGCTACAGTTTGGGCACTCGGCCTGTAAAAGGTTCGCCATGACTGGTATAAAGGCTGAGGAGAAGGGGGAGGTCTACATATTGGCATGTAGGCACTACTGGTGAAGGTCCTGCCCTAGTGAGTGTGGGAGGGAGTCATCAGGTCATTTAGCGGGTTCTTCGAGTTTGGTGGTAAAATTGTGGTTGGGGGGGTTGCACATCTGGTGGATGGTAACCTCCCCTTTGGTTCAGAATTTGGTTAATTGCCTGGCGGATTTGGGGCTCTTCAGGGTGGAGTCAATGGGAGTCGGTGTCGTAGGTTAATGGTTTTCCAGCAACAGAGGTACCACTGAGCTTGCTGTCATGGCTGGGGGTGATGTCCGATGGTTTTCATTTATTAAGAGTGGATTCCGCCAGGTTTTGGAGCTCCAAGAACCTCTTCACCTTCATGTTATTTTTATTATATGTTTTGTGTTATAATAATGGCCAGTGTGGCCAAATTAATCCAAAATGGTAATTTGTCTGTTTGTGAAAGGGGATCTGGAAAATGGGAGGTGGGGGATAAAGAAGTAGAAGATAGATGGTTCAGTAAGGAGAAGAAGAAGCCTCTACAATACTGCAGTCAAGTAAATGTATAAGAGTGATGGATATGTCCATGACTAAGCAAATACATAATCTCATATACAGTTGTGGCACCCTGGACTAGCCAGGTCGTCACAGGTACTGCAACACACACCCCCACCCCGAGACAGGCACATCAGCCAGACACAAAATCCTTGTTGCCTCCCTCCAGGGGCTGATGTCCACACCAGGTGGGGTGGAGCCAGGTGGTTGGCCCCACCCACTGAGGAGTTCACAGTCCTGGAGGCGGGAAAAGGAAGTCAGAGAGAGAGAGTAGAGAACAGTTAGGGAAGTGGAGGAGTGAAGTGGGAGTGGAGGAGCAGACTGACTGTGTCCGGGTGTATGGCATGGGCACTAAGAGCAAGGTTGGCAGACGGTGGTGGCCGTCTGCAGGAGCGGCGAATCAATGCGGAACCATAGGAACGGGGCCGGGCGGTGGCCCGCCGGTACCGAACCGGGGAGTGAAGTGAAGCCAGCACACACAGGCAGGGCCTGCGGACCCCGACCAGGCTTGGAGTCGCCGTTAAATGTCAAATCCGTCAGTGACCGGAAGCCCAGGGGTTTCCTAGCAGCTAAGTCCCGATAGAAGGCAACCGTCCGACCAGCAGAAGGAAACACACCTACCGCCAAGGCTAGAATAGAATAGAGGGCCAGAGCCTGCGGGCAAAAGGGCTCCTCCGGCACATATATACGCCGGGGAGCGGGTTACCGGTGGGAACCCATCGGGACCGAATATACACAAAGGTGCAGGGAAAGGCAGTCACCACCAATCGTCCGGGAGAAGCTACAACAGCCGGCTGCGGGACCCGTCCATCCAGCCGTTTGGTTTACCAGAGACTTTTCGTACATTTCTGGCTGAGTGAGTACCACCGTGCCATCCGGCACCGCGCCTCGCTGCCCCCGCGACCCTGCACCTCACCAACCCTACCTTCCCGTCGCCCCGGGACCACCAACCCCTACCCACGGAGGGGGAAAACAACATCCCAGATGCTCCCGGGATCCCCGTCATCAGCAGCGGTGGTGCCACCTTCACCACAACCCGTGGGTGGCGTCACGGACTAAATCCCCAAACCAAACTACCCCCCTTTCACTTACGGGCGAGGAGCGCCGCTCGAGTTCCCGGATCTGGCCAACCGCTCGAGCCACCGAGCAGCCATTGCAACAGCGCTGGACCCGAGCGTTAGCAAGAGCGCAGCAGCGAGTGACAGCGTCCTCCCCACCCGCCACACAGTCATGGCCAAAAGTTTTGAGAATGACACCAAAATTATTTCACCAAAATTTTCACATGATCTGTTGCCCTCTGGTACAGAAATATAATTGCAATTATATTATGAGTACCAAAAGGTTATATTGACAATTAGAATGAGTTAATGCAGCAAGTCAATATTTTCAGTGTTGACCCTTCTTCTTCAGGACCTCTGCAATTCTCCCTGGCATGCTCTCAATCAACTTCTGGACCAAATCCTGACTGACAGCTGTCCATTCTTGCATAAGCAATGCTTGCATTTTGCCAGAATTTGTTGGTTTTTGTTTGTCCACTCGTCTCTTGATGATTGCCCACAAGTTCTCAATGGGATCTGGGGAGTTTCTAGGCCATGGACCCAAAATCTCTGTTTTGTTCCATGAGCCATTTAGTGATCACCTTTGCTTTATGGCAAGGTGCTCCATCATGCTGGAAAAGGCATTGTTGGGCGCCAAACTGCTCGTGGACAGTTGGGAGAAGCTGATCTTGGAGGACATTCTGGTACCATTCTTTATTCATGGCTGTGTTTTTAGGCAAGACTGTGAGTCGTGCGATTCCCTTGGCTGAGAAGCAACCCCACACATGAATGGTTTCAGGATGCTTTAGGGTATGTGCGCACGTTGCTTTTTACCTGCTTTTTACCTGCTTTTTTGCTGCTTTTTCTTCTGCGCTGTTTAATGCCAAAATGGATGTGTTCTTCTATTCAAGCAAAGTCTATAGGAATTTGGGTTTCTTGTTCACACTCTGTTGTTCAAAATGCTGCCTTTTTGTGGTAGAACTTTGGTCAAAAACTCAGCTTTGCAGTGCAAAACCCAAATGGCAAAAACAATTGACATGTTGCTTCTTTGAAAAGCTGAGTTTTTGACCAAAGTTCTGCCACAAAAAGGCAGCATTTTGAACAACATAGTGTGAACAAGAAACCCAAATTCCCATAGACTTTGCTTGAATAGAAGAACACATCAATTTTGGCATTAAACAGCGCAGAAGAAAAAGCAGCAAAAAAGCAGGTAAAAAGCAGGTAAAAAGCAACGTGCGCACATACCCTAACAGTTGGCATGAGACAAGACTGGTGGTAGCGCTCACCTCTTCTTCTCCTAATAAGCTGTTTTCCAGATGTCCTAAACAATCGAAAAGGGGATTCATCTGAGAAAATGACTTTACCCCAGTCCTCAGCAGTCCACTCCCTATACCTTTTGCAGAATATCAGTCGGTCCCTGATGTGTTTTTCTGGAGAGAAGTGGCTTCTTTGCTGCCCTCATTGAAACCAGGCCTTGCTCAAAGAGTCTCCGCCTCACAGTGCGTGCAGAAGCACCGACACCAGCCTGCTGCCATTGCTGAGCTAGCTCGGCACTGCTGGTAGTCCGATCCCGCAGCTGAAACTGTTTTAAGATACGGTCCTGGCGTTTGCTGGTCCTTCTTGGGCGCCCTGGAGCCTTTTTGGCAACAATGGAAGCTCTCTCCTTGAAGTTCTTGATGATGCGATAGATTGTTGACTGAGGTGCAATCTTTGTAGCTGCGATACTCTTCCCTGTTAGGCCATTTTTGTGCAGAGCAATGATGGCTGCACGTGTTTCTTTAGAGATAACCATGGTTAACTGAAGAGAAACAATGATACCAAGCACCAGCCTCCTTTTAAAGTGTCCAGTGGTGTCATTCTTACTTAATCATGACTGATCGCCAGCCCTGTCCTCATCAACACCCACACCTGTGTTAATGGAACAATCACTAAAACAATGTTAGCTGCTCCTTTTAAGGCAGGAATGCAATGATGTTGAAATGTGTTTTGGGGGTTAAAGTTCATTTTCTTAGACAATATTGACTTTGCAAGTAATTGCTGTTAAGCTGATCACTCTTTATGACATTCTGGAGTATATGCAAATTGCTATTAGAAAAACTTAAGCAGTAGACTTTGTAAAAATTAATATTTGTAGCATTCTCAAAACTTTTGGCCATGACTGTACAGTTTATATACAGGAATATAAAAGAGAATATATTTATACACATATAATAGGGAACATACTCATATGCATATGTACCGCCACCGTGCCAGCAGCCGGGCTGCTTGGGTCCGGATCCGTCGTGGCTCGAGGGTCTCCGGACCCGGGGGTCGTGCGGCCACACAAAATAATGGGGGGAGTATTTACAAGGGAGATTATTAAATTTGTGACGCCACCCGTGGTATGTGGTAAATGGGAGTACCACCGCTGCAGTTAGGAGTACCTGGGGCTGATGGAGTGGGGCAGCCAGGTGTTGTGACCCTCCACGGGTAGGGGGGATACCCTGGGGCTCGGTGATGCCAGGTCCCGCTCCCCACTATGGCTAAGTGTGGGAGCTTGATCTCAGGGTTCATGCTTGGGATTTTCTGGACCGCTTTGAGTTGAAAGTCCTATCCCCCTCGTTGCGCTAGTACCCCGATTCTGGAGCGGGTGGAGAACAGCTCCTAAAGACTCCGTTCTCTTTGGGTAAATTGTCAGGTTGCCTGAAGCTACTCCCTGATCTAGAGTCCACGTACCCCGTCGTGCCCTGATCCCAGCCCGGTTATGATGCAAGGCCGATGGCTGTCCTCCTTGACAGGTCCGTGCCCCTTGCCACGATCCCCTGCGACCGGGGGTCCAGCTCCTCTAGGCCCAGACTACCGTCTGCTACCTAGACTGTTTCCCAGGAGCCCTGCTCCTGACCTCCTATTACTTCTGCTCTCTACACACTTCTCTTCCCAACTCACAACTAACACCCCTCACCTCCCTTCTCCAACCCCCCAGGTGGGCTACTCTATTCCACTCAAGCCGTCCACTGGTGTGTCTGGTGGGTGTGGTGCAGGGTGTAGCTAGGATTTTGATTAGCTGATGTAGGCAACACCACGTAGTTAGGGACCCAAAACCAAGGAGGAGGTGGATATTGCATGGAAGGGCAGATTGTGCAATACCCTGTGACGACCTGATAGTCCAGGGGCGTCACACATAGAAAATGAATGATACAATTGGAAATATAGGCAAAAAATATATAAAGTGCCGTCCATGATATAAAGGTTTTAATTACTCAGGCCAATAAAAGAATTCTAAAGTGTGATATTGAACATTTTATATCCTTGACGTCGCTGAAGGTATTTATGTATTCAATATTGGGGCAAGTTACAGACATGGCACAAGGTGGGCATCCCCATGGAAGTCATATAATGTGCAGGAATGTACTGGATTCATTTTGATAATGACTGTAATCACTTTTAACCAGGTAGTCTCTCAAGTTTCTAGACCAGGATGGATGGTAACACACAGGGTACACTAGGAACACAATACAATGGTGGGCCCTGGTGCTAGGGAGATGGGAACGAAGTCACCTCCTAACACTCCCCTGAGGCTGATCCTTGCATTCCCTAATGTCCTTAGACAGGTCCCTCCCCATGCGCCGATCACGTGCCTAGGTCTTCAGTGGCCCTAAACTTAATCCTGACAAGTGAGGGTCAGCGAAACACTAAATTCACTACTGACAGAAGACATCACGAGGTAGGAAAGACAAACCGTGGAGAAAGACACAACAAATAAAACTCAGGCAAAAACTTCTCAGCTGCAGCTGAAGTGACACCTCTGCTTTCTCCAGAGACAAGCTTTTTCCAAGTGGACAGCATAGGTATGAGCTATAACCAGCATAGGGAGGAGTGAGGAGAAGATATTTATAGCAGAAGGGAGATGCTGCAGCTGAGGTTACAACTACCTAGAAATGATGGAATTAAATACGCTCCAACTCAGGGTTAATGTTGAATGGGCACAAAAGGAGATCTGAAATCAACAATACGCTGTGACCTTCTGATCCCTGATTCCCCAGAGATTACATTTTGTCACGATACACTCATCATGCCAACTAGTGGATTGAGAATTAAAATAGGTTATGATGAACTGTTCCTGTTGATTAGATGAATATGTCCTAGTAGAATATATTAGCTGATGCCGTGATACATATTTTGCTCTATTGTATGCACGGTAAACCGAACGGCAACTATAACCGCGATTACAGAACCTCTGTTTAAGGTCGCTAGCTAGATTCTCAAAAGCTGTATCGGGCGAGTATATCTGTCAGGGACTGAGAAATTAAAGCCGGCTGTCACTCAGGGGCACAGTTACAGCCTCACTGTACACTGAGTGGGACTGAACCCACGCCATGACTGGAAGCCAATTGCTGCCGGGAGGAATAAAGTTAATTTCCTCCCAACAGCAGGGTTCTAAGTGCTGGAACCCAGGCAGGGACACAAAGCTATGAACCTGCAGATTAACTCCATATCTGCAGGTTTATAGTGTTTGGGTTCCCCTTAAAGCATTTCCCAAGTTTGCTGGTGATTAACCATAATAATATCAAAAACCTGGACTGCTTTAATAAAATATGAAGATAGAAATTTTCTCCTGCCACAAAACTCCCATCTGGCAGATTCATCCAAACAGTATAAACAAACATTTGTACTGGTGCTTCTGTCGCAATAGCCTCAAAGTACAAATAAGTATATATGCAGTACAGACCATAAGTTTGGACACACTTTTTCTTTTTCATTCAAAGAGTTTTCTTTATTTTCATGACTCTGAAAATTGTAGATTCACATTGAAGGAATCAAAACTTTGAATTAACACATGTGGAATGAAATACGTAACAAAAGAGTGTGAAACAACTGAAAATATGTCTTATATTCTTGGTTCTACAAAGTAGCCACCTTTTGCTTTGATTACTGCTTTGCACACTCCTGGCATTCTCTTGATGAGCTTCAAGAGGTAGTCACTGGAAATGGTCTTCCAACAGTCTTGAAGGAGTTCCCAGAGATGCTTAGCACTTGTTAGCCCTTTTGCCTTCACTCGGCGGTCCAGCTCACCCCAAGCCATCTCGATTGGGTTCAGGTCTGGTGACTATGGAGGCAAAGTCATCTGGCGTAGCACCCCATCACTCTCCTTCTTAGTCAAATAGCCCTTACACAGCCTGGAGGTGTGTTTGGGGTCATTGTCCTGTTGAAAAATAAATGATGGTCCAACTAAACGTAAACCGTATGGAATAGCATGCCGCTGCAAGATGCTGTGGTAGCCATGCTGGTTCAGTATGCCTTCAATTTTGAATAAATAACCAACAGTGTCAGCAGCAAAGCACCCCCACACCATCACACCTCCTCCTCCATGCTTCACGGTGGGAACCAGGCATGTAGAGTCCATCCGTTCACCTTTTCTGTGTCGCACAAAGACACGGTGGTTGGATCCAAAGATCTCAAATTTGGACTCCTCAGACCAAAACACAGATTTCTACTGGTCTAATGTTTATTCCTTGTGTTCTTTAGCCGAAACAAGTCTCTTCTGCTTGTTGCCTGTCCTTAGCAGTGGTTTCCTAGCAGCTATTTTACCATGAAGGCCAGCTGCACAAACAGAACAGTTCTTCTAGAGATGTGTCTGCTGCTAGAACTCTGTGTGGCATTGACCTGGTCTCTAATATGAGCTGCTGTTAACCTGCGATTTCTGAGGCTGGTGACTCGGATAAACTTATCCTCCGCAGCAGAGGTGACTCTTGGTCTTCCTTTCCTGGGGCGGTCCTCATGTGAGCCAGTTTCTTTGTAGCGTTTGATGGTTTTTGCCATTGCACTTGGGGACACTTTCAAAGTTTTCCAAATTTTTCGGTCTGACTGACCTTCATTTCTTAAAGTAATGATGGCCACTCGTTTTTCTTTACTTAGAATTTGTATTATGGCAAGAAAAAAGCAGCTAACAGTCTATTCAGTAGGACTATCAGCTGTGTATCCACCAGAAGTCTGCACAATACAACTGATGGTCCCAACCCCATTTATAAGACAAGAAATCCCACTTATTAAACCTGACAGGGCACACCTGTGAAGTGAAAACCATTTCCGGTGACTACCTCTTGAAGCTCATCAAGAGAATGCCAAGAGTGTGCAAAGCAGTAATCAAAGCAAAAGGTGGCTACTTTGAAAATCCTAGAATATAAGACATATTTTCAGTTGTTTCACACTTTTTTGTTAAGTATTTCATTCCACATGTGTTAATTCATAGTTGTGATGCCTTCAATGTGAATCTAAAATTTTCAGAGTCATGAAAATAAAGAATACTCTTTGAATGAGGTGTGTCCAAACCTTTGGTCTGTACTGTGTGTGTATATATATATAATTATGTGAGTTAGCGACCACCAACGTGGTAAATGGTCGCTATATGTCGCAGTGGAGAAGGTCGCTGCGATATTAAACTGAAGAGGTTGCTATGGGACTTGTAGTTCCACAAAGGCTTGTTTCTGCATTTAAGGGTCAGGTGCCCTTTAATAATGCCTGTGTGCTGGGCAGGTCTGGATAATCACAGACTTCCACCTGTGGGGGTGTCCAGTCTGATTTAGGAGACTCAGTGTGTGTTCTGCGGAGTGTGAGAGCAGAGCAGGGGGCTCTGGATTTCAGTCTGGGGAAGTAGTGTGTGCAAGCCAGGCTGGTTACTGCTGTGGCTACTGGACCAAAGCTCTCCTGGAGTGGAGAGACAGACAGGAGTCTGCAGAGTGTCTCTGGGTTCTTGGAAGGAGCCACAGCAAGTGTTGTTCACTGGCAGGAGCCAGTGTGTACAGGCACCACACTTCCAATAGAGACTGTATTGGACTGGAAGCCCGCGGTATGTGGTTGTGCTATGTTTTTGCCTTAAGCCAGGAGAGGCCTGTTATGTTTAATGTTTGCCGTTTATGACAAGTTTTTAATAAACGGCTGAAATTTTTTATAAAGAGACTGTGTACATGTGTTGCTGAAGCTACCTCACACCGCTGCAAGCGAGTGGAACCCCCCAGGTTGCGGGGTGCAACCTTACATATGGTGTCTCGAATGCGGGCATGCGGTCTGGTTGCTAGGGGCAACGCAGCCTGGTTGCTAAGGGCAACTGCCTAGGACGTATTGCTGTGGATCGGCGGGTCCACGAAAATCGTGTCGGCGCACTCAAGCAGCTGGCGGTGGATCGGCGGGTCCACGAAAATTTTGTCTGCGCACTCAAGCAGCTGGCGGTGGATCGGCGGGTCCACGAACAGGGACAGCGTGCTCCAGCTGCTGGCGGTGAATCAGTGGGTCTGCAGGGTTCCGTGCTGCAGTGGCGAGAGACCAGTGACTGGAGGTTCCAGGCCAACCCGGAATTGCGGGGCCCTGTTTGGTGAGCAGTGATACACCACAGGATGGAGATCCTGGTTGTACGGGCGGTACAACCTGGAAAGGTTAGTGGTTCTCTAACCCCCTCCCCCCTCTTTAGACCACCGGGTATTACCCATTGGAGCACCCCTCCTGTTTGTTTTCTTGTTTCAGCATGGAGGGTGTACAAATGGATGCTATGGATGAGCTGTACCAGTTCCTTGTGCGTGGACAGCAGGAGCCGTCAGTGCGCACCGATGTGGCAGCAGTGGACCAGTTGATGAACTCCTTTCTGGGGCCAGTACGAACACAGGGTGCCCAGCGAGATAAAGGGGAACTGTGTGAACTGGGGTCTAAAGACACTGCAAGGAAGCCACAGAAACCCCAAAAGGGGGTGGAGTCCCAGAAAGGGGTGGTTACCCAAAAGGGGGCGGGGTCCCAGAGAACGATAATGGCACAAAAAGGGGCGGAGCATCCCAAATCTGAAGGTGTAGTGGCACCAATGGACAGTAGCCAAGGACAATGGTGTTCATGCTATGCGTGTCTGATCTGTGGTACAGACTGCCCGGCTGACGAGAAGTCACGTCTGTGTTCTGTGGAAGTTGATGGCAAATGTGTGACTGGGCTGGTAGACTCGGTGAGCTTGGTGTCCCTGGTGAGGGCCACACTCGATAACTACCCGATTCTTGTAAGGATGGAAGCCAGCTGCAGACATGGGAACATTGGAGAGTATCCACGGTCCCGAGTGGTTGTTGAGACGGATGGGGTGTTAGGACCTGTTAATGTTGGGGTAGTGCCTGACTTACCGCATCCCATTATAATAGGCCGGGACTTTAATTTTTTTGACGACTTGTGGTCGATGGCGGAAATGGCCAGCTGCTTGTGTAAAAGCCGGAAAGGCTCAAAGGAAGCCCTATCACAGCGGGAGGCTGAAAGTGTTCCTAGTAGTATGATATTATGTAATAAGGGGAAGACCATGCCTACTAGAGGTGACAGTACTAAGTTAGGGGTGACCAAAGAAAGAAATGGACGTGCCCCCCTTAGGGATATGACGTTTACAGTAACAAAGGATAGTGTGACCGTTAAAAATGAGAGAGCTCCAGACAGGGGGTTCAACACTTGGTTAAGTGGGGGCTTGTTAGTCCAGGACACCAGGGGGACTGACGATGACTCCAGTAAAGACACTGACTTTACTAAAGGGACAAATGAGTACAGTGACGTACTGATGAGCAAAGAGGGGAAAACCTCCCGTCGCCGAAGGCGCAAGAGGCGCAGAGGGGCGGAGCAAGCTACAACAACCTCTGACAATATGGTTCAGATAGAGACAGTGTCGTGTATTACTGCCCAAAGTGTGGATTCCCTTCCAGAATCTGAGTGTGCACAGAAGGTTGAGAAAGGCACGTTGCCAATAGCAACCGCTAATGTAGAGTCGGACAGCAAAATCGTGCCAAAGAAAGATGAGTCTGAGCTGGAACTGGCACATTGTAACAACAGAAATCAGCAGGGTGAAAACGCAGAAAAGGAGCCGACCAAGGAAGTACTGGTG
This sequence comes from Anomaloglossus baeobatrachus, assembly GCF_048569485.1. Lineage (NCBI taxonomy): Eukaryota > Metazoa > Chordata > Amphibia > Anura > Aromobatidae > Anomaloglossus > Anomaloglossus baeobatrachus. The sequence continues at coordinate 142,855,586 of NC_134363.1, read as the reverse complement.
GTGTCCCCTATGACTTCCCAGTGTGATGCTGATGGTCTGTTGAGTGTAAGCACTATAGGATATCAAATCCTGGAAAGTACTGTAAGAGATGACCTCCTAGAGAGTGTTGGTGGAAGAAAAATCCACAAAGGTCATAGTGAGCAGACCGGTGAACTATCTAGTGCTAGGGTGGATAACAGTGAATACAGCCCCAAAGCTCTAAGAGGAGGAGAGTACTGTGGTGAAGGATGTGACACCCTGGTAGAAGGTGATGTTGTGAACTCCCAAGTGAGGGCAGAGGGTGACACTGCAGAGACCCAAGAGGAAGTTGGAGGGAATGCAGTGAAGTCCCAAGACACAGCTGGTGCTGTAAAAGTGGAAAGAGCCTCTGAAGAAGAGGTGAGGTCTGGACGTGAGGTCTCATCAGAAGCTGAGAGCCTGACTGACTCGGTGGGTAAGACCAAGACCGCAGACAAGAAGATTGACTCAGCTAAGAGCCTGAAACCCAAAGGCTCTGAGGCTGGGGCTGAGCCCGAGGAGGGTGTAACTCAAAACGTGAAGCCTTTGGTGAAGAATATAGGAGGCAAGAGACCTCAGGAACAGTCTAGTGTCCTTGAAAGTAAAGGAAGCAGACCAGTCTTCAATTATCTGATAGATGTGCCAAAAGACTTAAGAGAAGCCTGTGCCAGTGAGAAGGTGCATGAGAGATTTCAGAAGGCAGTAGGAGCCTGTAAAGTGTACTTTGCCCCAGAGTCTGGTCGGTTGGAGGTGTGCTCTGTAAGTGATGTCACAAAGAAGCGGGTGGCTGTTCTGAGTGACATGCACCTACAGTGTCTTCGCACGAAGTGGCTCATCTCTAGAAGGATGGCAGAAGACGCCAAACAATTGGAGCATATGAAGCAGCTCACCGCAGCGTTTCAGGAAGTGGTGGTTGTGAAGAAACCATTAATTGGGCTTGCAATAAGAGGGCTGAGAAGTAACATTCAGCAAGCCAGGAAGGTTCCTGGTATTACAGCTATTGAAGTGGAAGAAAATAGTGGAACATTCCGAATCTATGGGAAAACTGCAGAACCAGTCAAGACAGCTCGAAGGTTGTTGGAGTTTGTGGAGGAGGTCACACAAGTGCCCAGAAAACTGGTCAATAAGCTGATTGGAAGAAATGGAAGAGTCATGCAGGAGATGGTTGATACGTCCGGTGTGACGAGAGTAAGAATTAATATTCATAATGAAGCCAGGATACTCTGCGAAGTCAGTATGGTTCCCTGTGTCATTGTGGGAACAAAGGAGTGTGTTGAAAATATACGAGTTCTCCTAGAATACAGACTGGGATACCTGGAAGAACTAAAGCAATTGAATCTTGAAAGACAGAAGATTGCAGAGAAACTTTGTCAAGGTAGTGTGAGGTTGCGACCGCTTTCGGGCCAGGGCCCAAAGAAGTGCGGTCCACCTGGTGACTGTGTTGCTTCAGATGGCAAAGGAAGCAGGTCCTGTAGTAAAAGGAGCCAAGGTTATAGAGGACCTAATTATACATCGGGCTGTAGCACAGACTCTGAAGACTCTAAGCCCTCTAAGACAATGTCCGAAGGAAAGTATGGTGCTTGGGACATGTCTCTAGCCAAAGATGGCATTGAGAAAGTGAACAATCAGAGCAATGGACAAAGATGTCCTAGAAGAAGAGCCCAATATCGATCTGGACACAGAGAATGCATAGGGTCTAGCTATGGCAGAACCTCAGGGCTGATGTACCCAAACAGTAGCCCCTCTAGTGGACTGAATAGCGCAGGGTCGAGCCGCACAGTAGTTACGACTAAGAGAGTGTCTCACTACCACACTGACCGTTTGAGACGGTCATGGAGAGATAGGTCTGACCAGGGACCGTGTCTGAGAAGTGGGTTTCCTGTGAAGGGTTTGGTGACAGACGGTATGTCGAGAACTGGAGCTCAAGGTTGTCAATGTGGGCCCTCTCAACTGGTAGGGCAAGGTGACCCTGATGCCCCGTCTCGAGGCCCCTGTAGGGTATCGAGTGTTCAACCCTACAAGTTTGAACAGAGGGGGGGGGATATGTGAGGTGGCGACCACCAACGTGGTAAATGGTCGCTATTAGTGTTGAGCGAGTATGCTTGTCACTACTCGGTACTCGCACGAGTATCACTGTACTCGGGCTACTCGGCGGGGACCGAGTAATCTCGCGATACTCGTGCTGTACTCGTGGTCTTCAACCCAGCATGTTGGCGCTCTTTTGAGAGCCAGCCCTCATGCAGGGATTGGCTGGCAGACCACTGCAATGCCACAGCCCTGTTAGTTGTGGAATTGCAGTGATTGGCCGGCCTGCACAGCGTGACCGAGCCTTTATACCGGCGGGCGCGCAGTGCTCTGCACACAGCCATCCAGACAGTCAGTGCAGGGAGAGTGTTGCTGCTTCAGGGAAAGGTTTGCGGCCCTTTATAGTTATTTCCGTAGCAGAGCTGCAAACAGTGTGACCAGAAGTCCTTCTCAGGACTATTGTAGTTGTATACAGGCAGGCAGGGTATAGCCAGGTCGGAGTACAGGAGCAGAGTCCTTCTCAGGACTATTGTTGCTGTATACAGGCAGGGCAGGCAGGGTATAGCCAGGTCGGAATACAGGCTAGTGACCAGAAGAGTCCTTCTCAGGACTATTGTAGCTGTATACAGGCAGGCAGGCAGGGTATATAGCCATTCCTAGTGGTGACCGTATACCAGCCTTCATCACCATATCTGGGGCTGGTGTACACAGTCTAAAACAGTCCTGATAGTGTCAGACTTCTCAGTAATTGTCGCTCCTAAAAACCTGTTAGGTTCTTAGTGCGTCCGTGCTTGCATTTAAAAACCGCACGTGTGTGCCTGTCGGTGGCAGCGTACAGGTGCACTTGTGTGCGTTTTGCACAAACTTGGATATAACGCACAAGTCTAGTGAATATAATACACGTCAGTCAGCAGTGTCTGATGGTGTCAAACTTCTCAGTAATTGTCGCTCCTAAAAACCTGTTAGGTTCTTAGTGCGTCCGTGCTTGCATTTAAAAACCGCACGTGTGTGCCTGTCGGTGGCAGCGTACAGGTGCACTTGTGTGTGTTTTGCACAAACTTGGATATAACGCACAAGTCTAGTGAATACACATCAGCACAGCATTGCAAAATGCGCAAGGGCGTTGGCAACGAACAAGGAAGTGGACGTGATGGTGGTGCAGGCAGAGGCCGAGGTCGTGGGCAAGCTCTAATTTCGCCACAACAAAGGGCCACATCTACTCGCTCGCACGTCCTGTCCCAAATTCTTGGGGACCGCAGCAGTACACCGCTCTTGAACCAAGACCAGTGTCAACAGGTTGTTAGTTGGATAGCGGATAATGCTTCCAGTCAGATTGGCACCACCACAAACACTCTGTCTTCCACACGGTCAAGTGTCATTAGCCGTGATACTGCACCGCACATTTCAGAACCTGATCCTCCTTCCTACCACAAGGCTGAGTACACGTCCACGGACATTACTGATCCCACACTTGGACACTCGGAAGAGCTGTTCACGTTTCTATTCGCACATTCTGGCCTCTCGCCAGCTCCTGTTGAAGTGGGTCATGAGGAGATCGTATGTACAGATACCCAAATATTTGAGCAGCCACGTTCTCACGAAGTTGGCAATGTGTCTCAACAAGGGGTGGACGATGATGAGACACAATTGTCAGGAAGTCAGGAGGAGGAGCAGGGTGCGGAAGAGGAAGACGACGTGGTGGATGATCCAGTAACTGACCCAACCTGGCAGGAGGATATGCAGAGCGAGGACAGCAGTGCACAGGGGGAGGGAGGCGTAGCATCCCAACAGGCAGTAAGAAGCAGGGTGGTGGCCCCAGGCAGAAGTCAGGCAACCGTTCCCCGGAACAACAACACGACACAAGGTGCCTGTACAAATGTTAGGTCTTCCCGAGTCTGGCAGTTTTTTAAGTTGGCTCCAGATGATTCTAAAAAGGCCATTTGCAACACCTGCCGTGCCAGCATCAGCAGGGGTACCAAAACTAGCAGCCTGACCACCACCAGCATGATCAGGCACATGTCAGCCAAGCACCCGACTTTGTGGGAGGTACAACAGAGTCGAGGAGCAGTGCTTGCTGATGTCACTGCTACGTCTTCGCTTGTTGTGCATGCGAGCCAATCCCCTGTCCATGCTGCCTGCGAACAAGCCTCCTCCGGCCCTGCACCTGCAGTTGCCTACGCAGAAATAACACCATCATCAAGCACGTCCTTGTCCCAGCGTAGCGTTCAGTTATCCATTCAGCAAACCTTTGAACGCAGGCGCAAATACACTGCCAACGCCCCACATGCCACAGTTCTAAATGCTAACATTTCGCGACTGCTTGCGCTGGAAATGTTGCCTTTTAGGCTGGTGGAGACAGAAGCATTCCGCGACCTGATGGCGGTAGCTGTCCCACGTTACTCGGTCCCCAGCTGCCACTATTTCTCCCGGTGTGCCGTCCCCGCATTGCATAACCACGTGTCACAAAACATCACACGTGCCCTGAACAACGCTGTTTCAGCCAAAGTCCACCTAACAACAGACACGTGGACAAGTGCTTGTGGGCAAGGCCGCTACATCTCGTTGACGGCACACTGGGTTAATATTGTGGAAGCTGAGACCCAGTCTGAGCGAGGGACGGAACACGTCCTTCCCACACCAAGGTTTGCAGGCCCTACCTCAGTCAGGGTTTCACCCACACTCTACAGCTCCGGAATGTCATGCTCCTCAGCCTCATCCTCCTCCTGCGCATCCTCATCCACTTTACCCTCCACACCAGTCCCAAGCTGGAAGCACTGCAGCACTGCCTCGGCGAAGTGGCAACAGGCTGTGCTGAAGCTAATCTGCATAGGTGACAAACCCCACAATGCAGAAGAGGTGTGGACAGCTCTGAAACAGCAGGCAGATCACTGGCTCACACCTCTGAACCTAAAGCCAGGAAAGGTCATGTGTGACAATGGCCGGAACCTGGTGGCGGCTTTGAGGCGAGGCCAGCTGACACATGTTCCATGCGTGGCCCATGTGCTCAACCTCGTGGTTCAGCAGTTTCTAAAGTCATACCCAGAGCTGTCTGATCTGCTGGTAAAAGTTCGCAACCTGTCTGCACATTTTCGAAAGTCACCTACTGCTTCAGCCGGCCTTGCCGGCTTTCAGCGCCGTTTGCATCTTCCGGCTCAAAGACTGGTGTGTGATGTCCCCACGCGTTGGAATTCAACTCTGCACATGTTGGTCAGGATATGTGAGCAGAAGAGGGCAGTTGTTGAGTACCTGCATCACCTAAGCCGTCGGGAAATGGGTCAAACTCCACACATAACACCTGAGGAGTGGAGATGGATGTCCGACCTATGTACCATCCTCCAAAACTTTGAGGACTCCACCAAGATGGTGAGTGGGGATGACGCCATTATTAGCGTCACCATACCGCTTCTCTGCCTTCTAAAATGGTCTCTGCTCAAAAACAAACATGATGCATTGCAGGCGGAGCGTGATGAGTTGGAGCAAGAAACAGTAGTGGGTGTGGGTGATAACACACAGCCGAGCCTCGTCTCATCACAACGTGCAGTGGAGGACTATGACGAGGAGGAGGATGAAGACATGGAGCAACTCTCCGGCCAAATTGAGGATATGACATGCACACCAGTCATATCCTCGGTTCAGCGTGGCTGGCCGGAGGACAGGGTAGATGAGGAGGAGGAGGAGGAGGAGGACAGCATGTTCAGTCATCGTGTTGGTCAGGATACTGAAGTACTGGCTGTTAAGAGTCTGGCGCACATGGCTGACTTTATGGTAAGCTGCCTGTCTCGTTACCCTCGCGTTAAGAACATCTTGGCCGACAATCATTACTGGTTGGTAACACTGTTAGACCCACGCTACAAGGAGAACTTTATGTCTCTTATTCCCGAGGCGGAGAGGTCAGCCAAAATGCAGCAGTTCCGGAAGGCCATAGTCACGGAAGTAGGCAAAGCATTCCCCTCACAAAACGCTAGCGGCATAGGTCAGGAATCAATGGACAACCAAGGCGTACAGCCGAGAGGGGCACAAGTCCAATCCTCCAGAGGTAGGGGAACAGTCTTTAAGATGTGGGACAGTTTTCTCAGCCCATCACGTACCACAGCCCCTGAGGTGCGGGGTAGTGCCACAAGAAATCCTAAGTTTGCCCAGATGCTCAAGGAGTACCTTGCAGATCGAACAACTGTACTCCGACATTCCTCTGTGCCTTACAATTATTGGGTATCCAAGCTGGACACGTGGCATGAATTGGCTCTCTACGCCTTGGAAGTCCTGGCCTGCCCTGCCGCTAGCGTTTTGTCAGAGCGTGTTTTTAGTGCCGCAGGTGGAATCATTACAGATAAACGCACCCGCCTGTCAACTGAAAATGCTGACAGGCTGACTCTGATCAAGATGAACAAGGGTTGGATTGGGCCAGACTTCACCACACCACCAGCAAATGAGAGCGGAATTTAAAGTTTGTAACGGGAATTTGCCATGTACCTCCACTCACCCATGGGTACACACTTCTGGACTTTGGATAATCGCTGGACTGCTCCTCCTTCTCCTCATGCGCCACCATGATGACCGTTACAATAGTTAGGCCATTGTTTCAGGTATACCCCCAGTGGTAAATTTTTTCGCCCATTCTTTCAGAATGGACATTACAACGACAGGAGACCCGCTCCTTTGCAATGGGAACAATGTTTTGAGGCCCTTATGCACATCTCTATCCAGGGAAAATGTGGAGCCTCCCAATTTTTGGCTGCCCTGCCAAAGGGCTATACTACAATAGACCCACTTCCTTACAATGGGCACTTCTGGTTTACAGGCCCTCATGCACGTCTCTATCCAGGGACAATGTGGAGCCTCCCAATTTTTGGCTGTCCTGCCAAAGGGCTGTACTACAATAGACCCACTTCCTTACAATGGGCACTTCAGGTTTACAGGCCCTCATGCACATCTCTATCCAGGGACAATGTGGAGCCTCCCAATTTTTGGCAGCCCTGCCAAAGGGCTATACTACAATAGACCCACTTCCTTACAATGGGCACTTCAGGTTTACAGGCCCTCATGCACGTCTGTATGCAGGGGCATTGGTGAACCTCACAATTTTGGACTGCCCTGGCAAAGGAAAATACTACAAAGACTCACTTCCTCAAAATGGGCACATTAGACTCAAGAGGCCTTCATGTACGTCTCTTCTCAGGGACATCGGAGTGCCACACAATGTTTTCACGTAAAATCTTTCATGTAATCTCCAAAAGTAACATACACCAGCTCTATCTCACTATTGGTTATGTGCCCTAAACATTTCCGCCATGAAAATTCATTTTGGTGTCATTTTTGAAGGTTTTCTGGTGAGTCCGTAAAAATGGCGTAAAACGCGGACAAAATTGTTCACAGCTGTGACTTTTGAGTGCTAAATGCTTCAAGGGGTCTTCCCCATGCTGTTGCCATGTCATTTGAGCACTCTTCTGAGACTTTTGTGACATTTTTAGGGTTTCTACATGCTGCCGGGGGGTCATTTCAAAAAAATACTCGGGTCTCCCATAGGATAACATTGGGCTCGGTGCTCGGGCCGAGTACACGAGTATCTTGGGATGCTCGGCCCGAGCCTCGAGCACCCGAGCTTTTTAGTACTCGCTCATCACTAGTCGCTATATGTCGCAGTGGAGAAGGTCGCTGCGATATTAAACTGAAGAGGTTGCTATGGGACTTGTAGTTCCACAAAGGCTTGTTTCTGCATTTAAGGGTCAGGTTCCCTTTAATAATGCCTGTGTGCTGGGCAGGTCTGGATAATCACAGACTTCCACCTGTGGGGGTGTCCAGTCTGATTTAGGAGACTCAGTGTGTGTTCTGCGGAGTGTGAGAGTGTAACGGGGTGCCGGGGGTGCCTCGGGAGTCGCTGTGATGGCCGCTTCATGTATCAGGCTAACCCCCGGCCCAGCCGTCACTATTGGGACAGGGGAATGTTTTGTGGGGCAGAGTGTGGATGGCAGGAGCACGCTGACAGACTCAGGAAAACTCCGCAGGCAGGCATCAGCTGAACCAAAAGGCATTTTATTACACATAATCTTCAAACAAACAGTCTCGGTACACAAATCTTGCAGCGTCAAATCACAATTCCTGCCGGGGAAACTGTTCCTGTTTTCTCTATTCCGGGGCCTTGCCCGGCTACTCTCGTTTCCTTCACCTAGGCTCACACTCCGGCTACATGCAGACTTGACCCACAAACTTCTGCTTCGCCGGCTAGGTCTCTTCGGGTCCCACCTTTACACTGCTGGATCCCGATCAGGACACTTTCCTTTTCCTCTCTCTGGCTATTTGCCACAGTCGCTCCCACACTCTGCCCCCATTGCTCCTTCTCCCCCGTCCCAGCAGAAAACTAAACTCCTTTCTTCCGATTTTTCTACAGCAACCTCCCACCCTCCCCCTAGACTGTCCGGCTCCTCCTCTCTCCTGTACTGTTCCTATGGGGACAGCCGTCCCACCCTAACATCTAGGGGGGAAAACCCGTTAATACTGTAAAACACAATTAACATTAACATCTTTAGCTACCCCAGCGTGGGGTATCTTCAGGGGGAAAACTGCGCCTCCGTGCAAGGGGTCCGTCCACCCCTTACATTCCTCCCCTCTTTTTGCCTTAGCCTCCCGGCAAGGCTCGTATCTGTAAGACAAAACCTAACCAGCAAGGCAATCTCTTTATAAAACTTTAAAACCTTAACATAAAAACACAACCAATGGGCACACAAGTCCGGCGCCCGGAGTCCCTCCAAGGGAGCTCCCGGTCTTTGTAGCATGTTTGCCCGGAGGCCCCCAACAGGCGCTCCCGGTCTTAGCTGGTCTTCTGCCCGGAGGCTCTCCCAGCACTCCCGGTGTTTGTAGGCAGGAAGCAACAGACAATAAGATCTCCGTAACAGTCACAGAGGGAGTCTTTGCACAGTCCGGCATCAGGCTCCTTCCGGGCTCAGTAGCTTGAACGTTGCTGCAACTATAAATCTTCACCTTTTTTTTTAACAATCCCGGTTCTCAACACATATATGTCCATCACCTCCGATCGCTATGGTTCACGCGGGGTGGTAGGCGCGCAGCAATTCAGCCCGCTGGGCCCTCACATAATCGGAGAGGGATTGGCCTGGCAAGCGGCGCAGCCTTCGGAACGGTTCATAATTGGCCTGTGACTCCGATTCCTCTGTCTCCGGTTTTGGCTCCTCGGCCCCCGGCGGGGGTGACGGGATAGCTGGACGGGACGGCTGGGGACTGCCAACAACGACCACCGGGTGCGTCACCATACTCTGGCGAATCGCCAATAACGCCGGTGTTCCCTTTTCCAGCTCGGCTACCGGTCCTGTAACTACTTCTGGCGACACCGCCAGAATGTTTCTTTGCCGACAAGCTTCAGCCAGCACCGGTCTCTGCTGCGTACGTCTCCGGTACTGACATTCCTCCCACTCGATCTCCTGTTGCCACTGCGCGGCCTCCTGGACAGTGGGCATCCGGGTCACCCCTACGGCAAATAGGCCCCGGCATCCCACTTCTCTCCGGAACTTCACTTTCTCCCCCGGGTACAGAGTATGGAGACGTTGGGGTAACCCCTCAATGTCCAGATTGACCCGATTTATAAAAGAAGTGATCCCCGGTCTCATCGTCTTCTATAAACCCGTATCCCTCGGCCTGATTAAACTTGACCACGGTGCCAATACTACACTGCCGGTCAAATTTTTCACTAAGGCCATCATCTCCCTGGCCACGGTCTCGGCCGGAAGCCTTTCTTGCACCGGGTCTATCTCAGGCGGTGGGGACTGTCGTCGGGTTAGGGGCGCCGGCTCCACCGGCTCCCAGAAAAATCCCCACTCATCTTCTTCAAGCTCCGGGACATGTTGCTCTCCCGGGGCCGGAACTTCTGTGGGGGTTGGAGGTCCTACCTTGGCTGGCGTAACCACCTCCGGACTCTGGAGGGGTGTTCCCAGTGTCTCGCTTCCCGGCTGCAGTTGAGTCTTGTAAGTGGCCCGGACTTCCGTGGATGTTTCACCGGTCACAGTGTAACGGGGTGCCAGGGGTGCCTCGGGGGTTGTAGCCGTGGCCCCTTTTTCTATCAGGCTTACCCCTGGCTCCACCGTCACTATTGGGACAGGAGATGTCGTGGTGGGGCAGAGTGTGGTGGTGCAGATGTCGCCGTCCATTGTACAAAGACTCTGTAGACGTGGATCAATTGAACCAGCAGGCTTGTTTATTGAGCACTTCTCCATCACAGAGGCAAACACACAGCAGATGACTTCACACTTCTTTGGCTAGGGGAAAAACCTGTTCCTGACGTCTCCTCCAGTGGGGATGTGCCCGGCTAATCCACTTCACCTGGCTCCCACTACGGCTAACACAGACCGGACCCACACCAGTACTGCTTCACACTTGAGGTTACGCCTTCTCCTCTTCTCTCCAGCTTTCCTATTCACCCAGCTCCCACACTCTGCCCCTTCTGTTTCTTCTCTCCCGTCCCGGACTCAACTGCCTTCAACACACACTCCCTTTCCCCCTAAGCTACCGGCTCCTCCTCCCTCCTGTACAGTTTCTATGGGGACAGCCGTCCCACCCGGCCAAGGGGAACCCACTAAAAACAGTGCAATTACAATAAAACATTTTTATTCAATAACATCTATATTAACCACAACGCTACACCTCCTTGTAAGGGGTCTGCCCACCCCTTACAACAGCATCCCACGAAGTGACCCACGTAACTTTTGCGGGCCGCTCCGGACCTCCTGGCACAGCCGGTAACTTTATGGTAAGTGCCTCCTCGGCTACGCTCTGCCTCGGGCGTCCTCTTCCCAGGCTGGATGTCACCAGCGCGCCCGCTGCAGCTCGCTTCTTCGTCTGCATCTCCATTTTACTTAGTGCCAGCTGCTGAGTTGGCGTCTCCTGTACAGGCACCGGGGAAGGTGGAGGCGGGCCTTCCTTTCCCGCTCTTGTATACACTCCACCCCTAGCCTCACTCACCAGGTCGACCCAGCATAGGCGACGCCTCTTTTTTTCTGTAACGCCGCCCACGTCTCTAGTCTTCAGCAGCATCTTGGGGCCAGTACCTCCCCTCTTTGGGCGGCGCACTCTGCACTTCTTTTTCTTCGCCGGCCAGCTCAGGGTTTTTCGTTTGGCGCCAATTTTCCGCGCGCTCACTGTGTTCGTGAAGACGGCGGCCATCTTAGCGCCGTCTTGAGACTGGTCCAACGCCTTAGGCACCACTTGATCTTCACATTCTTGGATCGGGACCCTCCGCAGATAGTCCAGATCCTGCCGACTACGCCACTTGTAACGGGGTGCCGGGGGTGCCTCGGGAGTCGCTGTGATGGCCGCTTCATGTATCAGGCTAACCCCCGGCCCAGCCGTCACTATTGGGACAGGGGAATGTTTTGTGGGGCAGAGTGTGGATGGCAGGAGCACGCTGACAGACTCAGGAAAACTCCGCAGGCAGGCATCAGCTGAACCAAAAGGCATTTTATTACACATAATCTTCAAAGAAACAGTCTCGGTACACAAATCTTGCAGGCTCACACTCCGGCTACATGCAGACTTGACCCACAAACTTCTGCTTCGCCGGCTAGGTCTCTTCGGGTCCCACCTTTACACTGCTGGTTCCCGATCAGGACACTTTCCTTTTCCTCTCTCTGGCTATTTGCCACAGTCGCTCCCACACTCTGCCCCCATTGCTCCTTCTCCCCCGTCCCAGCAGAAAACTAAACTCCTTTCTTCCGATTTTTCTACAGCAACCTCCCACCCTCCCCCTAGACTGTTCGGCTCCTCCTCTCTCCTGTACTGTTCCTATGGGGACAGCCGTCCCACCCTGACATCTAGGGGGGGAAACCCGTTAATACTGTAAAACACAATTAACATTAACATCTTTAGCTACCCCAGCGTGGGGTATCTTCAGGGGGAAAACTGCGCCTCCGTGCAAGGGGTCCGTCCACCCCTTACAAGAGCAGATCAGGGGGCTCTGGATTTCAGTCTGGGGAAGTAGTGTGTGCAAGCCAGGCTGGTTACTGCTGTGGCTACTGGACCAAAGCTCTCCTGGAGTGGAGAGACAGACAGGAGTCTGCAGAGTGTCTCTGGGTTCTTGGAAGGAGCCACAGCAAGTGTTGTTCGCTGGCAGGGGCCAGTGTGTACAGGCACCACACTTCCAATAGAGACTGTATTGGACTGGAAGCCCACGGTATGTGATTGTGCTATGTTTTTGCCTTAAAGGGAACCTGTCATCAGAAATTTAGCTATCCACCTAAAAGTTTCCCCCTCTGCAGCTCCTGGGCTGCATTCTAGGAAGGTTCCTGTAGTTTTTCTTGCCCCTTTTAGCCCAAAATAAACACTTTATAAAGTAGTACCTGCTCGTATGTAAATTTTCTCATTTTTCCATGTGGGCGGTCTGTCTGGTGTCTGTGCCTGTCCTCCTACCGATTTACGCCCCCCCCCAGAACGCAGAATTTCAAACCTCAAGACGCCGGCCCTGGGCGCCTGAGGTCCTGCGCATGCGCTCTGCTACCGTAGCGGGACAGTGCACAGCGTGCACGTGTGACCGCTGGTGACGGTATGCGCAGGCACGATGTTATGGGCGGCGCTGTGAGTGTCCTCAGCAAGTGCCGCCCATAACCTCGTGACCGCACTTTCCTCTCTTCCTCCATCGTTCTGCGCCAGCGCTCGCTGGCGCGGTGACCCGACGTCACCTCCTCCCATCTATTTCCTGCTGCAGGGCAAGATGGGAGGAGGTGACGTCGGGTCACCGCGCCAGTGAGCGCTGGCGCAGAACGATGGAGGAAGAGAGGAAAGTGCGGTCACGAGGTTATGGGCGGCACTTGCTGAGGACACTCACAGCGCCGCCCATAACATCGTGCCTGCGCATACCGTCACCAGCGGTCACACGTGCACGCTGTGCACTGTCCCGCTACGGTAGCAGAGCGCATGCGCAGGACCTCAGGCGCCCAGGGCCGGCGTCTTGAGGTTTGAAATTCTGCGTTCTGGGGGGGGCGTAAATCGGTAGGAGGACAGGCACATACACCAGACAGACCGCCCACATGGAAAAATGAGAAAATTTACATACGAGCAGGTACTACTTTATAAAGTGTTTATTTTGGGCTAAAAGGGGCAAGAAAAACTACAGGAACCTTCCTAGAATGCAGCCCAGGAGCTGCAGAGGGGGAAACTTTTAGGTGGATAGCTAAATTTCTGATGACAGGTTCCCTTTAAGCCAGGAGAGGCCTGTTTATGTTTAATGTTTGCCGTTTTATATATATATATATATATATATATATATATAATATATGGTAGTCCAAACGTAGGTGGACAGTATGTGTAATACTAGGGTTATCAAACATGGTGTAAAGTGAAACTGACTCAGTTGCCCATAGCAACCAATCAGATTCCACTTTTCATTCTTCACAGACTCTTTGGAAAATGAAAGATGGAATCTGATTGGTTGCTAAGGGCAACTGAGTCAGTTTCACTTTACACCATGTTCTTATTTTCTGTCCACCTACTTTTGGACACCCTGTGTATGTGTGTGTGTGTGTGTGTGTGTGTGTGTGTGTGTGTGTGTGTGTGTGTGTGTATATATATATATATATATATATATATATATATATATATATATATATATATATATATATATATATATATATATATATACATATATATAATATATATAATCTCAATAGGTAGCATGTCAATTCTCTCATGTCTTTGTCCAAAAGCGAAAACAAAAAAGCACCTAGACAAACGAGAGAGATCAAAGCTGGCATATTTCCTAGAAAAACACAAAAAATGTAGTTACTCCTCCCAGCTGGGAGTCACGTGATTGTGGAGCCTTTTCTGTACACAGATCCTCCATACTGTCTGAGCTAACGGGGAGGAAATCTCAGGGTAAGTCTTCAGATCACAAGATCTTCAGACTGATACATTGTGCGATGCTTTACTGTCAGGACAGGAGAGAGTTAATGCTGCTGTGATTAGATCACTAAACTGATACATTGTACCGATTGCTCAGCTGTATATGGTCTGAACAACCAGAAGGTTATCATCCACTGACAGCAGAGACCTAGGAAATAGGGAGAAACTAAATCCTACAGATCGGCTCCGTAATCACCGGCCACTTTATAGTAATGTAATTCATGCTTTGGCTAATATGGACCTTTTTTTTTTTTCTCACTTTATTGATTGCGACAGCCGATCAGTCACTAGATTTCACAATACAAATTGCAGCGTTGATAAACATTTTGCTACTATGGGCAGTTTTAGGCTATGTGCCCACGCTGCGGATTTTGCGCGGATTTTTCGCGGATTTCCCGAAAATCTGCAGCAGCGGCACTTCCAAGCCATTTCAATGGCATTTTGGAAATGCTGTGTCCATGCTGCGGATTTTTCCGCTGCGGATTTGCCGCGGATTTTGATCCGGAAAAATCTGCAGCATGTCAATTGTTTGGTGCAGATTTGGTGCGGATTTTTGGTTTTGAATGGGGGAAAAAAAAAAAAAAAAAATCCGCATCAAAATCCGCGGGTGCGGATTTGCCGCGAAAGTCGCGGATTTTCAGGCAGAAAAATCCACAGGTACATTCTACCGTGGACACATAGCCTTAGTGCTAGACTTTTTTTTTTTTTGTTTATTCTTTTGCTTTTTTTGCATTTGAAATGCGTAGGTTTTTCTTCTCTATGATATTTTATGCATTATAAATAGTGATGATCGAGCGTGCTTGTCTACAACTCTCCTCTGCGTCACCGGGTGTCAAGTTGAGTCGGCGGCTCTAATAAAAGTCGTTGTCACTACCCAATGCGTGTGAAAAGCTGTACTTTAAAGCTGTACTGACCGGAGTTGCATTTGGGGAACGTGGACTACAACGGAGGACCTTGATGAGAACATTTTTGATACATTTGTGAAAGAGGGATAGTGCAAGGGAGGCTTTATTCAAATAAACTATTTTTTTCTGTGTGTGGGTTTTTTATTGGATTACAGGGTTATTAATGCGGGTGTCTGATAAATCCCTCTACATTACTAACCCCTTGGCTTGATGCCAGCTGACATTACACAGCTGACATCAACCCCCAAAATATTACCCCGACTGCCACCGCACCAAGAGAATCGTGAAAAGCTGAGGCAAAGTGCGAGAATTGGAACATCTAATGTGATGTACCAATTCTGGGACAGCTGCGGGCTGCTATTTTTAGGCTGAAGGGGATGGACTTTCCCAGCCTGATGATATCAGCCCCCAGCTGTCTGCTTTACCTTGGCTGGTTAAAAATAGGGAGAATCCCACAATGTTTCTTTTAAATTATTTATTTATTTTTGTTCCCAGCAGCGACTTGGGAGTCAGAGATGTGTCCAGACGTCTTCCCCATGCTGTTCCCAGTTCATTTGAGCGCTGTTACCATCTATTTCAGTGATTTTCCTGTCTCCCCAGCCCTTCTGTTAGGCTATGTGCGCACGTTGCGTAAATACATGCAGTTACGCTGCGCTTTGTAGCGCAGCGTAATTGCATGCGTCCTGCGTCCCCTGCACAGTCTATGGAGATTGTGCAGGGGCCGTGCGCACGTGGCGTTTTAGAGTGCAGCGCTTCGGCTACTGCCGAAGCGCTGCGTAAAAAGAAGTGACATGTCACTTCTTCCGTGCGCTTTGCCTGCAGCTCCTGCTCTATCTATGGCAGGAGCTGCAGGCAGAGCGAATGGAATCGGCTTCACTACGGACATTTCTGCAGCGATTTAAAGCGCACATGTGCTCTTCAGATCGCTGCAGAAATATCTGCAGGGCTAGTACGCAACGTGCGCACATAGCCTTAGGGTCTTCTGGAAAAATGCTTGAGTTCTCCATTGACTTCCATTATACCCGTTATTGGAGTCGAGCCCGTCCAAGCGTCAGACCTGCTTGACTCAAGCACTGAGCCGTCAGGCATGGTAGTGGTCACTCATCAGTGTCATCACTAATTATAAAGTTTTAAAATCCCAATAAATGTTCTATGTTTTTATCTTCATAGAGCTGGAATATTTTGCACTTATCGGGACACCTGGTAAGGTGGAATCCTTGCATCGAGGAAACAACATTACTTTACTGGAGGTGAGCTGCTTGTCTCCTTTTCCTTCTTTCGTAGTGTCTAGGCCTAAGACACACGACGAGTAAAATCAGACAAGTCGAATGCGATAAAAAAAATCGCATTCCACTCGGACCAATGTTACTCTATGGGGTCATTACGATCTTCAATTTTTTTCTAAGTCAGAATCGGACCAAGAATACAATCCAGTGTCAGCGAGAGACGTATCACTTGCACCCATACAAGTCTATGGGTGCGAGTGAAACATTTGACTGCATTCGGATGACTTCCAAGTGCAGTACTATATATGCACAGGCTGACAATGGAGGAGGTGGAGAGATCACTCCGTCCCTCTCCTCCACAGCTGTGATCCGATTGAAAGATAGGATCACAGTTGCATGACAGTCGGCTCACGCTCGTGGTGGCCAATGGGGGTGATGTGATGGAATTCCTCTAATTAACCACTTACATGCCACGGAAACTACGTGGTTAAACCTGCATGGTGGTTTAAACCCTAAGGGCTCATTCCCACCTTTAGTGATTTTTCTTGTCCACAAAAAATGATCAAACTTTCATCCGTCTTTTATTTTGTTATCATATTTTCATCAGAGTTTGTTCAGTGTCAGTTTTTATCATCAGAGTTTCATCAGTTTTTGTTGGCAAGAAAAAATAAACCAATCGAGATTCCTCCAGCTTCTCCTATCAAACAGTCATGAAAAAAAGAGAGGACACGAGTGGCATCTGAGTGATGTGTGAGGATTTTTTTTCCAGAGACCCATAGACTTGGATGAAAATTATACGTCTTTGTGATTTTGTTTGGACCACTTGACCTGCAAAAATACACGGACCTGCTAACAGCTCCATAGACTATCATAGGCAGAAATTTTATATATGAAAAACACAGAACTTGTATGAGATAAAATGATATCTGAATGTGCCCTAATAGGCAAGATGTTCCCTTATTCTTTGCTGTCATGTTAGCAGTATGGTTTAAAAAGAGCACTTTGCTCCATGTTTTCTGGTTCTGCAGCCTTGTAATTCACTTTTGAAGGAAAATGTCCAGACTGTCATGATCCAGGACCGGTATTCTCCGCTCCAGAGTTTCACAGACCCGGCCTGGGCATGTCACTGGTTAACTCCCATCAGCCTCATTCTGGTTTCAGGAGACACTATATATGGTCTCTGAACCTGCATTGCAGTGCTGGTTCTAGTTTTGCTCTGCAGCCTGTGACTGGCTCTGGTGAGATTTCCTGTTTGATCTGACTCCTTGTTACCATGCCCTGACCGGTACCCTCCCCAGTTCGTCTCTGTTGTTTGTGTTTCCCTCTGCATACCTGATCTCTTGGCTTACGACTCAGTTCTGTTTTCTGGGTTGATTTTTTTTCCTCCCTTTGATGTGACTTGACTCTCCTGGCTAGACCCTGTTTGACTACTCTATTGCCTCCTGGTGGTTCGCCTGTTAACTGCCTGCTGAAGTTACTCTGCTGTACTTCAGCTGCCTTTCTGTTACAGTGTTACTTTGACTCTCCTTCACTACTCTGCTGCCACCTAGTGGGGAATACACTGTACTACGTCTAACTTGCCCTTTGTACAGCGTGACAGACTATCCAGTGTCAACTATAAGCCATGACCTTCGATATGTCTCAGGACTCTTCTTTTTCAATCACACCACATCCCACCACCACTGCATTATAGTAAGAACTCTCAGACATCCTAAAAATAATACATTTTAATATTAAGAATATTTCTACACAGTTTCATTGTCTTTTTTATTTAACTTTCCACAGACAGGTGTAAACAAAAGTTAGTTCTTAGCAATGCTTTTCTATTTAAGTCTGTGGCACATACTAGAGTTGGGGACCATGCTGATTGGGTACAACTTTTCACGGTGAGATGGCTTTTTGTCACGGATGGTGTGGGTCCTGTGGCGTACCGCTGTGGAAGGTCACAGCGTTTGGCTATACAAAATTCTCCTTGACATTCTATTCTTCCTTCTGTGGTGTAAATGGAATCCTATATATCTTCTCTGTTTGGTGTTAATTTGCTTCTTTTTAGGACCCTGCAGATATTTTCACTTCAAAGCTGTTTATCCTGATCACTACCCCAGATGTCCTTAAATACCTGTATTTCCCCTTGGTGTTTGCTGGTGATAGAGTTATATTTCTTAACAGTCTTGAGTGCAAGCACTCGGCTTGTATTCATCTGGAGAAACGTTGTATGTTTCGGTACCTCTCCCTGAGTCATCTTGGAGATAAGCTGTTTGCTTACTTTCCCGTTTGTGTTCCCTGTGTGTTCTTTAGAATTCAGTGGGGTTGACTTGGTACTCCTCCTAGCCGTTCCTTACCTAAGGCTCAATTCCGGGTCAGCGAGTTCCAGGTATCCTGCATAGGTGCACAACCTATCTAGGGTGGTCAGGGGAGCCAGGGGCCAGCAGTAGGTTTGATCAGGGGTCACCATCTCCCCCTTCCCTAGACACAGGGTTTCCCACTTCCCTCCCCTCCCTTTTTCCCGTTCGCTTGGTATTTCCTCATACCTAGAGTGATGACCATGGTAGCACGGTATTAACCCCTTTATTCTTCCATCAACGATTCTTCCCGTACCTAGAGTGACACTTTTACGCTGTTTTTATCAAAATAATGTCATCTACAAATCCTATGTTATTTATATTTCCTATTTCTATTTACTTACTGCAGGGTACTTGCTTGTTGATTTTATTCTGGGTTTTGACACTTTTAATCTTTGTCTCTTTGATACATTAGTATAAAACATGTTATTTTGTACTTTTATTGTTTTGTTGTTGTTGTTGTTCTTTGATAACATTACCATTTTAATTAATAAAACATAAGAGACTTTACATACAAACAACAAGAAATACATTTTTATGTGATAAAAAAAAAAAACAATGTAATTCATGTGTTAATTTTTTAATAGACATGTCTACAGTGGTACCAGATGCGGGCGGTGTCGTGGTGATCTCTCAATTGAGACCACGAATTGGTCAAGGAAATGAGCCTGAAGAAGAGATCTGCGCTGCTCCGGCCAGAATGCCCAAAGAAGTTGTTACATTTTACAAAGGAGAACCTGAAGTTCTGGGGGTAAGTCCACATCATAAAGATGTTACAGATGAACGGGTCATGGGGTTTCTACCTTACCCAAAGGAGAATTTGTCTTTTATAAGACACCTAAATAAATAATAGAGGACATTGGATACGTCACAGGATTCTTTCCAAAAATAGCAAAATCCTCAAGATGGCAAAGGGAGACCAAAAATCAAAGAAAATGAAAAGAGAGAGTATTATTATTATTATTATTATTATTATCATTTATTTATAGAGCACCATTGATTCCATGGTGCTGTACATGAGAAGGGGGTTACATACAGAACACATATACAAGTTACAGTAGACAGACTAGTACAGAGGGAAGAGGACCCTGCCCTTGCGGGCTTACATTCTATAGGATTTTGGGGAGGAGACAGCAGGTGGGGTGTAGATCGGGCGGCAGCACCGCACGGCTGTCGGGTGGCAGCACCGCGCGGCGGTCGGGCGGCAGCTCCGCACGGCGGTCGGGCGGCAGCTCCGCACGGCGGTCGGGCGGCAGCTCCACACGGCGGTCGGGCGGCAGCTCCGCACGGTGGTGAAGCAGTGAGGTCATTGTAGATTATAGGCATTTCTAGTATGTGGACAGTCAAGAAAAACTATATTTTTCAACAAAGAATATGTCACATAATTATTTGTAGGATGACAATTAGGTAAGCATATACCGAAAGAATCCACAAGATGGAGAAAAATGAAGACTGAAAAAAATTAAATAAAGAGTAGTAGTAGCTGTATGAGATGATGAAATATGTCCCTACAATTCAAAAGTGCCAAATGACCTCAGTAACATTAGAAGAGCAGGTAAGTATGACAGAAAAGGTTCATATACATAAAGACCGGCAATGGATACACAATAATATTGTCATGGGTGTGTCTCGTGTGAGAGTCATTTGGTTTCTGGCCATAGAAGGTCACAGTGTTTGGCTGCGCAGAATACTCTCTGACTTTCCATTGTTCCTGCTGTCAGTATTCATTGGTATAGGTAGCTTACCTGCTGGATTCATCTCTCTCCTTTTGGACCCAGCAGGAGCTCTCCTTCCACCCAGCTGCTGATCATTAGTATTCCCTTGGTGTTTCAATGCACATGAATATGTATGAAGGGTAAAAAAAAAATCTGGCGGGACAAGAGGCACCCCAATGCGCGTTTCATGTAATGCTTCTTCCTAGGGGAATAGAAGCATGGAATCAAAGGTGCAAATAGGGTCTTATCCGGTAAACTAGTGTGGGGTAAATGCTGGAAAGCCACTCACCTTGTCAGCTTGTGCCAGTCACAACCCCTTGGTAAACATAGAAGTAACGCGGAAGGCAGCGGTCCCGCGGTGATGAGATGAATGTGAATATAGAAGAAAACGGATATAAATACCACGCCAAAACCACAGGAATGTGAAGAGTAAAAGTAAATCCCTTTTATTTCCACAGGTCTAAGCGTTTCAGGAACATATCCGTCCCCTTCTTCAGCACAATGTACAGGAAATATTATTATATTTCCTGTACATTGTCCTGAAGAAGGGGATGGATATGTCCCTGAAACGTTATTCCTAGGGGAAGTATAGTTACATAGTAAGGTTGAAAAACAGACATTTATCCATAAAGTTTAACCTTAAAGTTTAACCAAGGGTTTGGGAGAAGATGTTGAATGAAGGGCAAGGGTATAAGTACAATAAAAATAAACCAATCTGCTCAAAAAGAGCAAATTTTTTTTTCTGATCCCGAGTGTCAATAAGACTTGATCAACCTGTTCAACAGAGATTTTATACATTTACATAAATATTTATGTTTTATTATTCTGACAAACCATCTAGCCATTTTTGCAAACATTGACGATTACCACTGTAACCAACTCCTGAAGTCGGCTGTTCCACTAGTTCTTCTGAAATATAAAAAAAAAATTCTCCATATGGAGGAAATGTCATCTTTACATGAAATAATAATTGTCCATACTTCTTATATGGGTGATTTTTGTATTTTGTTATGTTCTCCTTTTATTTGTCTCTTCTCAAGACTAAATAAATGTAATTATTTTAAGCTTTCCTCATAACTATAGGTTTCCTCATAAGTATACACACTGTTTGCTACATTGACTTTTGTAAATTGAGCACAGATCTCCCTATCCACAGTCCTTCCATTCATATACTAACCTCTAACCTCTCTCTAAACTATCTACTTCTTTATTTTCTATCTTGTCCTCCCACCATCATCCCTAATTTAAATATTCCACTTCCCCTGTTAATTATTTCCCGCAGACTCCTAAACATTCTGGTGCAATCTTTCAGAAAAATACAGATTGTACCATAGACAGTATTCTCAGGAATATTGCCTGTGCCACGTTCAACTCTCAGCTTTAATTTGGAGACATTAACTTCCTAATTGGAGAAAGGATTTAGGAATTACAGCTCGTTAATCTGTAGCTGCCTCTTTTCCAAGGAACCAAAACTAATTGAACAATTATCCCACAAGGTCTTTAATAGGCTATATGGCCTGTTGGCTGGTTAATCTATCATCAATTAAGCAGGTAAAAGGTCTGGAGCTGATTCCAGGTTTGGCATTTGCTTTCGGAAGCTGTTGCTGTAAACTCACAACATGCAGTCAAAGGAGCTCTCAATCATAAAGATAGAAAAAACGTTAGGATGAGCCAAATCAGCAGTTCCGTACATTCTTTAAAAAAAAAAAAAAGAGCTGACTGATGAGCTTGGGAACTCAAAAAGGCCTGGACGTCCAAGGAAGACAACAATGGTGGATGATATCAAAATTCTTTCCTTGGTGAAGAAAAACCCCTTCCCAACATCCAAGCAAGTGAAGAACACTCTCCAGGACATTGGTGTTTCAGTTCAAGTCCACCATAAAGAGAAAACTTCATGAGAGCAAATCTAGAGGGGTCACCACAAGGTGCAAACCAGTAATCAACCTTAAAAAAAGAAAGGTCAGATTAGACTTTGCCAAAAATCAAAGAAGCTGCTCAGTTATGGAAAAGTATTGTATGGACAAATGAAACTAACATAAACCTGTACCAGAATGATGGAAAGAAGGAAGTCTGGAGAAGGCTTGGAACGATTCCTGATCCAGAGCACAGCACATCCTCTGTAACACATGACGGAGGCGGTGCGATGGCTGGACATGCAGGGCGTCCAATGGTCCTGGTGGCACTAGAGTTTATTGATGAAGCTATGAATCCAACACTTTATTTTCAACTTAATTTTTCTCCAAAACATCTTCACTTAAAAAATAAGCAACTTTATTTACAGTACAGACCAAAAGTTTGGACACACCTTCTCAAAGAGTTTTCTTTTTTTCATGACTCTAAAAATTGTAGATTCACATTGAAGACATCAAAACTATGAATGAAAACATGTGGAATGAAATACTTAAAAAAGTGTGAAACACCTGAAAATATGTCTTATATTCTAGGTTCTTCAAAGTAGCCACCTTTTGCTTTGATTACTGCTTTGCAAACTCTTGGCATTCTCTTGATGAGCTTCAAGAGGTAGTCACCGGAAATGGTCTTCCAACAGTCTTGAAGGAGTTCCCAGAGATGCTTAGCACTTGTTGGCCCTTTTGCCTTCACGCTGCGGTCCAGCTCACCCCAAACCATGTCGATTGGGTTCAGGTCTGGTGACTGTGGAGGCCAGGTCATCTGGCATAGCATCCCATCACTCTCCTTCTTAGTCAAATAGCCCTTACACAGCCTGGAGGTATGTTTGGGGTCATTGTCCTGTTGAAAAATAAATGATGGTCCAACAAAACGCAAACCGGATGGAATAGCATGCCGCTGCAAGATGCTGCGGTAGCCATGCTGGTTCTGTATGCCTTCAATTTTGAATAATTCCCCAACAGTGTCACCAGCAAAGCACCCCCACACCATCACACCTCCTCCTCCATGCTTCACGGTGGGAACCAGCCATGTAGAGTCCATCCGTTCACCTTTTCTACAAAGACATGGTGGTTGGATCCAAAGATCTCAAATTTGGACTCCTCAGACAAACCACAGATTTCCACTGGTCTAATGTCCATTCCTTGCGTTCTTTAGTCCAAACAAGCCTCTTCTGCTTGTTGCCTGTCCTTAGCAGTGGTTTCCTAGCAGCTATTTTACCATGAAGGCCTGCTGCACAAAGTCTCCTCTTAATAGTTGTTCTAGAGATGAGAAGGTGTGTCCAAACTTTTGGTCTGTACTGTAAATTAGTTTGAAAAATATTCTATCATTTTTTTTACTAAGTTTCTATACACCGTGTGCAGAATTATTAGGCAAGTTGTTATTTAGAGGGGTGTTTTTTTATTATTGATCAACAACTATGTTCTCAATCAACCCAAAAGACTCATAAATATCAAAGCTAAATATTTTTGGAAGTTTGAGTGGTTTTTTTTTTAGTTTTGGCTATCTTAGGAGGATATCTGTTTGTGCAGGTAATTATTACTGTACAGAATTATTAGGCAACTTAATAAAAACCAAATATATTCCCATCTCACTTGTTTATTTTCACCAGGTAACCCAATATAACTGCAGAAAATTTAGAAATAAACATTTCTGACATGCAAAAACAAAAAAATTAGTGACCAATATAGCCACCTTTCTTTATGATGACACTCAGCAGCCGACCATCCATAGATTCTGTCAGTTGCTTGATCTGTTTACGATCAACATTGCGTGCAGCAGCCACCACAGCCTCCAGACACTGTTCCGAGAGGTGTACTGTTTTCCCTCCCTGTAGATCTTACATTTTATGAGGAACCACAGGTTCTCTATGGGGTTTAGATCAGGTGAACAAGGGTGCCATGTCATTATTTTTTCATCTTTTAGACCTTTACTGGCCAGCCACGCTGTGGAGTAGTTGGCTGCATGTGATAGAGCATTGTCCTGCATGACAATCATGGTTTTCTTGAACGATACCGACTTCTTCCTGTACCACTGCTTGAAGAAGTTGTCTTCCAGAAACTGGCAGTAAGTCTGGGAGTTGAGCTTTACTCCATCCTCAACTCGAAAAGGTCTCACAAGTTCATCTTTGATACCAGCCCATACCAGTACCCCACCTCGACCTTGCTGGCGTCTGAGTCAGAGTGGAGCTCTCTGCCCTTTACTGATCCAGCCTCTGGCCCATCCATCTGGCCCTTCAAGAGTCACTCTCATTTCATCAGTCCATAAAACCTTTGAAAAATCAGTCTGAAGATATTTCTTGATCCAGTCTTGACGTTTAATCTTGTGTTTCTTGTTCAAAGGTGGTGGTTTTTCAGCCTTCCTTACCTTGGCCATGTCCCTGAGTATGGCACACCTTGTGCTTTTTGATACTCCAGTAACGTTGCAGCTCTGAAATATGGCCAAACTGGTAGCAAATGGCATCTTGGCAACTTCACGCTTGCTTTTCCTCAATTCATGGGCAGTTATTTTGTGCCTTTTTTGCCCAACACGCTTCTTGCGACCCTGTTGGCTATTTGCCATGAAACGCTCGATTGTTCGGTGATAACGCTTCAAAGGTTTGGCAATTTCAAGACTGCTGCATCCCTCTGCAAGACATCTCACAATTTTGGATTGTTCAGAGCCTGTCAATTCTCTCTTCTGACCCATTTTGCCAAAGGAACGGAAGTTGCCTAATAATTAAGCACCCCTTATATAGGGTGTTGATGTCATTACACCGCACCCCTCCTCATTACAGAGATGCACATCACCTGATTTACTTCATTGGTAGTTGGCTCTCAGCCTATACAGCTTGGAGTAGGACAACATGTATAAAAAGTATCATGTGATCAAAATACTCATTTGCCTGATAATTCTGCACACAGTGTAAGTCTCCATGATGCCAGAAGAGAAACAATTATTCCATAATCTGATCCTAGTCATATTCCCTTCTGGCTTCTTTTTCCTACGCTATGTTGTTGTAGGTATATAATAATATTTTTTAGCATCAGTTATGTTCTGCTATAGTTATACTTCTAATGTGTACAATGTTTTTCTCTTACCTTGCAGACAACACAGATTTTTACAGGAATTGTCCTTATATCCTTTGACATTATGGTGATGACCTCTGGTTATCTTGGGATGATAGCCTATAGTGGTGTCCCCATATGGGCTGGAATATTGGTAAGATATATACACTTATACCAGCAGTATGCTATTTATTACTTTGGTTCTTGCTATTTTTTTTAGCTTAGACACAAGAGCTGTGATCAGTGACTATGGCATAAATCCGGTGTCTGCCAAGAGTCCGCGGTGGTCTGAGCTCCTGTCTCAGCATTGGCTCTGGTTGCTTTTCTCTCCCTCCGCAGTGAAGCTCTGGAAGTTTTGTATTAACCTCTTGCTGACCAAGCAATTTTTAATTTTTTTGCATTTTGGTCCACCCCTTGTAGTGTCGGCATCCCTGAAGGGATGCAGACTTACTCACTGCCCCAACCTGGTCATATCCTTCCCCGCACTCCCTTGGCCATGTAAGCTTGCTGCTGCTTCCTTCCCCTCCTGGGGCCTGTGGACGCAGCCCAGGTCTCCCAGGAGAGTGCTTGGGGCAAACGCGCACACCGGCCCTCCTCTTAAAGGGCCGTCACGCTATTTGAAGGAAATGCCTCTCAGCCTGAGTGACTGAGCTGTGGGCAGAGTTTCACCATACATCACAGCCCAGCATCGCTTGTGCTTGTGGCGCTCTGTGGTTAAGAAGAGAGCGTGCAAAATGATGGGCTGTGACGTGGATGAAACTCCGCCCACAGCCCAGTCACTCAGGGAGACTGGGTCATGCCTTGGTGATGCCAAGTAAACTTCCAATTCCGGAAGTTGACGTGACATCACCAGACATCAGGTGTCACTGCAGCCCGGGTCACATGGTAGGGGATGAGTGGACAGCGATAGCGCCACTCACACACAGAATGGTCAACAGAAGGCATTTAGAAAATGCCTTCTGTCACAGTTTTACACCGATGTGACCACTATGCTTTGTAGTGGACCATCTCTTTAAATGCCATAGTTAGAGATTGACAGAAGCATTTAAAGAGTTAACAGCAATGAGCGTAGCTCTGCTAGCAACTGTTGGAGGGAAATGATGGCTGTGTAAACATAATCATCATCAACCAGGAATGATTCAGGCTAAGCTCCTGAGTCTTCATCAAAGATGTGGACCCGAAATCGGACATATTGCTTGGTATATCCAATGTCGGGAACGGGAAATTGGTTTAACCAATCCAGCCACAAGCTCATTAAGAAGTCAGTTTTCACTTATGTGATGCCTTCTTTGCAATATACCATTGGTGTTGTCACTGCAGTTGGGGAGGCAACTCAAGGCTGTTTGCCTGCTATATTGGTACGCCTATTAAAGAGGACCGACCACCGGGATTTTTATATATAAATTAAAGCCAGTGCTATACTGGTGCTATCATGCTGATTCTATACATACCTGTAGTTCTGAGATCGGATGTATACTTTCTGAAATACAGGCAAGTAAAGTTTGTGAAATGCACTTAGTTGATTGATAGCAGCTACAGAATATCCAATAGATAGGGTTGGGAATAAATAGCAAAACCAGACCTGTCTGCCTCCCTCCCTCCTCCCCTTGTAATAACAGAGACAGAGGGACAACCTATTAGATATTCGGTAGCTGCTATCAATCAAATAACAGTGCATTTCACAAACTTTACTTGCCTGTATTTCAGAAAGTATACATCCGATCTCACAACTAAAGGTATGTATAGAATCAGCATGATAGTGCCAGTATAGCACTGGCTTTAGTTTATATATGAAAATCCCGATGGTTGATCCTCTTTAAACCTAGCTTGTGGCTATATTGCAGTGTACTGTAATAAAGTTATAACACAGTGTGTTGTACAAATTTTCCATTTTCCAGGTTCAAATACCACATGGAGACTAATAAAATATTTTTAAAATAGTTACAAATTCATAGGTGCTGATCTGTAGTACCCGGTTGATGGAGCTGTGCTGTTTGGCTCTGCAATGGTTTACATCTGGCCTGATCTGAGAACAGCTGATCAGTGGGGGTGCACGCTGTCAGCCCATCACACATCTGATATTGGTGACTTATTCTGGGAATACTTTATACATTTCATCTCAGTCAAACCACCACATTATAAAAAAGCAACATTAAAGGGAACCAATCATCAGGATTTTCCTATATAAGCTAAAGCTAGTGTTATACTGGAACTATCAGGCTGATTCTATACATACCTTTAGTGGGCAGCTCGGATGTTTAGGTTTTGAAATTCACACCCAGGTCCTGCTAGGTTAATTGTATCATACTTATTCTAATTCTAACAGGGGGAGGGGATAACTATGAATACCTCCACAGATATTATCTGATCCTCAGCTGCTGTCACTCAACAAGGAGCTAATTTTATAAACTTTACTTTATTGTATTTCAAAACCTAAAAATCCGAGCTGACCACTACAGGTATATATAGAATAAGCCTGATAGTGCCAGTATAGCACTGGCTTTAGGTTATATACGAAACTCATGGTGATTGGTTCCCTTTAAATATTCAATACCAAAAAATCCCATGGAGAGTAGTGTTATGTGATAGTCAATGTTAAGAGCGCATGTTGGGGGAGACCTCTAGGGGGTCTCTCAGGGTCTCGAAGGAGGATTCCAGATTAGAACTGCGCAGATGTATATGGATCAGGAAAAATGACCAAACAGAGACGTATCTCTATCCGGGAGAAGCTCAATGCTATTCTAACCCGTATATTGTAAAACAATCACAGTTATGCATTTCATTCACTACATTCGGATTGCTGTTGACCAATTATCTAACTTGATTTCACTTACTACCTTATTTGGCTAGAGTTTCTTACAAGACTATACTGTCCTTGAAATTGTCTCTCCAGGAAATGAGACAAACTCTAGCGCCACCTATTGGAAGTAGCGATCCTAAAATTCAAAATTGGCCTTTTAACAAGCCTTTTCATATGAGCTAGGATATATGCCAGATCAGATTCCCAATTTGCAGACACAGTGTTTCGGGGTGATTGCCCCTCGTCAGTGCAAAGTATGGGTATCTGAGCTGGCTTATGAAAAGCTATGTGGGGACCACGGGGGAAGACTATTCTCCTTATGGAGACCTGACAAACCAGTCTGACTTTCAGTGGTAAGGGGACTTATAGCTGTAATGCCCCTCTGGGAATTATTCAAATTGTCTCTGCAGGAAAGGAGACAAACTCGATACTGTCCTTGATAAGGCACCTGGAGATAAGCAAAAGTCTATGCTCAGGACATCAGCAGCTTGTTACTGACACTCAAGGGACCAGTTTGAGGTGGTCTCCTGAATGCCTGCATTGTTCAGCTTAACATAATTAGTTTCAATAATACATTCCAGAAGGTGCATCCTAGTATACAT
The DNA here is from genome assembly GCF_048569485.1 of Anomaloglossus baeobatrachus. Lineage (NCBI taxonomy): Eukaryota > Metazoa > Chordata > Amphibia > Anura > Aromobatidae > Anomaloglossus > Anomaloglossus baeobatrachus. The sequence goes on along the minus strand of NC_134363.1, from coordinate 142,827,127 downwards.
GATAGCATTTAAGCAATGGTTATACAAAGACAGATTATCTTATTATTTTGGACAATTGATTCATAGCCTGCACCTTTACACGCACATATGACTTTGTGCTAAATGTCTCATTAGTACTTCTATCTTATTCATTTTAGAACTATTTCTCTTTTCTAACAAAAGATTTTGGAAAACTTGATTGAGGGTGAAGCCGGATTAAGGGGTACTTTGCACGCTGCGACATCGCTAGCCGATGCTAGCGATGCCGAGCGCGATAGTACCCGCCCCCCGTTGCACATGCGATATCTTATGATAGCTGCCATAGCGAAAATTATCGCTACGGCAGCTTCACACGCACTTACCTGCCCTGCGACGTCGCTCTGGCCGACGACCCGCCTCCTTCCTAAGAGGGCGGGTCGTATGGCGTCACAGCGACATGACACGGCAGGTGGCCAATAGAAGCGGAGGGGAGGAGATGAGCGGGACGTAAACATCCCGCCCACCTCCTTCCTTCCGCATAGCCGGTGGAGGCAGGTAAGGAGATGTTCCTCGCTCCTGCGGCTTCACACACAGCGATATGTGCTGCCACAGGAACGAGGAACAATATCGTATCTCCTATTGGTGCGACATTATGAAAATGTCCGACACTACACAGATCACCGATTTATGACGCTTTTGCGATCGTTTATCGGCGCATCTAGACTTTACACGATGCGATGTCGTTACCGGCGCCGGATGTGCGTCACTTTCGATTTGACCCCGACAATATCGCAGTATGTCACAATGTGCAAAGTACCCCTAAGTATCCACATATCACATATAGAATTCTATTCTATTTACTTACGTTACATTTATATTACTTTCATTTTTCTAGTTTATTATTTCTGGATCTCTCTCCGTGAACGCTTCAGTAAAACCAACGGTTGGAAAGGTAAGTAAGACCCCGTAACTCCCATATCCCCGATCCCCTCCCGTCACACTTATTTCTTTTGCTTTGAAAACAGTAACTGTATTTTGGTCCTGCCAATAAAGCCAATTTGAATTTGACCATGAACTGTAAATAAACGCTTTTTTGGGGGACAAACAAAACTGCTAATTTTTCTAGAGTTAAACAATAGTATGGAAATTATGTCAAAGAGAGAATTAAGACAAAAAGTATGTATTACATCATTCAGTCCCTGGTACCATCCAGCTATGCCCAATCACACCACTTACAGCTTATTCTGTACTAGGAAAAAGTAGATCTGACTTAAAGGGAACCTGTCACCAGGATTCAGCACTATAAAGTAAATACATGGCTATAATGGTGCTGTGATGCTGATTAAATGGATACCTGCGGTGAAGGAATCCAATCTGTGGTTGTTGAATTATCGTCCTCTAAAGTTTTCATGATGCTGTCATCCATGCGTCGCTTGTGCATCGGGGTAGGACTTGGAGGTTGGATCTTCTTCTACTCTGCCTGCCTCTTCTGTTTTTTCTGCAGGTCACTGATTATTTATTATTTACTGTATAGTGCTGAATCTTACTGGGAACCTGTCTCCAGATTTGGCCCTGTAAGCTGCGGCCACCACCAGTGGGCTCTTATATACAGCATTCGAACATGCTGTACATAAGAGCCCAGGCTGTTGTGTAAAACGTAAAAATTACTTTATAATACTCACCTAACAGACGGTGCAGTACCAATTGGTCGGAAGGGTGTCTCCAAGTCTTGTGCCTCCTCCATCGGCCATATTTGTCCTTCTTATGAAGCCTGGGTGTATGACGCGTCCTACGTCATGCACACTCGCCGGCATTGAGGTTCTATGCAGGCGCACTTTGATCTACCCTGAGCAAGGTAGATCAAAGTACTGTAGTGAACCTGTGCAGCACCTCAATTGTGGCTAGTGTGGATGACGTAGGACGCGTCATGCTGCCAGGCTTCAGAAGAAGGAAGCCAAAGATGGCCGAAATGGGAAGTGCCGGACCCGGAGAACAGAGACACCTATCCGACCAGTCTGAATCGCACCGTCCCTTAGGTGAGTATTATAAAGTGAATTTTACGTTCTGCACAGCGACCTGGGCTGTTATACACAGCATGTTAGCATACTGTATATAAGAACCCACTGGTGGTGGCCGCAGCTTATAGGACCCAAATCTGGTGACAAGTTCCTGTTAAACAAAAATAATTGTATTTACTGTATAAGTTCATATTCTTTTATTGAGAATTTTTAGTTTTAATTATGAGGGTGTTGGGTGGGGAGATAAGAAAGGGGGGAAGATTGTGGAAGGAAAGGGAGAGAAAACTATGGTAAAATAATAAGGATAGGTCATCAATGTAAAAGTAGGGGACAACTCCTTTAACTGAGAGCCCATCATGACAGTATATTAGAGACTTAGTAGCTCTTATCTGATTCCTAACTCCGACCACATCAAAGTTACAAAAGTCTAAGCGGTAACTTCTCTCCTTTTGGACATGTCTGATATGCCAGTGTAAGGAGACTTATAGGCCATGTAATGCTCCTCCTCTGGGACATTAAAATATGTAAATTGCGTATTCAGAGGAAGGGGACTAGAATACCTATTCGAAATAGCAATCCTAAAACTCAATATGGACCCTATAACCAGCCTTACCATATGACTAGGATAAAAACCAAACCAGAATCTCAATTTGAAGACACAATGTTTCGGGGTCTTGCCCCTCCTCAGTGCAAAGTATGGGTTCTGATTTGGCTGTATTAGAGGCTTATGACGTCATTGAGAAGTGCAGAAGACCAGTGTTAGATACCTCAGAGAGCAGCGGTAGGTGACTATATAAACACACACTATATTACATGTGTAATACCCACGGGGAACTAAGGGGGATAAGTCCGCACCTTGTACTCGTCGCCAGGCCTGTGATGCAGGTCTCTGCCGTGTCATGGGTGGCCTGGTCCGGTTCTGTGGCCCCCGAGGTGTAAAATAAATGGGGAATGGAAGGTAAATGAAGGGGGTGGGTTGTGGGTTTGGAGGAGGTAGTGGGAGAAGTAGAAGGGATTGTCTTCTGTGACGCCACCTGTGGATTGCGGCCAGGAGTGGGCTGCCGCTGCGTGTCTCTATCCACTGGGGCTGGTGGTGTTTGCAGCCAGAATCGTGTGGCTCCCACAAGCGGAGCGGGCCCCAGGGAGATGGCAAGCTGGTGTTCGCCATAGGCGCTGGGGCGTGGGAGGGCGGCTCGAAGCTCCAAGTCTCCAGGCCCCATGAAGAAAAGAGAGCCCCCCAGTTCTGGGCACTCAGAGAGTATCCACAAGCAAAGTGTCCTGCCCAAAGTGTCCTGCGCAGCGCTGACAGATTGGCTGCCTGGCAGCATCATACCGGTCAGGGACTGGAGGCAGAGGGCTTCTTGCTCGGCGACGCCAGGGGAGGTCACCAGCATTTGAGGTGAGCTTGATGATGGCGGGTTGCTGGATTCTTGGTTTAACTTGTACCGCTTTGGTCAGGATCGCCATGCCTTTGATGAGCTCCAGGAGGTGGAGTCGCAACTCGTCGATGGTATCTTTGCTCACCGCTTGCTCCTTGGCTCGAAGCCTCAAAGTTTACCAGTTACGTCTGGTGGTGGGACTCTGCTTCGTACCTTTTCTAGGTACCGCCCACGCTTTTCGTGCTCTCTTCTTGGCTCCACCCACAACGCGCTGGCTTTTTTCCTGCTCTCTGCAGCCATTGGCGCCCGTTGTTTTTGGTCAGCGCCAATCACAAAGTCTTTGGAAAACTCAATTTTGCTCAGCTCAATCTGTTAAAGCGCACAGTACCAGTTTGTTGCGGACACGGGATCCTGTTCATGACACCAAAATGTAACACCCACGGGGCACTAAGGGGGATAAGTCCGCACCTTGTACTCGTCGCCAGGCCGGTGATGCAGGTCTCTACTGTGTCATGGGTGGTCTGGTCCGGTCCCGTGGCCCCGAGGTGTACAAGAAACAGGGAATTGAAGGTGAATGAAGGCAGTGGGTTTGGAGGAGGTAGTGGGAGAAGTAGAAGGGATTGTCTTCTGTAACGCCACCTGTGGATTGCGGCCAAGAGTGAGCTGCTGCTGCTGGGGCTGGTGGTGTTCGCAGCCGGGTTGTTGTGGCTCCCCACAGGCGAAGCAGGCCCCAGGGAGATGGCCGGGGCGCGGTGCCGGTAAATGAAGGAGTCAAGACAGGGATTCTGGTTCAGGTCTTTTACTCACTGGTTGGAGTTTTTGTCCGAAAATGTCGGTTTCGCTGCTGGTAAGTCTCTGGTTATCCAGTGCAAGTTCAAGGCAATTATCGGTGTCCGTGTAAAGTGTCCTTTTGTAGAACGCTCTCCACTGGTGCAGAAAGGAACCCGGGCTGAGCTCGAGGCTCCAAGCCTCCAGGCCCCACAAAGGAAAGAGAAAGTTGAAGTAGGTGTTGATAGAACCGGTGTCCTGACTCAACTGCGTATATGACTGACTTGCTCCTATTTCTACCCCAAGTGGCACCGACCCCCCCAGTGGTTGTCCTGGTGACCGGAAAGTCCCACTCTTCATGATGACTAACCCCCCTGCCTACCCCAGTCCAACCCCTAGTGGGAAGGCACCTGTTTGTGAAATAAGAACACCGGCAATTAACCCTGCACTTACTCCAGATAGGCACTGCACCTTAAAAACAATTGCAGTACCCTGTGGCGACCAGAGCCCCAGGGGTGTCACACGTGCACATACACACACACTGAATCAATGCAAAAGTTAATGTGAGTGTTTCAGTTTTTTACAGTCCCATTTTTTACAGGGATATTCCCGTCAACAATAGATGGGAATATCCTTTTAAGTAATGAATGTTATTTTGTCTTTTAGGTAAAGGCAAGCTTGTTTATGAACATTGTCACTACTCTATCAGCAGGTTGTGGAATGATAATTGGTCTAATTGAGTTTTTCGTGGTACCACTTTTAATCGAATATGAACTGAACTTGACATATTGTGCATATTATAAAAGCGATAAACAATGTTTAGGAGAATTTTCTGGTTTGGTAAGAATCATTTTTATGTTATTCTGTTAATATGCTGCTTATTACAACCTCTCTCTATAGGTACAATGATTAACCCTACATATAGGGAAGGTATGAGTTTAGAAAACTTGGTTGCTATAAGTATCATGTAATGAGTTTCTTATGGAATTAAAGACATATTTTTCCTAATTCAACAAGTTTTCTATCCTGTTTAGAATTTCAAAAAACCTATTAAATGTTTAATTTTGGTTTCTCTTGATATTTAGCGCTATATAATGCCATCTTTCCAGCTCTAGTTTAGATAATTCACTCCAGATGTATATTCTTGCTAAGTTCATTATTAGTCTCCAGTCTCGTGGCACCAAACCACTTGATAAAGTCCTCTGTAGATGTATGGCAGTTCCAGTAGGGCCCATACTAGGATCTCAAAGGGGGCTGAAAGAGAGAACCACATGACTAAGATGCCTGCCAGGCCCTAGTTTTGGTTATGAGGGGTGGTAAAATGGGTGTTTAGGGAAATAAAATGGCATTCTGAAGGCTTAGGGGGGTTTGGGTCTGTTCAAATGTAATTGAGGGATCAGCTGAGGGTCCTCCTTAGAAGTCTTACCTGATTAGTAGCGGGGGCAGGGTATATAGAGTACGCAGGGAAGGGCTAGAGCAGTCCATTGGTAGATCAACGTGTGGATCATCACCGTGACTATGGAGGCCCTTATGTAACAGTGCAAGTCCCTGGCATCAGAAAAAAAGACCAGCCTGGCTGCAGGAGTAGTTGATGGTATTGAGCAGCGAGGATAGCAAGGCGGCTGCCGAACCAGTGCCTCCAAAATGCACCAGAAGGCGCGACCCCCAGAGAGGGGTACTATTAGATAGGTACTCTTCGAGTGCAGTGGTGCAGTCACTGAAGGGCATACCTCTCAACTTTTAAAGACAGGAAGAAGGACATGTGTTTCAGCACTCTGACAGTTATTTTGCCCCTATTGAAGATCCTTAATGTTCTTACTCACTATGATACCCCTTCCAACATAGAGAATTATACCCCCGAAAGCCTCAGTACAGTTTGATGACCCAACAGCGCCCCCAACACAGAATGATGTCTCCACATTCCTCCACTCAAAAAACATGATGCCCAAACACAGTGTAATGGTCACAATAGTCCTTCATACAGTATGATGGCTCCCACATCCTCTGTATAGTATGATAGTCACCACAGCCCTCCACACAATATGGTCACCACAGCTCCCCATACAGTATGATGGCCCCCACAATCCCTGTATGGTACGATAATCACCACAGCCCTCCACACAGTATGGTCACCACAGCTCCCCATACAGTATGGCCCCCACAATCCCTGTATGGTACGATAATCACCACAGCCCTCCACACAATATGGTCACCACAGCTCCCCATACAGTATGATGGCCCCGACAATCCCTGTATGGTACGATAATCACCACAGCCCTCCACACAGTATGGTCACCACAGCTCCCCATACAGTATGATGGCCCCCACAATCCCTGTATGGTACGATAATCACCACAGCCCTCCACACAATATGGTCACCACAGCTCCCCATACAGTATGATGGCCCCCACAATCCCTGTATGGTACGATAATCACCACAGCCCTCCACACAGTATGGTCACCACAGCTCCCCATACAGTATGATGGCCCCCACAATCCCTGTATGGTACGATAATCACCATAGCCCTCCACACAGTATGATCAACACAGCTCCCCATACAGTATGATGGCCCTCACAACCCCTGTATAATATGATAGTCACCACAGTCATTCACACATTATAGTCACCACAGCTCCCCATACAGTATGATGGCCCCCACAACCCCTGTATAGTATGATAGTCACCACAGCCCTCCACACAGTATGATCACCACAGCTCCCCATGCAGTATGATGCTTCCCATAAACTCACAAACAGAATGATATCCCCACAGAGTATGCCCCCCCCCCAAAAAACATACAGTATGATCCTCCTCCGAAATTCCAGGCTCAATAATATAATGGAATGAAGAAAGCTTACACTCACCTAATCCTGGTTTCTTATACACTGTAGGTAGCCGCTGCCTTCTCTTTTAGCTTGTATAACAGCAGGCTGGCGCAGGCGCACAATGCAGTGATGTCATTGCGCCACCCAACGTCCCCTACGTAGCACCAGCCTCCAACAAGCAGCAGGCTGGAAGTAATTGGCAGTCTACTGGAAAAAGAAGTGGAGCAAAGAGCCCACATCTTATTGCTCCTCCACAGGTGTTAACAGTATTGGGTCTGATGTTTGTTTTTTGCTTCTGGTTTCTTCTAAAATTGAAAAACAAACTTTTTTTTTTATTTTTTTAGGTTGTCTATTATGGTATTATATCACTAAATGTACTCCTTTTCGTGCTGATGTTTTGCATTTCCATATCTACAAGTGTGTTTGCCTGCAGAACTGTCTGCCGATCGTCTTTTGAAGAAATAGTAAGTTGTTAATGCTACAGTCTATTTTAGCTTTGGGCAAAAAGATTGGCAAGACCGTAGTCCAACGTCCACACTGGCAATCTGTGGCAGCTGGAACAGGACAGTGTGAACTTCCTTGGCTAGGTCTTGTGAATATTTTTTGCTAAACTCAGGTCTAGTTCAGTCACCAAAAGCACTTGGCGCAACTTCCAACAATGTTATGTGCAAAGTTAGGTCTCGTGCTTACGAGTGACCACCACCTTACACGTCCCTCACATGAGTGACAACCTCTCTGATACTATGGATCAGGAGGGGGGGGTAAAGATTTGTCTCCACTATGGCAGGACCACAAGCTGTGAGCAAACAGGAGGAAAGAGAGCCATCTGGGAGTTTAAAATTCTCATCCTGTTTTGACACACAGACTAGTCATAATTTGACCCCTTGTCTTGGTTCATGCATCCTCTCCCGGGGTTTTAGGTCTCATGGGAGGGGCTTGTTCCATCCTGCCTCATTCTAGGAGGCTGTGCTGCCATATCTTGGTGCTGCTATCTCCAGGATGCCGCCAGTAATAGTTCCTGCTCTGCAGCGTGCACAACTGGTTCCCATGTGTCTGACTCTGGTCCGTGCCGTCTCCCAGCTACCTCTTCCTGACCTGTGTTCTCTCTGTACCAATGGTTCTTCCCGTCCTGCTGATCCAGTTCTGTCCTGTGTCTCCTTAGTCCTGACTGTATGATCCCCGGTCCCGTCCGGTCTCTCCACCTCCTCTTTACATACTTTGATCTCCCAGCAACTGACCTTGGTTTCTTTCCCCACCTTCGGCTTTGTTTTGCCCTTCTGCCTCTGATGTTACTTCCTGGCCTCCGACACCCTTGCTTCCACCTGTTAACGGCTTGCTTTCTCCCCGGTACTGATGAGATATCCTGGCATTAGACTGGCTAGCTGACGAACTTGCTTCGGTTTTCCCCACAAGCAGAACATGAAATCGCTTAGGGCCGTTTCACACATCCGGCATTTCGCCGGATCCGGCACGCATGCAGTACAGTAGATTCATATATAGTGGAAGCACGACACCATGTGGACAAATGTGGTTGTGCATGAAGCACACAACCGCATGGTGTCGCGCTTCCACTGTAAATGAATCTACTGCACTACATGCGTGCTGGATCCGGCAAAATGCCGGATGTGTGAAACGGCCCTTATGCACTCCAAATGTTAAAAAAACAAGACCATAATATATGGCCATTAACAAAAGCTAATATACTGGATATTGTTTCTAATTGTTAACACAATTTTTTACAATGTAAACTCAACATTTAAAGGGTAGCCTAACTTTTTAAAATGTATCAGTCCTTCCAAAGTTATCAATCTTTGTAATATACTCCATCACCTTATCTTGCTTCAATTGCTCTGAAACTCCATGCTGAAAAGGCTGTTTTATCTGCCTTGTTCATGCACTGAGAACAGCTGTTTTGAACTGCAGGTTTTGCAAATCTCTGTATATCTGTGTGACCATCTCTTTTCCCCTTCCCCATGCGCAGATTCTCGGGGAGAATCTTTGAATATACTGTAGTCCAAGCATAAGAGGGGGAACAGGGAAGAAGCTCACAGTAGTGTTCAGATATTTACTCGTCCTACAGTCCAAACCAACTACTCTCAGTGCATGAACAAGACAGTTCAAGCAGCCCTTTCAGTGTGGAGCAGGGTAGGGGCATTTAATTGTTCTGTGGGACCACATGAGAGACCGTGACCGGCGTGGAGAGCCGAAAGAATAGGCTGAAATTAATTCTGCTCAAAATTAATATTCACATGTGAATTCTAATTATTATTTTATATTAATATTGGCTCACTTAATATTGAGCAGAATTAAGTATACTGACATCCCCTTTTATACAGTATGAGCCCACACAATGCCCCCTCTATATATAGCATGAGCAGTCACATAGCTCTCCCTACAGGATGAGCCCTCACATAGCCCCCTATCTATTGTATGAGCCCAAACACAGAACACGTATATACAGTATCAGCCCACATACGCCTACGCCCCCCTACATACAGTATGAGCCTCGATACAGCACCTAACATACAGTATAAGCCCCCACATAGCCTCAAATCTACAGTATGAACCCCTACATAACCTCCTTATATACATTATGAGCCCCACATAGCCTCCTATATACACTATGAGCTACACATAGCCTCCTATATACAGCATGAGCCCCCATATAGCCTCCTATATACATTATGAGCCCCCTCATAGCCTCCTATATACATTATGAGCCCCACATAGCCTCCTATATACAGTATGAGCCCCATATAGCCATCAATATACAACATGAGCCCCCATAGTGTCTTATATAAAGTATGAGCCCCCACATAGCCTCCCATATACATTATGAGCCCCACTCAGCCTCCTATATACATTTTTGAGCCCTACATAGCCACCTCTATACAGTATGAGCCCCATATAGCCTCCTATATACATCATGAGCCCCATATAGCCCCTATAAGCAGTATGAGCTTCACATAGCCTCCTATATACAGTATGAGCCCCCACATAGCCTCCCATATACATTATGAGCCCCACATAGCCACCTATATACATCATGAGCCCCACATAGCCCAGATAAGCAGTATGAGCTTCACATAGCCTCCTATATACAGCATGAGCCCCCACATAGCCTCCCATATACATTATGAGCCCCAGTTAGCCTCCTATATACATTTGTGAGCCCCACATAGCCACCTATATACAGTATGAGCCCCATATATCCTCCTATATGCAGTATTAGCTTCACATAGCCTCCTATATACAGCATGAGCCCCCACATAGCCTCCCATATACATTATGAGGTCCACATAGCGTCCTCTATACAGCATGAGCCCCCACATAGCCTCCCATATACAGCATGAGCCCCCACATAGCCTCCCATATACATTATGAGCTCCACATAGCCTCCCATATACAGCATGAGCCCCCACATAGCCTCCCATATACAGCATGAGCCCCCACATAGCCTCCCATATACATTATGAGCTCCACATAGCCTCCCATATACATTTCTGAGCCCCTATATGGCTACCGATACCTAGACCTCTATATACAAATTTAAAAAAAAAAAAATCACCACATATTCATCTTGCTCTCATTTCCCCGCGGCCTCTGTTGCACTGACGCTCCGCACAGCACCCACAACGATGTGATATTATTGCATCTGCTGTGCCTCATGTTGGTTGATGGAATATGGAGACAGCAGCCCCTCCTCCCCCAATTTGTTCACCACTATCCTGTGGATGCAAATTGCGGTGATATTGGGTAGGTGGGCAGTGGAGGAGGTCACGGTGCAGCCCGCGGGCCACTGTTTTTAGCCCTTCAGCTATTTTGGTCCGTGGGACTGACAGGCACAGTCAGAGGCACGGATGTGGCCCGCATACCGCACTTTGCCCAGCCATGGTGTGGAGTTTGAGAGAAAAGGAAGCAAAATAAGGTTATGTCATACATTACTTTAAAATGTTTCAGAACTTTGAAAAGACTGATCAATAATTTTAAAAAAACATCTTTCATGTTTTGTTAAAGAATATTAAAGATGACTCTACTACAGAAATACAAAAATGTACGGTATTTTATTTCAGAATGTGGTCATCTATCAAACCACGACCTTAAATGTACTGGACGCCACCAGAGATGTCCCTCCTGACTCCTCCGCAGACGTCTCATCCGCCCTAAAGACACAGACATGAAGTCATTGGTCGTTGCGATCCACAAATGTCAAGAAGAAGAATGCAAGCCAAATTCACCGGCACCGTCCTTACAAACAACCTGTGACTTTATAAGATTTCTAGGAACTGTACAATGTATAACTTCCCAAAAGTGTAATTAACAAGTCACGGTACGGTTTATATTGAATCGAATCACCAATGACCGTATATACGACCAACAGGAATTGTGTTTTGTACAATATAAACATTATAAACATTGAGGTGTAAGAAATAATGAACTGTATAGAGTAGATCTCCTGGCTGATCCCTTTTTTGTCTTATTTTATGGACAGCAGTTGTCTGGTTATTATTCATTTTCCAAGCAACAATTCCCTATTCAGCATGTACAGCCAATCTGAAGGACTAGAACTGCAGTGTAAAGCATGGGGGAGAGATAAAGCTGGATACATTGCATTTAGGCTGATGTTTTTGTCCAAAAAATAAAAAAGCACCTAAACAAAAAGGACTAATTTGCTAAGTTCACTAGGAAAAAAAGCACATTTCCTGGAAACACAAAAAAACGTAGATACTCCTCCCTGCAAGGAGTCACGTGACTGTTCGGCCTTCTCTGTGCATAGATACTCTATACTCTCTGAACCATCAGGGAGGAAATCTCAGGGTAAGGGTCCTCGTGTAACAAAACCGGTACCATTCTCATCCAGAAAAGTGTTGTAAGAGTGTGACCTACAGTCGTGTACCCCCCTGAAGACACCCTGGGTTTCATGACTAATTTGTGACATCTGCTGGTTTGCAGAGTTAGGCCTTGTGCGCACGCTGCGTTTTTTTTTACCTCGTTTTGCCGCGGTTTTTTGGGTGCAGTTTGTTGCCCAAAGCTGCATGTCTTTCCTTATCCCAGCAAAGTCTATGAGAATTCAGAAATGCTGTGCGCACGTTGCTTCATTTTTACTCGCAGTTTTTGGTGCAAATATTGAAGCAGCATGTCAGCTCTTTGTGTGTTTTTGTTGTGTTTTTAAAGCCCGTCCAGCCATTGAATACACTAAAAAAAAAAAATACAAGGCACAAAAACACACTAAAAAACCCCCACCAAAAACGCACCAAAACATACGCAAAAAAACATTAAAAACTGTTACGAGGGGGACCCGGGGAAGCGTGCCAAGATGGGAAATGGACTGCTTCCGCCGGTCAAGGTCCACTGTGCGGTGTAAGGGACCGCCGCTATGGTGGGTGAAGAGTGAGCGGGTTGCTGCTAGCGATCGTCTGGAATGTCACAGACGATCTATGTACACCGATCTGCCCTAACCCCTGAGGGTTGTATGGCACAGATCTCACGGCTCGGTGTACCTGTTGCACGGGGAAGCACAGAGGTGCCCACGCACGTGTGCCAGTGGAAGTCACGAGAATATGGCACGAGGGTAGCACAGAGGTGCCCACGCACGTGTGCTTTCAATAACCAGGTGAGTCCAATGGAGACTTGAGGAGCTCACCTGGGACAGGAACACGGCCTGTTGACGGGGGTACTGCCGGAGCAGCAAGGCAGGAACACGGCCTGCAAACGAGGTACTGCCGGAGCAGCAAGGGCCAAGCCCGCAAGAGACAGTAATGCCTGAGCAGTGGCGTGGCAGCACGCTGCCAGACATCCAAACATAGAAGGACGGTCGCGCGCCGCCATGATGGCAGGGGGAGCTTTTAAGGAGGTGCAGCTCCACCCGAGGGCGGGCGCGAGGCGGAGATGACGGACTTGACCCAATCAGGGTCCACGACGTCCCAGCCTGGCCAGTCAGGATTCACCACGTCACCAGCCTTGTCATCAAGCCGTGTGACGTCAGTGAGCGAATCAGGACCCACCACGCATTGCACATGCTCACCCTCCTGCCTCTGGGAAATAGAGGCGGGATCCTCGGTCTCACAATGTGCAGAGATAACGGGAATCTCACTGCTTCCCTGAGCAGTAAACCTCTGCACATTGCGCAGCCTCGCAGACCTTCGGGGCCGCTGAGCAGGAGAGTCTGCGGCAGGCCAGGAATGGGAGACCGCTTCACTCCTTGTAACAGGAGAACCACTAGGTGTCACCCTTCTGCTGCCTCTCTGAGAAGGTATCTCCTGCACACTGCGCAGTCTGGCAGACCTTCGGCGCTGCTGAGCAGGAGTGCTTGTGGCAGGCAAGGAATGGGAGACTGCCTCAGTCCTTGCCTCAGGAGAGCCACGAGATGTAACAAAAAACACTCCAAACAACACGCCAAAAAGACATCGAAACACACCAAAAACACACCAAAATGTACCAAAAAACACACCAAAACATACACAAAAAAACATTAAAAATACACCAAAAAGGCATCAAAACACACCAAAAAACACACCAAAAATACACTAAAAACATACCAAAAACGCCAAAAAGGCACCAAAACACACCAAGAAACACCAAAATGTCCCAAAACACCCCAACAAAACACTCAAAAAATGCACCAAAATGCACCAAAAAACACACCTAAAGCAACAACAAAAACACAAGAAACACACCAAAAACGCTCCAAAAATGCACCAAAAAAATGTGTTTTTTGCTACATTTTTCAGCAACAAAATGTGTTTTTCTGACACAAGCTGTGGTTTTTGGATGCAGAATAGCCTGAATAGACTAATTTATATTTTGATAGAACAGATGTTTAGAAATGCAGAGATACCAAATGTGTGTATTTTTTTTATATCTATATTTTTAATGGGGCAAAAGGAGGGTGTTTGAACTTTTGTTTTTTCTTTATATTTTTTCATATATTTAAAAACGTTTCTTTGTTCATTTTTTACTGTATGTGTTAGTCCCCTTAGAGGATTTATTTTCTGCACTTGTCTGTGCTATACATAGAAGTGCTGCAGCACTGCTATGTATAGCAAAAATCACAATCTACTATGAACGCCAGCCACAGGCTGGCTTTAACAGGAACATCATAATGACAAACACAAGGGTCATCAGCTGACCCCTGACTTTCATGGCAACCCATCGGCGCCCTGTGATCACTTCGCGAGTGCTTGATCAGCATGTAAGGAGGTGTTCCAGCTGTCATAGGCCCCCCTGAAGACATCATTGGTTTGAATGCAAATGTTATATAATGTTAATAATACTGGCCACAAGAGGTCATTGCCTCCCAGTTGATATGTTTAGATTTCCTTATGGGCTGCAGCATCCTATATATGGCTATGAGAGGGCTAACGTTAGGGATGGCCACTGTGGGGTGGGGGGGGAAAGCACAAGATGAAAGGAAGTTTCAGTGAAGGAAGGAGTTGTTCTAGTGAAGCTGGTGTAGTGTGAAGCATCTAGCAGAGAACAGCAAGATCCATAAAGGGTATTTGTTGGAGTGACAGTGGTCATATTGGCAAGCAAGGGCAAGCTAGAGGAGAACTGTGAGAAAGAAACCAAGAACAAAGAGTTCAGTGTTGGCCAACTTTCGGAGACCCGGTAAAGTGAGGGTGCTGCCCAGCTGAGAACATAAGGAAGAGTGGTGAGGATCTAACACCAGCCCTCATAAGGGATCACTGATGGTGGCTGTGGATGCAGGATACTCAGTGAAACACATTGATCCGTGGGTTCCTGTCTGTCCTCTTTATCTGGAAGTCCCATGGACCTTGTGAGGAGTGTAACAGGACCGGCCTGAAGATTTTCAGGTTATGAGTGTGACGCCCTGGACTAGCCAGGTAGTCACAGATAGGACCCCGCATTATACCAGTCCCTAACTAGGTAAAACCAGCCAACCACATTAAACCCTAGTCACCTCCCTCAGGGCTTGATGGACACACCAGGGGGGCAGAGCCAAGCGGTTGGCCACGCCCACCGAGGAGTTCAGAGAGCCTGAGGCGGGAAAAACGTCAGATTAGTTTTGGAGGTGAAGTAGAGAGGAGTTCAGGCCTGTAGGACAGGCCTGTGACAGACTGACAGGTGCCAGGGTTGGAGCCCGGGCACCTTTGGCTAGGAGGCATACGGAGGCCTCTGCCTGCAGGAGCCGGGAAGGCTGCTCGGTGGAACCGTGGTGGACCGGGACAGGGTAGTGGCCCGCCGGTACCGACCCGGGGAACCGACTCGGAAACCGGAGCACAAGAGGGGGTGCTCAGACCCTGAAACGAGGTCTAGAAACTACTGAGTTAATTAACTGATTGCAGTCTGGACTTTTGGTCCTTTCCCACCCAAAGTCCCTCATAGTAGACAACAGCCCAATGAGGGGAATAGCCACCGCCAAGGCTCAGAGATCCCACGGGCCAGCGTCTGCGGGCAAACGGGCTCTTCCGACATCCACAAGCCGGGGAGCGGACTCCTGATGCTGCAAGCGCAGGCAGCCCAACAGTTCAAACAGGTGCAGAGGAAATGCAGAGACCACCGACCGGGTAGGGGATCCCGACTGCAGCCGGCTGCGGGCACCGACCACCATCATTTTGGTTTACCAGAGACTCGAGTGTTTCATTCTAATAGTGAGTACACCAGTGCCCTCCGGCCGCCCATCTCCCTGCACCGCCAAAGCACCCCCAACGGGTCCCGGGGCCACCATCCCTGCCCACGGAGGGGTTAACAACTTGCTGCATACCATCTCCCCCGGATGCCCCGTAACTGCAGCGGTGGTGTCCACCTTCACCACATCCCGTGGGTGGCGTCACGAACTTAAAACACGACTCCGGCCATACACCTACGTCCCCAAACCACAATCCCCCTTTCAGTTGAAGTGACCGCGAGACCCCCGGGTCTGGAGACCCTCGAGCCACCCTCAGAAGGTCCGGACATAAGCATTAGCAATCACACATCCAGGACTCTCATTGTGGCATGCCGAGGTGCTGAAGTTTCCACATTCGCCCATCTATGGCTTCCGCCTTGGGCACCACTACAAGCATGTGGAATGACGCATCCCCCAGATGGTGCGTATTAAATGCCACAGTCAGAGATTGACACTGATATTTGACAGGTTAACAGCCACGGACAAAAATGCACTCAACCCACAATTGTTATAGGTGGATGTTGGCCGAAAAACTCAGCCATCATCTGCTTTGGAAAATGCAGTCTTGGAGTGCGAGACTTCATCAAAGTCAGGGACGTGACATATAATTAACATGTACATTATATGTCATGAAGGGGTTAAAGGAGTTGTCTGAAGTCCCTCTATGGATCACTCTTTGTGGCTGCAGACTTGTGAATCCTGACATTGTACATACTGTGCAATCCGAGGATTCTTCGGTGTCAGAGTCGGAAATGGCAGTCATGTGGCCGCAGATATGCAATATACAGATTCTGGCCAGAATCCGAGTAATGGGCCGCAGCCTCGCTCAATTCAAGTGTATTGTGCAAGGCCGGAAACAGTCAGATTCTAGCAGGAAGTCTGCATATCGTATATTTGTAGCCACATGACTGACGTTTCCAGCTCTGACACCACAGAATCTTTAAAAACGACAGTGTGTGTGTGTGTGATGTGCGGATTCACAAGTCTGTTGTTATATAGTGACAGAGTGATTGCACAGTTGTCGATAACCCCTTTAAGGCAAGTAGGAGACAGCCAGTGTCTTATATGCACCTGTGACGCCCTGGATTAGCCAGGTAGTCACAGACATAACACCATACACACCCCCTCCCCCGGATAGTTACACCAGTCAACCAAAAACCCTTGTTGCCTCCCTCCAGGGTCTGATGTCCACACCGGGTGGGGCGGAGCCAGGAGTTCACAGGCTTGGAGGCGGGAAAAGAGACAGATAGAGTTTGGAGGTGAAAGTGAGAGGAGTAAAAGTCTGTGTGTGTCTGGGTAGGAGCCTAGGCACCGTCAGCAAGGTCGGCAGACGGTGGTGGCCGTCTGCAGGAGTTAGCGGATCTCTGCGGAACCGTAGGACCGGCGTTGGCCCACCGGTACCGAACTGGGGAGCGGAGTGAAGTTAAGCACACCGGCAGGGCCATCGGACCCAGACTAGGCTTGGAGCCGCCGACAAAGGTCAAATCCGAAAGTGACCGGAACCCCCGGGGTTTCCTAACACCCAAGTCCTGATAGAAGGCAACAGTCCACACTGTGAGGATATACAGCCACCGCCACAGGCTAGAGATCCAAAGGCCAGCGCCTGCGGGCAAAAGGGCTCTACGGTACCAATACGCCGGGGAGCGGACTACCGTTGGGAAACCATCGGAGTCGACACAGTCTACACAGGTGCAGGGAAAGACAGCCACCATCAGCCGTCTGGGGAGAGCAAAGACTGCAGCCGGCTGTGGGACCTGTCCATCCGTCCGTTTTGGTTTACCAGACATTCTGTCATTGATTGTCTGAGTGAGTACGCCAGTGCCGTCTGGCACCGCGCCGCGCTGTCCCTGCAACCCTGCACCCCAGCCATCCAGCCTCCCCTGGTACACCACCGGGCCCCGGGATCACCAACCCCTACCCACGGAGGGGACAACATCCTAGCTGTTCCCTACCATCTCTCCCAGGATCCCCGTCACCAGCAGCGGTGGTGCCATCATCACCATGTCCCGTGGGTGGCGTCACGAACTATCTCCCCAAACAAACCATCCCTTTTCACTCACGGGTGAGGTGCGCTGCTCGAGTCCCCGGGTCCGGCCCACCATCTCTTCTCTCTTCTTTCCTGCCTGTCTCTTGTGTCCCCTGCCTGTCTCTTCTGTCTCTCTTCTTTTCTGCCTATCTCTTCTCTCCTACCTGTCTTCCTCTTTTGTCTCCTCCCTGTATCTTGCCTCCTACCTCAGTCTGTCTTGTCACTTCTTCCATCTTTTCTCTCTCCCAGCCTTTTCTTTCTTGTCTCCATCTCCCTGGCTGTTTTTTGGCCTCGCCCCCTCCATTTAGCCCCGCCCCTCCCATGTGGCTCCACAGTCTCCTGTGAAACTATGGAGGGGAGTAGAGATAAGAAGACCCATGGAAGTTTGATTCGGGGGGTGCAGTCGGACTTTTGATAAAGTTTGGGACCCGGACTTGACTTGAACCCCCATTGAATGTAGATACGAAATAAGGCACTCCTGAAGGAATGCTGGTGCTCAGATAAGATCCCACTTCATGTCAAAATAAAGAAAAGAATCTAGCACTCAGAAATACGTTGCAAATTAGGAATTTTTAATGATTTCTCAAGATGTACAATTATGCTCACAACTCTCCAAGCAACGCAGATCGCTGCTTCCTCGGCGCTTACCTCCATCTACTCACCCTGACAAGGCACTGCACAGAGTGTATGATTGACAAAGGTCTTTAAACCGAAATGTCACACTATTCTACCCCTTGTTAAGCCATAATTAAAAATGCCTAACTTGCTACATATTTCTGAGTGGCGGATTCTTTTCTATATTTTGAACTACAATGGAAGTCACTGATTGGGCAGTTCAGGTTTCCGCCCACATACAGCCAGTCATAAACAGATCACTTCCAGGAGCGGGTGGGTGAGGTTTTTCTTTTTTTTGGAGGGGGGAATTTGGTGCACACTACATCTAATCACGCTGTTGTTTCAAACACTTCATGTGGCTCGCACTGGGC
Source organism: Anomaloglossus baeobatrachus (assembly GCF_048569485.1). Taxonomy (NCBI): domain Eukaryota; kingdom Metazoa; phylum Chordata; class Amphibia; order Anura; family Aromobatidae; genus Anomaloglossus; species Anomaloglossus baeobatrachus. The sequence goes on along the minus strand of NC_134363.1, from coordinate 142,808,537 downwards.
TACGCACCAAGTGTACCCGAGCACAGCTATGCTCACATGAGTGGTTTGCATACATAAAGCACCCGATCTCTGTTTTTTAGGAAAAGTGTGTGTTTGATACAAACACTGAACCTCGGGTTCGCTCATCTCTAGATGGGAACCCTCCTGCTGCCGGAGGATTGTGCCACCCCATGAGAAACAGTAGAGGATCGGGGCACCTCTTCCTGCCGGTTCCGTGAACCAGCAGTGATTTTAACAACCGTTCAGGAGAACCAGTAAGAATCCCACCCTTGGACACACCTCAACCCGTGTGGCCCTCACAAGGAAAAATGGAGACCCTCACAACAGTCTGCTCTTTGAGCATAACCAGAAATATCAGAAATGTGCTGCCATATTTAATTGTTGATTTTATACCTCTGTATTGTGCAGAAGATGTATCACTTTAGTGCCATATCTCCTACCAGATGTATATGTGTTTTACTAGTTTGTTTAGTAAAGAAAAGTTTAATTTTCTTACTCCAGTCTCTCTCATTCATCATTATTTTTTCGGGTCCTGGCCTGCCATGTGTGCAGTTGCATCCACATGAGGGAAAGACACAACCAGCCAGGTTATGGGGTGGTTCACTACTCAGTATAATGGCCACTCATCGATATAAACCTCATAAAGAAGGCTTTATACAAATAGCTTGTTTAGTCAGTTCAGCCTCTGAGTGGCGCTATTGCGGTCCGCTCATCCCCATCACGTGCCCCTCGGGTTCCATGACCTCTGAGATCTGGTGATGTCACGTCAACTTCCAGTTGACCCGACATCACCGTGGCCGGCAACAGTCTTCCTGGGTGACTGGGCTGTGGGCAGAGTTTCAACTCACCCGCACTCTCATTTGCTGCAGAGCGCCGCAAGCAGGAGCGATGCTGCACTGTGGCGAGCGTTGACACTCTGCCCACAGTCCAGTCACTCAGCAAGACTAAGGCCGACCACGGTGATGTTGGGTCAACTGGAAGTTGACTTGAGATCACCGAATTGCAGAGGTCACAGAGCCCAGAAGGTCACGTGATAGGGATGAGCAGATGGCAATAGTGCCGCTCACAGGCACAATTAACTAAACAAGGTATTTGAGAAAAGCCTTCTTTGTGAGGTTTACATCGATATTTGGCCACTATGCTTAGTAAATCACCTGTTTAAGGGGTTAAAAGGGCAAAAAATGGCTTCCTCTTTAAGCCTATCGGCATCCCAAGTAATGGTCCCATTTTATGGTGACTTGTTAAGGCCCCATTACACGCAACGATATCGCTAACAAGATGTTGCTGGGGTCACGAAATTTGTGACGCACATCTGGCCTCGTTAGCGACGTCGTTGCGTGTGACACATACGAGCGGCCGCTAACAATCCAAAATACTCACCACATCGTTAATTGTTGACACGTCGTTCATTTTCAAAATATCGTTGCTCATTCTGGACGCAGGTTGTTTGCCGTTCCTGAGGCAGCACACATCGCTACGTGTGAAACCCTGGGAACGATGAAAAACAGCGTACCTGTGTCCTCCGGCAATGAGGTGGGCATGTCTGCCCTTTGGCTGCTCTCCGCCCCTCCGCTTCTATTGGACACCTGCTATGTGATGTCGCTGTGACACCGCACGAACCTCCCCCTTAAAAAAGAGGTTGTTCGGCGGCCACAGTGATGTCGCTAGGTAGGTAAGTATGTGTGACGCGTACCTCCGATATTGTTCGCCACGGGCAGCGATTTGCCCGTGACGCACAAACGACGGGGGCGGGTGCGATCGCTAGCGACATCGCTAGTGATGTCGCAGCGTGTAAAGAGCCCTTTAGGCTCTGCCATAGGTTGTTTCAGTGTTAAACGGATAGATCTCATACACAGTACAGAAGTAATGTAATGCATGAGTCGGGCAATCAAAGTAAACATAACATATATGTCCCATAGTGGAACAAAGTACAAATGTAAAAAAAAAAACAAAAAAAAAAAACACACAGTAAAGTATGTAAAACAAAAAACCCCAAAACATTAAAATAGGTAAAAAAAACAAAAAACAGTAGCATATGTAAAATAAAACAAACACAAAAAAACCATAAAACAATTTTTACCATTAAAAACGCAGATTTCGTATACATACAGAAAATAGCAAAAAAAAATAACCCAAAACAAGTATCGGACTATACAGAATAACACAAACTACAAAACTGTCACAATATTTATCTCGTATGTTGAACGTTATAGAATAAACCAACCACCATACTAACAAAAATAAATAAATAAAATAAAATAAATAAAGTGCAATCAAAAAGTCGTATGTAAAGAAAATTGTAATCACTGAAAACGTCAACTTGTCGCACACAAAAATAATCCCTCGTTTAGCTGTGTTGGGGAAGAAATAGAAAAGTTATAGCTGTCGGAATTTCTTTCTAAAAACAACAAGATATAAAAAAACAACGACAAAAAGAAACAAAAATCCGGTATACATAGGCAGCAGTGCAAAACATTGCTGTCAAACCAAAGGGATACTAAACAAAAGGGCCACATTTGCTCACTAGAGGAAAAAAAAAGCTGACACATTTCCCAGGAACACACAAAAAATGTAGTTACTCCTCCCAGCTGGGAGTCACGTGGTTGTGGAGCCTTTTCTGTACCCAGATCCTCCATACTTTCTGACCTAACGGGGAGGAAATCTCAGGGTAAGTCTTCAGATCACACAAATCAGTTACTGAGGATCTTCAGACTGATACATTGTGCCATAGTTTACTGTCAGGATAGGAGAGAGTTAATGCTACTGTGATCAGATCACTAAGCTGATACATTGTACCGACCGCTCAGCTGTATATAGTCAGTACAAAAAGAAGGCTACTATCATCCACTAACTGCAGAGATCTAGGAAATAGGGAGAAACTAAATCCTACAGATCACAGGCCACTTTATATAACTTTATTCATATTTTGGCTAATCTGGACCTTGTTTTTCCCACTTTATTGATTGCTAAAGCAGATTAGTCACTAGATTTCACAATACATATTGCAGAGATGATAAACGTTTTCCTACTATGGGCAGTTTTAGTTCTCGTCTTCTCAGTGATAGACTTTTTTTTTATTTTTTTGCTTTTTTGCATTTGAACTGTGTAGGTTTTTCTTCTCTGATATTTCTGCATTATATAAATAGTGATGATCGAGCGTGCATGCCTACAACTCAGTTACTAAGGATCTTCAGACTGATACATTGTGCCATAGTTTACTGTCAGGACAGGAGAGAGTTAATGCTGCTGTGATCAGATCAGTAAACTGATACATTGTACCGACCGCTCAGCTGTATATGGTCTGTACAACAAGAAGGTTATCATCCACTGACAGCAGAGATCTAGGAAATAGGGAGAAACTTTAAATCTCCTCCTGTGTCTCGTTATTGGAAATGCAATTAGTGACTTTTGTATCTGCGACAAATTCATTAAACGAGTTGCGCCTTTTTTCAAGTTGCCTTTTGTGCTTTGATTTTCTGACTTATTTCATTGCAGCGTTTAGAAAAATTCATATTTAAAGGGAACCTGTCACCTGAAATTTCCCTTTTAAAGACCCGCAACACACATCCGTTTAATTTGTACGTGTGCGGTACGTATTTGCACATACCGGAGACACGTACACACGCAGACCCATGTTATTCAATGGTAGATGGCACACACACGTAAAATCACACGGAACGTGTGTCTGTGTGGTAAGTACGTGTGTGCGCTTTTCTACCCGGACGACGTGTCCGTTTTTGGCCGGCAGCACGCAGGCACAGAACCACTAAAGTCTATGGGTCCGTGCCTGCACGAACCGCACACGGAGTATGTCCGTGTTCAGCACGTTTCGTGCGTGTGCGTTTTTACACTAGCGATCTTATTTTTTTTTTAATTAAATTCAGTATTCTTACCTTTTTTTCTGCTCTTCTCAGTCATACTTACATTGGCCCTCGGTTTTTTTCTTCCCCCGGCTTATACCGCTCCCCAATCACCAGCGCTGTGAGGAACAGCTGTGCAGAGAATACGCGGCAACAATTACTTTGAATATGCCGGCCGCTCATTAATCAATCTCGTATTCCCTGCTTTCCCCACCCACAGACGCCTGTGATTGGTTGCAGTCAGACACGCCCCCCACGCTGAGTGACAGCTGTCTCACTGCACCCAATCACAGCAGCCGGTGGGCGTGTCTATACTGTGCAGTAAAATAATTAAAAAAAACGGCGTGCGGTCCCCCCCAATTTTAATACCAGCCAGATAAAGCCATACGGCTGAAGGCTGGTATTCTCAGGATGGGGAGCCCCAAGTTATGGGGAGCCCCCCAGCCTAACAATATCAGTCAGCAGCCGCCCAGAATTGCCGCATACATTATATGCGACAGTTCTGGGACTGTACCCGGCTCTTCCCGATTTGCCCTGGTGCGTTGGCAAATCGGGGTAATAAGGAGTTAAAAGCCCATAGCTGCCAATAAGTCCTAGATTAATCATGTCAGGCGTCTCCCCGAGATACCTTCCATGATTAATCTGTAATTTACAGTAAATAAACACACACACCCGAACAATCCTTTATTAGAAAAAAAACACTAACAAATTGCCTTGTTCACCAATTTTATAAGCCCGAAAAAGCCCTACATGTCCGGCGTAATCCAGGTTGTTCCAGCGTCGCTTCCAGCTCTGCTGCATGAAGGTGACTGGAGCTGCAGAAAACACCACCGCTCCTGTCAGCTCCACGCAGCTAATGAAGGCAATAGCGCGATCGCATCTAATGTATGCGGCAATTCTGGGCGGTTGCTGACTGATATTGTTAGGCTGGGGGGCTCCCCATAACGTGGGGCTCCCCATTCTGAGAATACCAGCCTTCAGCCGTATGGCTTTATCTGGCTGGTATTAAAATGGGGGGGACCGCACGCCGTTTTTTTAAATTATTTATTTATTTATTTTCCTGCACAGTATAGACACGCCCACCGGCTGCTGTGATTGGGTGCAGTGAGACAGCTGTCACTCAGCGTGGGGGGCGTGTCTGACTGCAACCAATCATAGGCGCCGGTGGGTGGGGAAAGCAGGGAATACGAGATTGATTAATGAGCGGCCGGCATATTCAAAGTAATTGTTACGCGTATTCTCTGCACAGCTGTTCCTCGCCGCGCTGGTGATCGGGGAGCGGTAAGTATGAGAGAGGGCTGCTCACTTCAGTCACTCGGGGGATTAGCAGTCACTGGTGAATCCTTCATAGGTGACCGCTAATCAGTACGCGGCACACAGACAGAGCCGCAGCATGACAATGAAGTCGGGTGAAGTTCACCCGAGTTCATTCTCATCGCGCAACTCTGTCTGCTGTCAGCCGACATGTATCAACGACATTGTGCAACACACAAACGGACATTCCACATACACATACACGGGCATTTTACACACATACACGGGCATTTTACACGTACACACGGCTCGCATACGCCATCACACGAATGCCATACGTACCGCAGAAACGCCCCAAAAAACGGAACACGGACCCGAAAAACGGATTGTGTCATACGGACGTTTTTTTTGCGGAAGTGTGTTTTTGGCCAAACTAAAAGTATCCCCTTCTGCAGCTCCTGGGCTGCATTCTATGAAGGTGCACCTTGTGCCCTGACTCCCCTTCCAGACCCCAAAAATAACTTTATAAAACCTGGCCCTTAGGTATGCTAATTACCTTGGTTGGCCAGATGGGCAGGCTCATTTTCTGCTCCTTACCCCCCTCCTGCCGCTGATCGCTGTCCTCCATCCTTGAATGACGTGATGACGCCCTCCGCCATCCTCCTCGTCGCATTTTCAAATCTCACACCTGTGCAGTTAGGTTGGCTCGCGCAGCCGCAGTTCGCTCTACCATATCGTGCACAGAGCAACCCTACCTCACACCGGTGAGCTAAATGCAGAGGCGCAAGATTATGAGCGGGTACGAGCATGGCGCTGGTGAGGTCAGCGCTGTGCATGACCTCACCAGCGCCATGCTCGTACCCGCCAATAATCTCGCGCCTGCGCATTTAGCTCACCAGCGCGAGAGAGGGAAGCTGTTTTCTGCTCTGCCCGCGATATGGCAGAGCGAACTGCGCCTGCGCGAGCCAACCTAACTGCACAGGCGCGAGATTTGAAAATGCGACGAGGTGGATGACGGAGGGCGTTATCCCGTCAATCAAGGAAGAAGGACGGCGATCAGCAGCAGGAGGGGGGAAAGAAGCAGAAAATGAGCCCACCCATCTAGCCAACACAGGTAATTAGCATACCTAACGACCAAGTTTTATAAACTTATTTTTGGGGTCTGGAAGGGGAGTCAGGGCCAAGGTGCACCTTCATAGAATTCAGCACAGGAGCTGCAGAACGGGATTCTTTTAATTTAATAGGTAGAAATCTGATGACAGGTTCCCTTTAAAAGAAAAAAAGTTTTGGTACCATGTTAGTTGAAAAAGGATTGATTGATCTCAGTGAGAGAAACAAAATTATAATCTTGTAGTTCTGATACCTTTAGTTAGCCATTAAAAGGTATCGGAATTACAAGAATATCATTTTGTTTCTCTCACTGAGATCAATCAGTCATAGAAATTGATTTTCTAAATGGGCTATAGTAAGCAGTGGGGTGCCGCAGGGGTCTGTGCTAGGACCGATTCTTTTTAATCTCTTTATTAATGACCTTGTGGATGGGATTGATAGTAAAGTGTCAGTTTTTGCTGATGACACCAAACTATGTAGGATATTAAAAACTGACCTTGATAGTACAATATTACAAAAAGATCTGGATAAGATGTCAGAATGGGCAGATACTTGGCAAATAAGATTTATTATTGATAAATCTGGAGTAATGCACCTAGGACGGAGTAATCCTATAACTACGTATACATTAAATGGAAGTAAACTCGGGATTACAGAACAGGAGAAGGACTTGGGTATTCTCATTACAAATAAGCTGAGCAGCAGCATCAATGTCAAGCAGCAGCTGCTAAAGCAAACAAGATTTTAGGGTGTATAAAAAGAGAGATTAGATCCCGCGATCCCAATGCATTGTTACCCTTCTATTAGGCCCTGTGCGCACTGGAAAATTGAATTTTCTCAAGAAAATTCCGCAGGGTCTGAAAGATTACCGCACCCGCGGTAAAAAATGCGGCAAACCGCACACGAAAACCGCATGCGGTTTGCTGCGGTTTTACCGCGGTATTGTTCGCGGTATTGCCGTGGTTTTGCCGCGTGCGGGTTGGTACATGTGCTTTACTGCATTCACTACAATAAAGCACATTGGAAAAAAAAAAAAAGTAATTTCATGCTGAGATAGATAGAAGAATAGATAGATGGAAGAATAGATAGATAGACAGAGAGACAGAGAGTCCCTGTGAGCACACGCTGCATTTCTCACGGTCAGTAGTGAGTTCACATTACCGGCCGTGGGAAATGCCCTGTGGTTACCTCTGCTGTCTCGCTGCGAGGCTGCATTCAGCAGTGTCAGTGTCACTCGCTTCTGGATGCAAGCATCGCAGGACATGGATTATGCCGGAGCTGTGTGGATTACGCCGGAGCGGTGTGTTTCGGGGGGTTAATAAACGGGTGAACGAGGAGGCTTATTTGTGTTTTATTTAAAATAAAGGATTTTTCGGTGTCTGTGTTTTTTCACTTTACTTACGGGTTGATCATGTCAGCTGTCTCATAGACGCTGCCATGATCAAGCCTGGAGTTAATGGCGGTGATCCGCCACCATTAACTCCTTACATTACCCTGACTGCCACTGCTACACGGCTGCTGGAAGAGCTGGAGACACTCCGGTAGTGCCGCATAATGGATGCGACAGTCCCGGGGCAGCTGCGGCTGATATTCTTGGCTGCGGGAGGTGGGAGGGAGGCGGGGGACATTAACCCTGCCCCTCTCCCTCCCCAGCCTGAGAATACTGGGCCGCTGTTGTGTGCTTACCTCGGCTGGACGGTAAATATACAGCGGAGCCCATGTTTTTTTGTTTTTTTTTTCTATATTTCCGTTTGCTTTCTATGTGTATTCTATATGTCTGTGTCTGTGTTCTATGTCTGTGATGTCTGTGTCTGTGTGTGTGAGATCTGTGTGTATTCTATGTCTGTGTCTGTGATCTGTGTCTTTACTCTCTGCACGGCTTCCTCTTCCTGTCATAATGACATCACTTCCCTGCAAAACCGCAAGCAAGCGATGTACATTACCGCAGGTAAACCGCGAAATACCGCAGGGAATAACGCAGGAAAACGCAGTGAACTGCACAGAATTTGCTGCCTGCGTTATTCCCTGCGGGATTTCACGATTACATTGGAGTCAATGGAGTGAAATCCCGCAGCGACGTGCGGAAAAGAATTGACAATTGACATGCAATTGTTTTTGCTGCAGGAATCCCGCAGCAAAACATGCAGCTGTCAAATTCCGCATAGTGCGCACAGGATTTTTTTTCAATAGGTTTTGCTGGTGATTCACTGCAGAGATGTTATGAACATTTTCTGCAGCGAAACATGCAGCAAATCCGCGGCAAAATCCGCGGCAAAATCCGGTAAGTGCGCACATAGCCTTAATCACTTATAAGGCCACATCTAGAATATGGGATCCAGTTTTGGGCTCCACATTTTAAAAAAGACATTCAGAAATTAGTCAGTTCAAAGGCGGCAAAGTTACTTTAAGAAATACAGACATGATTTGGCCCCTAAGTATAGCGGACAGATACAATTTAGCTACTTAAAGGGGTATTCCCATCTCCAAGATCCTATCCCAATATGTAACAGGTGGTTCAGATTTGGGTGAAAAGGGTTAATAGACCGCGCTGTCTTAGAAACGAGGAACCATGTAGAGGGAATGATTTTATTTGTCTACACTTTTTAAAGCCTTATGGCTTCTTCCTCAGGACAAATCATATATGAATGACTTCCTGTGTTTGCAACATGTCCTTCTATGATGTATGGGTCACGCTTGGGAAGTACCAAGCAAACGGCTAAGGGGAAGGGAAACCCTGAATCTAGGGAAGGGATAGATGGTGACCCCTGACCAAACCACCAAACCTACTGCTAACCCCTGGTTTATGTCACCACCCTAGATAGGGTCTGCACCTATGCCTCAAGCCGAATACCTGACCCTGAAATAGGCTCTAGGTAGGGAGCGGATGGGATGAGTGCTTAGTCAATGCCAGTAAGCTCTAAAGAAGACACAGGGAAATACACACAGGAGAAAGTAAAGAAACAACTTATCTCCAGATGACTCAGCAGGAGGAACTGCAACAACAACTAAGTTTTTCCAGATGAATACAAGCCAACTGCTTGCACTGACGACTTGTTAAGAGTATTAGACCTATCACCAGCACAGAGTAAAGAGGAGTGAGGGGATTTAAAGACAGAAAGGGAAGTGCTGATGATTAACAGCTGAAAAGGTGAGGAAATCCACAAGGTCCTAAAGAGAGAGGGAAAATCTATGTAGCCAAATGCTGTGATCTTCTAGAGCCGGAAACTACAGGACTGTCTCTCATGCGTGCCTCACCCGTAACAGTATGTTATGTATAAAGATTTATTTTTATTGGAAATTGGAAGCTGGATCTACCATTCCTCTTCCTCAGTAAGCAAAATGTTCCCTGATGCTTTGCCGCAGTGAAGCTCCATTTCTGGTCCTGCAACCTTATAGTTCATTTTTGGCATAAGAGGCATGGAATATATAGTGTCATCCATTGGCCAGGTCCTCTTCTATCTCAGTCACAGGAACATCCCCTAATTGTACTCCATGCTTCCTTTTAAATTCCTTTATAAGACTGGCATCCCCTTTCTCTGGACTTCCTCCTCCATCTATTGCTCAATGCTTTGCTTCCGGAAAATTATCCAGTTCATGGAGCAGCTGCACCTGCTGAATTTTCCTAATAATTATTCAGTGAGCCTAGTAGAAAGGTTTGGTATAATGTGTATAATGTATCCACCAATGATCTAAAGCTGAGAATTTTTACTATAAGGGCTCATGAAGACGTCCATGAAACTTGATCCGAGCACGTCCCGTAATGCATAGACTATGGATCTCCCTACCCAAACTCAACAGGCACATGTAAGCCTAAAAGGCTGTCAAGCTCTGGTCAGGAGCCTCCTGACAATCTGTACATAGCAGTCCATCGGCTCGGATCAAGTTTCATGAACGTCTGCATGAGCCCTTATAGTATGAATTCTCAGGCACTCTGATAATAATAATCTGTATTTCTATAGCGCCAACATATTCCGCAGCGCTTTACAATTCAGGAGGATCGTATACAAGCAAGTAACAGTTATGGACAATACAATATTTAGAGGAAAAAAAAGACAACCCTGCTCGTGAGAGCTTACAATCTACAATGAGATGGGGGGGGGGGGGCAAGGTACAAGTGCTTATTTCCAATGACAATCCAGCCAGCTCACGGAAATGGGGGATAGATAATGGCTTCCTGGACCAGTTGCCCAGAAGCTTGAGATGCATTTGGGTGCCATGGAGTTTGACTTGGAGTTATGTTGTGAGAAGTTGTAGAGGGACTATGTGAGTTTAGTTTGGCTAGGGAGTGTGATAAGCCGCCCTAAAAAGATGCGTATTTAGGGTGCGCCTGAAGCTGAGTAAGTTGTGATTTGTCTAAACTTCTTCGGGTAGAGCGTTCCAGAGGATTGGTGCAGCTCGGGAGAAGTCTTGGATTCGGGAGTGGGAGGTTCGAATTAGTGTGGATGTTAGGGGTACTTTGCACGCTGCAACATCGCTAGCCGATGCTGGCGATGCCGAGTGCGATAGTACCCGCCCCCGTCGCAGATGCGATATCTTGTGATAGCTGCCGTAGTGAACATTATCGCTACGGCAGCTTCACACGCACTCACCTGCCCTGCGACGTCGCTCTGGCCGGCGACCCGCCTCCTTCCTAAGGGGGCGGGTCGTGCGGCGTCACAGCGACGTCACACGGCAGGCGGCCAATAGAAGCGGAGGGGCGGAGATGAGCGGGACATAAAATCTCGCCCACCTCCTTTCTTCCTCATAGCCAGTGGAGGCAGGTAAGGAGATGTTCCTCGCTCCTGCGGCTTCACACACAATGATGTGTGCTGCCGCAGGAACAAGGAACAACATCGTATCTCCTATTGGTGCGACATTATGAAAATGTCCGACGCTACACAGATCACCGATTTACGACGCTATTGCGATCGTTTATCGGCTCATCTAGGCTTTACACGTTGCGACGTCGTTACCGGTGCCGGATGTGCGTCACTTTCGATTTGACCCCGACGATATCGCAGTAGCGATGTCGCAACGTGCAAAGTACCCCTTAGTCACTCCAAAAATAATACATATTAATAATAAGAAATTTATTACATATGTTATTTTGTATCTTTCTATGTTTTGTTGAAGTTGATAATCTTCCTGCTTATTAGAAAAGCTCAAGAAAACTTTCTAAACAAATTTATAAATAACATTTTTTATGTGATTATTATTATTATTGTTACTATTATTATTAGTAGTAGTATTATTAGTAATAACACATTGCAATCCAACTGTCCTTTACTGTTGTCTTTTTTAGAGTCATGTCCACAGGGGTATCAGATGCAGGAGGGGTTGTGGTTATTTCTCAGGTGAGACCACAAAATTATGAAGAAAATGGACCTGAAGAAGGAGAGACCTGCAATGCTCCAGCCGGCATGCCGAAAACAGTTCTTGCATTTTACCGCGGAGAACCCGAAGTTCTTGGGGTAAGTCCACGCCATCTAGTTGTTAGTAGAGATGAACGGGTCATGGGGTTTCTAGTTTACCCACAGGAGAATTTGAGAATTTATCCATTTAAAGTTCATGTGTGTAGTTATAATGTAAGGTTTGAAAAAAAAATAAGACATTTATTCATCAAGTCACCGATGGATGGGAGAGGATATTGAATGAAGGGAAGAGGTATAAGTACAAACATCTGATCAAAAAGAGAAAATCTTACCTCCGGATTCTGAGTGTCAAACCGACATTCAGAACTGAAGTTTTAAATCTGTACACTATTGACTGATCCTACTGTGACCAACTGTACTGACTAAGGCCGGCGTTACACGGGACGATATATCGTGCGATCGCATGAGCGATCGCACCCGCCCCCGTCGTCTGTGCGTCACGGGCAATTCATTGCCCGTTGCGCACAAAGTCGTTTACCCCGTCACACGTACTTACCTCCCGAACGACCTCGCTGTGGGCGGCGAACATCCTCTTCCTGAAGTGGGAGGGACGTTCGGCGTCACAGCGATGTCACACAGCGGCCGCCCAATAGAAGCGGAGGGGCGGAGCTGAGCGGGACATAACATCACGCCCACCTCCTTCCTTCCTCATTGCCGGAGGACGCAGGTAAGCTGTGTTCATCGTTCCCGGGGTGTCACACGGAGCGATGTGTGCTGCCTCGGGAACGATGAACAACCGGCGTTCAGAAGGAGGAACGACATTATGGAAATGAATGACGTGTGAACGAGTAACGATAAGGTGAGTATTTTTGCTCCTTCACCGTCGTTCGTAGCTGTCACACGCTATGATATCTCTAACGATGCTGGATGTGCGTCACGGAATCCGTGACCCCCCGACGACCTATCGCCTGATATATCATAGCGTGTGACGCCGCCCTAATAGTTCTCATGATAAAGAAGGCTTATGCCCTTCTGAAAATAAAACTTTTGTCTCCAGACAAGAGTGCCTGCTTTGTCTATTGAGGGGGTTTTACATTAAACATCTGTTGACCATATTTTTTATAAGGGCCATTTTATCACAGGTGGGTCACAAGTGACAGTCATGTGGTATCACAAACTGCTCTCTGACCTTCTAGCATTCCTGCCTGATGTATTTGGTATCCTATGAATCTTTTCTGCTTTGTTTTAATCATTTTCCCTTTAGGACCTTGCAAAGTTCCTCACCCCTTCAGCTGCTTTTCATCAGCACTTCCTTGGTGTCTATATATACTCATTTTCCCATACTCAGTGCTGATGATAAGTCCTCTACCCTTAACAAGTCTTCAGAGCAAGTAGTTGAATCATATTCTTCTGGTGTAACCTGGTTGGTATTTGTAGCTCCTCTTCCTGAGGCATCTGGAGATAAGTTGTGGTTTCCTTTCCTTGTTTGTTATTCCTTTGTGTCCTTTAGTGCTTAGTTGGGTTGATGAGGAGCTCATCCCATCTGCTCCCGACCTAGGACCCAGATACAGGGTCAGATATAGGGTCAGGTATCCTTCTTGGCGCATAGGTTCTGCATCTATCTAGGGCTATGGTGGAACCCTAAGCCCAGAGGTAGGCTTGGTCAGGGGTCACCATCTCTCCTTTTCCTAGACACAGGGTTTCTTTTCCCTTTCACCATATGCTGGGAACTTCCCTCTACCTAGCGTGACACATTTATGTACCTGTACAAATTACAACTTCTGTGTCACGCCAGTGATTCGCACTAGTGGCAATCACCACTCTACTTACTCAGGTCACCGCTCTGCTCTTCCCAGCCTCAGTTTGTCTCTCCTAAGTTGTCTCCTGTAGCCTTACCACACTTCTTCATCCTCCTGTTGCTGGTGAGTTTCCACCTGGCTATAGGGAGGCATAGCCTGACTCTACAGGAATTTAACGCCACTGTGACCGGCAGAGTTTAGGTTTCCGAGCCAATCCCCAAGCAGCAGGGAGTTGTTTCTTCTCCTCAGGGGAGCAGCTGGAATAAAAAGCAACAACTGGCCAATTTTGACCTGGAGACTGATGTTCTTTAAACCATAAAGTTTGATAATCTTCTGTGACAAGTTATCAAGATGTCATATGATTTGTTAATTTCAGCTTGGCTATATATGTACATTGAGGTGTAATATATGTATATATTTTTTTTTTTTGTACTATCACTTGACTGTTGTCACACTTGGTACAGGGAGGTACAAAGCGAAAAGGAAGGGAAACCTTGTGCCTAGAGAAGGGGGAGATGGTGACCTCTGACCAAACCTACCGCTGGTTCCTTGCTTCCATCACCACCCTAGATATGTTCTGCACCTATGCGCCGAGCCGGATACCGGACCCTGGCTGACCCTGAAGTAGGCCCTAGGTACGGAGTGGATGGGATGAGCGCTTAGTCAACCCAACTAAGCACTAAGGAAGACACAGGGATAACAATCGGGGAAAGTAAACAAATAACTTATCTCCAGATGACTCAGGGAGAGGAACTGCAACAACAAGAAAAATTCTCCAGATGTATATAAGCCGACTGCTTGCACTGAAGACTTGCTAAGAGTATTAGACCTATCAACAGCACAGAGTAAGAGGAAATGAGTTTATATAAAGACACAAAGGGAAGTGCTGATGAAAAACAGCTGAGAGGCTGAGGAACTCTGCAGGGTCCTATAGGGAAAGGGATGAAAACTAAGCAGTAGATACACAGGATACCAAATACACCAAGCAGGAATAATAGAAGGTCAGGGAGCAGTTTGCGCAGCCAAACGCTGTGACCTTCTATAGCCGAACACCACAAGGCTGTCTGTCACCCGTGACAACTGTCTCCTACAGTTATACTATTAATGTGTGAAATGTATCTCTCTTATTTTCCAGACAACACAGATATTTACAGGAATCATCTTTATATCCTTTGACATTGTTATGACAATAGCCTTTGCAAATACTATTAATTATGTTGGATTTCTAATCTATACTGGAGTCCCCATATGGACTGGAATATTGGTAAGATATACGCAGTTAAAGCAAATGTCCAGTTACAATGCTGACCTGATATGTATTTCATTTGTTTCTTGCTGCTTTTTAGCTTAGACACAAGAGCTGTGATCAGTGACTATGGCATAAATCCGGTGTCTGCGGAGAGTCCGCGGTGGTCGCAGACACAGCTCCTGTCTCAGTGTTGGCTCTGGTTGCTTTTCTCTCCTTCCTCAATGAAGTCCCACAAGTGTTTACATCTGGTCACAGCTGAAAGCAGTTGATCATTGGGGGTGCAGGTGGTTGACCCCCATTGATCTGATTGTGAAGACCTATCCTATGGAGGGTCATTAGTATCATAGTAGGGAAACACTGTTCACTAAAATAAATAAATAATGAAAATCTGCAATAGTAGAAAAGATGAAGGTCGACAGTGGCGTTGTTGCCTTCTTCTTATTGTCTCAGTACATCATCCATCTCATCGGTGTTACACCTATTTCTCGCTTCTGACAATGGATTTAGGAAACCATGACCAAGTGTGACTCAGGATGACAGATGCATAAATCACATATTATTTTATTGATAAGCTCGTTTGTGGCACCCAGGGGGCAGGGTTCAGGTCTGGTATCGTACCTGTTACTCGTCACCGGGTCGGTGCGGAGGTCTGGGATGTCACGGGTGGCCTGCCCAGCTTCGTGCCTCGAGGTGTCCATAATAAAGGGGAATAGGAGGTGGATGGGTGGTTGATTGTCATGACACCACATGCGGTATGCGGCTAGGTGTTGGCCGCCACTGCTTTCGCTGTCCTCCGGGGCTGATGGTAGTAGCAGCCGAGATGTTTCTGCTCCCCACAGGTGGAGCGGGCCCCTGGGAGGATGATGAAGGGAGTAGTAATGGCGGGCACCGAGGTGTGGCGGCGGCGCTGGCAATAACAGGCTCACACAGTCTTTGCGGTTCCAGGTGTCTTTACTCACAGTTATGCTGCTCGCCTGGGAAATACCGGTCACCCGCTGTCATGGGCCCCGTCGAACCCGCATCCTTTGGAGGTCAGTCCGGTGCAGTGGTCGGTGGGCCCTTCCTCTATGCGTCGTGTAAGTTGGATCCCTGTGGCTTAAAGCTACTTGGGGACCCCAATCCATATTGAGATAAAACTCCTGTCTCGTTTGCAGGTGCCGTGGCTCCGCAGTGGGGCCTGACTCAGGCCTTAGCCCCCGGATCCTAAATGACACTGTGCTTTGGGCACTGTGTTGGCCAGTGAAACGTGCAATCTCCCTGTCCCAGCATATTTTGGAATACCAACTTGAATTATGATCTTCTATAGGGTTCTGCACCCTGTGCTGCACTGGTCCCGAGGGAACAATTAAGCTCTCCCCTTGGCGACAGGTAAAACTCCTGTGTTCCACTAGAGCCACCGGTGAGACCGTCTACTCCCTTCCTCTCCTGCTGGAGAACCCTCTAACTGTTGTGTTGGCTCCTGACCCCCCCCCTGGTGGCGGCTCCTCTCCCGGGTCCCTGTCACTAGTGGGTGGCGGCACCCCATGTTTGGTGACTGCCTTAAACCTGACCTTAGCCCGGTCCCCAGTGTGGAGGGCAACCTGGTTGTGTGTGTGATTTGTAAGTGGTGGAACTGGTACCGACGTCCTCCAGATCCAGGTTGAGTACCAAACCTTAAGAAAGGTGCAGTATCCTGTAGCGACTGAGGCCTCAGGGGCGCCACACATTTACTTTATCTCTAAAATAAAAAATATATTTTTGTTATGTTCATTTTTATAGCTTCTTATTTCCGGATCTCTATCGGTAGCAGCTTCAGTGAAACCAACAGTTGGAAAGGTAACAACAAAGTTTGGCAAAAGTTTTTTGGTAGACTTCTCCATTATCTCTTAGCCACAGTATATGGTAGCTACGTGCCATCGCTATATGGTGTGCACTCAGAAGCATAGCCTTCTCTGTGCTCACATAATTGTCTCCCCACAGTAACATATGACACACAAACTTGACAGCTAGTGGCGTAGCTAAAGTTCAATGAGCCTGGGTGCAGAATTTGGACCTGGGCACTCTCCCCATCCCTGCACGTTGGTCAGATGTATGGGCCCCTGTAGCTTTTTAAATCCTTAAAGACATACGAGTTGTCCCCCATCCTCTTATACGTCAGCCATCCTGGTATATATGTCCCCCATCATGGATTAATGTCCCCCATCCTGGGCCCCTTCTGGTATATATGTTCCCCAGCCTTGGCATATATACTGTATATATACCTCCTGGTATATATATTCTCTATCCTGGGCCCATTCTGGTATATATTTCTCCATTCTTGGCCCATTCTAGTATATATGTCCCCCATTCTGGGCGTATCCTGGTATATATGTACCCCATCCTGGGCCTCTTCCTGCTATATATTTCCCCATCCTGGTATCTATGTTTCCTATTCTGGGCTCATCCTGATATATATTTTCACCATCCTGGTCCCATCCTGGTGTATATGTTCCCATCATGGTATATATGTCCAACATGCAAGGCCCATCTTAGTAAATATTTCCCACATCCAGAGCCCATCCTGGTGTATTTTCCCCCCTTCCTGGTATATATGTCCCCATCCTGATATAAATGTCCTCCATCCTGGTCCCATTCTGGTATATATGTCCCTATCATGATATATATGTCCTCCCAACCTGGGCCCTTCTTGGTATATATGTCCCCCATCCTAGGCCCATCCTGATATATATGTCCCCCATCCTAGGCCCATCCTGATATATATGTTCCCCATCCTGGCCCCATTCTTGTATATATGTCCATCATTCTGGGCCCATTGTGGTATATATGTCCTCATCATGCTATATGTGTCCCCCATCCTAGGCCCATCCTGGTATATATGTCCAACATCTAGAGCACATCCTGGTGTATTTGTCCCCCTTCCTGGTATATATGTCCCCATCGTGATATATATGTCCTCCCAACCTGGGCCCTTCTTGGTATATATGTTCCCCCTACCCTGGGCCCATCCTGGTAAATATGTCCACCATCCTGGTATATATGTCCCCCATCTTAGGCCCATCCTAGTATATATGTCCCCCATCCTAGGTCCATCCTGGTATATATGTCACGCATCATATGCCCATTCTTGTATATATGTCCCTCACCCTGGGCCTATCCTGGTATATATGTCCCCATCATGATATATATGTCCCCATCGTAGTGAATTTGTTCCCCACCCTAGACCCATCTTGGTATATGTGTGCCCCATCCTGGGCTCATGCTGGTATATATGTCCCCTATTCTTGGCCCAGCCCGGTATATATGTCCATTATCCTGGGCCACATCCTGGTATATATGTCCCCCATAGAGTTATGTATATATGTCCTCCGTCTTGGTAGTTATGTCCCCCTTCCTGAGCCCCTTCATTGAATATATATCCCCTGTTCTGCTGCTGTTTTCGAACGCATTTAAAAAAAAAAAAACATTTAAAAAAAAACATTCTTCTCACTTTCCTCCACTCCCTCAACAAGCAGCATATTCTTCTGTAGCCGGCACAGAGGCCAGCAGCTGACATCGGCATGCATATTATGGAGGCGCATGACGTCACTGCTATAAAATGTCAATACCTGGTACACTGACTTCAACTTTCTGTGCAGGGACCTGACGGGTCTCTGTGCCACAATACACTTCAGCTGAATGTGACTCTTCGGTACAGCCCTTTAAGTAATGATGTCACTTTGTGTTTTAGGTAAAATCAAGCTTGGTGATGAATATTTTAAGTTGTCTGGCTGCATTTTGTGGAATGATAATGAGTGCAATTGAGCTTTCCTTATTATCAAATTTTACCCCATACATCATGCCGACGTCATTTTGTGCATATTATAAAAGTGACAGCCAATGCTTAGGATCTTTTACTCCTATGGTAAGAATCATATTTGTGTTATTCTTTTATTAAAATTGTGTTTATAACAACCTATCTCTGTGTAATTTTTGTGAACATTACTAATTATAGGGGAAAGTATGACATTAGAAAGGCGTGGCTGATATAAGCTTCATGTAATTAGTTTCTGAGCATCTTATCATAAGTATCTTGAAGGGATCTCTCATAATGGAACATATGCACTGCAAATCGTGTTTTATATTTTTGTGCATTTAGTTCATTCTTTGCGCTTGTAAAGGTGAAATTAGCAAAACACATTGTGTACACCTACCTAGGGTATGAAAATCTCATGAGTGTGCATGTAAAGACTCCTGGAGATGAATCCACACAGTGAGTCTATTACATGCTACAGTGCTTAAGTTTATAATTAATGCACTTATGAATATAGATGTAGTAAGCATTGACTTGCAAAATGGCACAATACTTTCTTAGCATAGTCCTGAACCACGTTACCTGACAAACTATGAAGTGCTACATGTGTACAGGATCACAATCAATAATAGTACATACATGAATACATCATTAGGATACCAAACGTACAAAAATAAATCACCATAATCATCATCAGTACAGGAGTACATCATTAAAAGGCAAGTAGAAAGGATGTTCCAGCATCTCTAGGAGATAAAATAACAAGTGCTTTATGGAAAGTTTAAAATCTTCTTACCATCAAATAAAACGACACATACAGGCATATGGACAGAGGAGCTCTTTCCTACGCGTTTCACCCTGTGTAGGGCTTAATCATGGAATGTGTAAAAAGGGTCTCTGGACAAATATTTTAATGCAATACACGTCAAGAAACATGGTTCAATTAGTTGAAAACACACCCTTCACATTTAACATGGACAGCATTAGATTAGCGCAAGTGTAAAGAACATAGAGACCAATGCGCAAGAAATATATAGATAAAGACAGATCAAAAGACAATTACATGTAAAACAGTTAAAAGTTACATCATTAAAAGCGCCTACAGTACATGAACACAGCACCACAACCACCATCAATACATGAATACATTACCAGAAGTACAAGTGCATCTCAATAAATTAGAATATCCTCAAAAAGTTAATTTAGTTCAGTAATTCAATACAAAAAGAATAACGCATATATTATATAGTCATTAAACAAAGAGGGATCTATTCCTATATATTATATAGAGTCATTACACACAGAGGCATCTATTTCACATGTTTATTTCTGTTAATGTTGATGATTATGGCTTACAGCCAATGAAAGCCCAATAGTCATTATCTCAGAAAATTAGAATATTATATAAGAACAACTGGAAAAATAATTTTAAAGTCAGAAATGTTGGCATCTACTGAAAAGTCTGTACAGTAAATGCCTCAATACTTGGTCGTCTCCTTTTGCATGAATTACTGTGGCAATGTGGCATGGAGGCGATCAGCCTGTGGCACTGCTGAAGTGTTATGGAAGCCCAGGTTGATTTGATAGCCACCTTCAGCTCGTCTGCATTGTTGGGTCTGGTGTCTCTCATCTTCGTTTTGACAATACCCTATGGATTCTGGGGTTTAGGTCAGGCAAGTATGCTGGCCAATCAAGCACAGTGATACTGTGGTTAGTAAACCAGATATTGGTACTTTTGGCAGTGTGGACAGGTGCCAAGTCCTGCTGGAAAATCATATTTCCATCTCCAAACAGCTTGTCGGCAGAGGGAAGCATGGTGTGCTGTAAAATTTCCTGGTAGACGGCTGCACTGACTTTGGTCTTGATAACACAGTTGGCCTACACCAGCAGATGACATGGCTCCCTAAACCATCACTGATTGTGGAGACTTCACACTAGACCTCAGCAGCTTGGATTGTGGCCTCTCCACTCTTCCTCCAGACTCTGGGACCGCGATTTCCAAAGAAATGCAAAATCTACTTTAATCTGAAAACATCACCTTGGACACTGAGCAACAGTCCAGTTCTGTTTTTTCTTGGCCCAGGTAAGACGCGTCTCACATTGTCTATTGGTCATGAGTGGCTTGACACAAGGAATGTGACACTTGTAGCCTATGTCCTGGACACGTCTGTGTGTGGTGGCTCTTGAAGCACTGACTCCAGCAGCAGCAGTCTGCTCCTTGTGAGTCTCCCACAAATTTTTGAATGGCCTTTTCTAAACAATCTTATCAAGGCTGCGGTTATCCCGGTTGCTTGTGCACCTTTTTCCACCACACTTTTTGCTTCCTCTCAACTTTCCATTAATATGCTGAGATACAGCACTCTTTGAACAGCCAGCTTCTTTAGCAATTACTTTTTGTGGCTTACCCTCCTTGTGGAGTGTGCTAATGACTGCCTTCTGGACATCTGTCAAGTCAGCAGTCTTCCCCATGATTGTGTAGCCTACTGAACCAGACTAAAGGCCGCTTTACACGCTACGATATATCTGACGATCTTGTTAGCGATGTGACACGCCCAGATCATAGTTACGATTTGCCGAGATCGCACATAGGTCGTTTATTAGCGGTCACACATAACGATCGCACAAGCGACGCAAAATCGTTCAGCGATATATTGTTTGACCAAGGTGGTCATGTGGATATTGATCGTCGTTGGCAGGGTGTCAAACGTACCAATATGTCTGCTGCGATCCAAACGACGAACAATATTTTGAAAATGAACGATGTGTTAGCGATCAGCGATTTTCAACCTATTTGCAATCGTTCGGAGTCGCATGTAGGTGTAACACGGAATGACGTCGCTAACGATGCCGGCTGTGCGTCACGGAAACCGTGACCCTGCCAACGTATCGTCATACAAATCTAAGCGTGTAACGCCGGCTTTAGGGACCATTTTAACCAATTTGTTAGCCGTTTCAGGTGTTTTGTGGTAATTATTCTAATTTTCTAAGATGACTTTTGGGTTTTCATTGGCTGAAAACCAGAATCCTTAACATTAACAGAAATAAACACTTGAAATAGATCCCTCTCTTTGTAATGAGTCTATATACTACATGCATTCCCTTTTTTGTATTGACATACTGAAATAAATGAACGTTTTGAGGATATTCTAATTTATTGAGATGCACTTGTACTATCAGTATATGGATACATCACCAGGAGCATCATTAATTTGTGGTTACATCACCAGAACCACCACAACTACAATATTACATCACCAAAATTACAAACAGTACATGAAGACATAACCAGAAACATACTGAGTCTTTTCTGCACATTGCCCCTTCTCTATACTTTGCCACATACTGTGCCCTCAAAATGTGCTTTGCTTATCCTGCCAAGTCTCTATAATGGCTGCACCCTTTCCTCACACTTTTTTTCCCCTTCTGTATAATGTCTGCCCACAATGCACCCTTTCTATACTGTCTCTTCACACTGTGCACTCCACACACACACTCCCCGGTCTGTATTCTGTACACCCTTCTCACACTTTTCCCATAATACTGTCCCTGCACAATATCCCTAAACACTTCTCTCACCACATAGCATATACAGATATGCACTAAGGATAATAGTAGGAGCGGGCCCCTGAAACATTACATCTACAGGAGTTTTTCAGAAATCCCGTATCCATGAAATACTCATCCACTACCTCGTTTATCCTTCTGTCCCTGAAAATCCCTCTACCAGTGATGTATCTAGAGTTTGATGGGCCCCTGTGCAAAGTTTGGATCTGTCCCCCCCAACCATACACCAGCACTTGGGGTACGGGATAATGACACTGATACTCGGGATGCAGGATAATGAAGCTGACACTTGGAGAATGGGATAGTGTCATTGACACTTGGCTATTTCCCTCAGCACTAATGTTTCCCATGATCTGAAATCCTATGTTCTGATATCCATTTTGTCCTCCACATGCACCTTCTTCATGCTCTGCTATACATCTTTCTCTCAGCGTGCAGCTTTCCCATGCTCTGATATACATCTTTCCCTCAGCACTCAGCTTTCCCATGTTATGAGAGCATGGGAAAGCTGGGTGCTGAGGGAAAGATGTATATCAGAACATGGGAAAGCTGAGTGCTGAGAGAAAGAACCTCATTCCCTCAGCACAAAACTTCCCCATCCCACGTTTATATTTTTGTCCCCCCTCATATATATAGCTCGCCAACTACTATAATGACCCCCACATAGCCTTCAATATAGTAGAATGGGTCCCACATAACACTTCATATATTAGAATGCACCCCCATAGTCCTCCATGTAGTATAATGCACCGAATAGTCCTCAAATTATTATAATGCACCTCCCATTGTCCTCCATGTATTATAATTCACCCCATAGCCCTCCATATGTTATAATGTATGCCATAGTCCTCCATATATTATAATGTAGCCACATAATCCTCCATATTATATTATACAGCCCTCCATACCATTTATTGTAGCCCCATTGTCCTCCATGTTTTATAATGCAACCCCATAGTACTCCATATTATATTATGCAGCCCATATTCCAGCCCATATTCCATTTAATGCAGCTCATAGTCCTCCATGTATTATAATACACCCCCATAGTCCAAGTATGAGGTGTGTTTCATATTGTATTATGCGGCCCCTATACTGTTGCACCCCCATAGACCTCTGGTCATTGTGCACTGCACTGAGTAAAAAAAAAAACCACACAAGTCCTCACCTCTCCTCATTTCCCTGCTGCTCCGGTCAGTGTCCCGCGCTCCGCAGTATCAGCTTAGCAGTGTTCAGTAGTGATGTCACTGCGCTCTGCTACACTGAGAGGTCGAACGCAGGCACAGGGGGAGAATGATGAAGGATGGAGCGGAGCGGAGCGCACCGCTCCATCCTTCATCATTACTTTGTGCGGGCCCCCCTGACTCATGGGCCCTGTAGCGGCCCATAGCCTGCCACTGAACAGCACACCTTCTCTGTCACAGAGAGCAGCCGGCTGCTTCTCTGCAGGGCGGGCGCCGGGCCGCTAACCCTGCCGAACCCGGTCACAGTCGTGATCTCTGCGACCGCTGTCATTACGCCCCTGCTACTGCACATGATTTGGTGTTTTAAAACAGGGAACCTAAGGGTGGCTTTACATGCTACGAGATCGCTACAGCGATCTCATTGGGGTCACGGATTTTGTGACGCACATCCGGCCGCTGTAGCGATCTCGTTGTGTGTGACTCCTAGGAGCGATTTTGCAAAAACGTCCAAAATCGCTCCTAGTTGACATGTGGGTCCTCTCCCAATTATCGCTGCTGTCACTTGGGCGAAGTTGATCCTCGTCCGTGCGGCAGCACACATCGCTACGTGTGACGCCGCAGGAACGAGGAACCTCTCCTTACCTGCAACACACCAGCAATGAGGAAGGAAGAAGGTGGGCGGGATGTTCGTCCCGCTCATCTCCGCCCCTCCGCTTTGATTGGGCGGCCGCTTAGTGATGTCGCTGTGACGCCGAGCGAACCGCCCCCTTAGAAAGGAGGCGGTTCACCGGTCACAGCAACGTCGCCGAGCAGGTAAGTACGTGCGACGCTGCCGTAACGATAATGTCCGCCATGGCAGCGATCTTCACATATCGGCATAACGATAGGGGTGGGTGCTATCACGCTCGCCATCGCTAGCATCGGATAGCGATGTCGCAGCGTGTAAAGCCCGCTTAAGTCCTCTTCTACATGCGCCTCATCAGCCAGATTTTGGCAGCATACGTGCCTACAGTCTACATTGTCCAGTAGGAGTCCCATGGCGGGTGGATTCACTTTTATTGTCAGTACTTGATGTTTGCAGCTGATTCTGCAAAATGAGATTTATAACTATTCATTTTTTTTTTTTTTTGTCTTTCAGGCTATTTATTATGCTTTTTTATCATTTAATTTAATCCTTTTTGTGGTGATGTTTTGCATTTCCACATCTACAAGTGTGTTTGGCTGCAGAACTGTCTGCCGATCGTCTTTTCAAGAAATAGTAAGTTGTCGATTTTCTATAGCTTATTTACAGTTGAGGAAAGAAGATTGGCATGACCGTGGCCCGGCGTCCACATTGATACTTTGTGTTACCTGGACCAGGACAATGTGTATTTCCTTGGCCGCTTCTTGTGAATATTTTTGCAAAAATTCACCAAAACAGCTTGGCGTAACTTCCACCTATTTTAAGTGGCTACAAAAGTTAGGTCTCACGTACATATAAAGCCGTGTGCACAACCTTAATACAATGGCACAGAGAGACCCTGATGAAGGGCAACCACCCCGAAACATGTGTCTACAAACAGAGTGTTGAGTTTGGTTTTTAATTGTAAAACAAGGTTTGTTAAAGGGTAAATATTGACTTTAAGGATTCATCCAATAGATGGTGTAAAGGTGGCTTTACACACTGCAACATCGCAAATGACATCGCTGTAACGTCACCGGTTTTGTGACGTTATAGCGACCTCCCCAGCGACATTGCAGTGTGTGAAACACATCAGCGACCTGGCCCTGGCTGTGAAGTTGCTGATCGCTACAAATCATTCAGGACCATTCTTTGATCCTTTGTTTCCCGCTGTGCAGCAAAGTCTCAGTGTGTAAAGGGGACTTAAAACACACATCCGTGAAAACCACCGTGAAAACTGTCGGCAGACAGCAGACAGAGTAGCGCGATGAGAATGAACTCGGGTGAACTTCACCCGACTTCATTGTCATGCTGCGGCTCTGTCTGTGTGCCGTGTACTGATTAGCGGTCACCTGTGAAGGATTCACCGGTGACCGCTAATCCCCCGAGTGACTGAAGTGTCCCCCCTCTCTCATACTCACCGATCCCCGATCACCAGCGCTGCACGGCGTTCACACTGTTCCGGCGGCTTTTTCTAATTTGAAAAAGCCGGCCGCTCATTAAACAATCTCGTATTCCCTGCTTTCCCCGCCCACCGGCGCCTATGATTGGTTGCAGTGAGACACGCCCCCACGCTGAGTGACAGGTGTCTCACTGCACCCAATCACAGCAGCCGGTGGGCGTGTCACTATGGAGTATAGAAATAAATAATTAAAAAAAACGGCGTGCGGTTCCCCCCAAATTTAATACCAGCCAGATAAAGCCATACGGCTGAAGGCTGGTATTCTCAGGATGGGGAGCTCCACGTTATGGGGAGCCCCCCAGCCTAACAATATCAGTCAGCAGCCGCCCAGAATGGCCGCATACATTAGATGCGACAGTTCTGGGACTGTACCCGGCTCTTCCTGATTTGCCCTGATGCGTTGGCAAATCGGGGTAATAAGGAGTTATTGGCAGCCCATAGCTGCCAATAAGTCCTAGATTAATCATGTCAGGCGTCTCCCCGAGATACCTTCCATGATTAATCTGTAAATTACAGTAAATAAACATACACAACTGAAAAATCCTTTATTAGAAATAAAAAACACAAACACATTCCCTGGTTCACCACTTTAATCAGCCCCAAAAAGCCCTCCATGTCCGGCGGAATCCAGGATGGTCCAGCGTCGCTTCCAGCTCTGCTGCATGAAGGTGACCGGAGCTGCAGAAGACACCACCGCTCCTGTCACCTCCACGCAGCTAATGAAGAGAGCCGCGTGATCGGCTGAGCTGTCACTGAGGTTACCCGCGGCCACCGCTGCATCCACCGCTGGATCCAGGTAACCTCAGTGACCGCTCAGCCGATCATGCGGCTCTCTTCATTTGCTGCGTGGAGGTGACAGGAGCGGCGGTTTCTTCTGCTGCTTCGGTCACCTTCATGCAGCAGAGCTGGAAGCGACGCTGGACCATCCTGGATTCCGCCGGACATGGAGGGCTTTTTGACCGCTAATCAGTACACGGCACACAGACAGAGCCGTGGCATGACAATGAAGTCGGGTGAAGTTCACCCGAGTTCATTCTCATCGCGCAACTCTGTCTGCTGTCTGACAGTTTTCACGGTGGTTTTCACGGATGTATGTTTTAGGTCTGACAACGTCCCCAATGACTAGCTAGGGCGTTCTGCAGGTCCGGATCGCTGTTGCGTCGTTGGCCAGGTCTGCCTGTTTGACAGCTCACCAGAGACTTTGTAGCGATCCCGGCCAGGTTGGGATCGCTGGTGGGATCGCTAGAAAGTCTCAGTGTGTAAAGGGGCCTTTAGAGTTCAAATCCACTTCTATGAAGAGGGTTTTAGCAAATCTTTTCATTGACACTATAGTTTGGGTGAAAGGGCGTGGCCCTGCAATATTAGGGTCACAAGCTGCAAACAAAAAGGGGGAAGCTCTGCAGTCTTGAGAGCCCAATCACAATTTTACACCCTTGTGCACTACAAGCACTAAAAACTGAGAAAATATATATCGTCAACAAAAGCTAACATTTTGGATGTTGTATCTACAGAAGTTAATGCAAGAAATTGTTTTTGTTTTCTTTCAGAATGTGGTCATCTATCAAACCACGTCCTCAAATCATGCATCTGATCCCACCAGAGATGTTATCTCCTGACTCCACAGAAGACTTCTCATCTGCCCCAAAGACACAGACATGAAGTCACCAGTCGTGACGCACCAATGGCAAGAAGAATACAAGACAAATCAATCACATTCCCCTTATGCACAACCTGTGACTTTACAACATTTCTAGTCCCTATGCACTGCCCAAATTTTTCATTAATAAGCAATGTATGGTAATATTATGTCCAACTGCAGTATATACTATCACTAACGTATTACATTTTGTACAATACAAGTAATAAACAAAGGGGTAAAAGAAATAAAGTACATAGACGCAGACGTCCAGGATCACATCTTTTTTTTTTTTTTTTTGAAGCTTGTTTCCTTTATTTTATGTGTAGTAGTTGTCTTATTTATTCATTTTTTTTCATGCACTGGCTTTTTATTCAGCCTTTGAAACCAATTTGAAGAACTTGAACTGCAGTGTAAAGCATGTGGGAGAGATAAAGCTGTGGCTTGCACTTTACATAAGTTGTTGAATAGTCAGATCGAACAAGCAGAGCTACAGAGTAATTCACAGAGCGACTAATTGTTTCTTAGATAAGGCTGGGTACCTAGGATTACGTCTTTACTGTGCTATATGTGTTATTTATTCACAAGGAGGTACAGAACGTTTGATGGTTGTAAACAGACTAAAGGCCGCTTCAGACGCAACAACATCACTAACGAGATGTCGTTGGGGTCACGGAATTCGTGACACACATCCGGCCTCGTTAGCGACGTCGTTACGTGTGAAACGCACGAACGACCGTTAACGTTCAAAATTACTTACCTAATCGTTGATCGTTGATGCGTCGTTCTATTCCCAATTATCGTTGCTGTTGCAGGACGCAGGTTGTTTGTCATTCCTGCGGCAGCACACATCACTACGTGTGACACCGCAGGAACGAGGAACATCACCGTACCTACGGCCGCCGGCAATGCGGAAGGAAGGAGGTGGGCGGGCGGGATGTTCCGCCTGCTCATCTCCACCCCTCAGCTTCTATTGGGTGGCCGCTTAGTGACATCTGTGCCATCCCAGGAGCGCTGGTCCTGTTCTGGGACGCCACAATGCAGGGAAACTTCTGGTCACAGGTAGGTTAACTTCAATGGGGAATTTGTGACGCCATTTTCGGTATTTGCGGTCAGGGGTGACCGCCACTGCACTTTAGGGGGATGCCTGGGGGTGATGTTAATTGCAGTCAGTTGTTGTGGCCTCCCGAGAGTGAGGCTGGCCCCAGGGCCCAGTGTAAGTGTGTAGTACCACAGGTCGCAGAAGAACTCACACACAAACAGCAATGTCTTTCAGGGTTTTTACTCACTTTTTCAGATGTCACACTGGGTCAACCCGGGTGATGCTGCGATATTCAAAGAGAGGAACCAGGCTCCTTCAGGCTGACCTTGGGGTGGCTGCTGACTCGCCTTCCTAGCCCTCTGGTTTCTGTGGTGACCCAGACTTGAAGTCCTACGTGGTCACCCAGGGAAGTTGCTTCCGCCTGTTCTCCCCTTTTCGGCCCGTTTGCTTGCAGCCTGGACTAGGTAACTCCGGCTGCTTGGTTTTGTCACTATGGGCCCTCTCTTTGCTGCTTGGTTCCGGACTCTGTGTAGTTTTGGTGAAGGGGATGAAGTGCAGGTTTAGCAGGCCTAGTAAATGGGTTCCTGCTCTGGGAACCTGCTGTCCCATATGGGCCTAGTCCACCAGGCAGTCCCCTTACTCAGCTACCTGTCAGCACTCCGGCCCCAGGTGGTTTTCAGGCGGCACTGCAAGGTAGCCGTTCTCCCCCGCCAGCAACCACTACACCGGCGGTGTCCGACTAGTGACAGCCCGCAGGTTCTCTCTCTGCAACTGCTCTCTCTCCCTGAGCTTCACTAACTGACTGGCTCACTACTTCCTCCCTTCTGTGCCTGCCTCCGCAACCTAGCAACCAGCCTCTCTACCACGCCCCTTGAGTGGAGATGGAGGAAACGCCCCATCCTGGGTCTCCCAGGGGTCCCTTCAAAGGTCAATGTGGGAGAACTGGTTACTATGTGTCTGTGTGTCCACACCCTGGTCAGCTTTTGGGATTACCTGTTTTGTACTCACTCAGCCTGAGTGCAGTACTCAGTAGTGCCTGACCAGGTCAGGGGCGCCACACATCGCTGTAGCGCCGCACGAACTGCCCCCCTTAGAAAGGAGGCATTTCGCCAGAAACAGCAATGTCGCTAGGCAGGTAAGTGACTGTTCTTAGCGATGTTGTACGCCACGGGCAGCGATTAGCCCGTGACGCACAACCAACGGAGGCGGGTGCTTTCACCAGCAACATCGCTAGCGATGTCGCTGTGTGTAAAGTGCCCTTAAGCAGCACAATAAACTTGATGGTTGCAAACAGACTAACTGCCAGGATTTGCATCTTGCTTCCACACCCCTGCCAGTGCACACAAGACACAACTTGGAGACCCATCTTGGAGTCATGATATTTAAAAACATTTCAGGCAGACAGCAGGACAGTGGTATCAATTGTCCCCATTCCCCATTGTGTCTGTGCACAGCAGCCAGGTATGGTCCATACAACACACAGGATGTGGCCTGGCATTTCCATTTTTAGAAGTGAGCACACAGCGACCGTGCTTTCTGCAGCAGCGCATCCAGGCCAGAATAGTGGCCTAGAAATTTCTGTATAACCAGGTTGAGTACGTGAGGTATGCAAGGCACATGTGTGATGTCGCCCAAGCGTAGTGACGCCTCCAGGTTTACACCATTATCGCAACAGACTTCACTGGCTCTAGTTTCAGTGGAGACAGCCATTGATGAAACTCGACTTGGACAGCAGTCCAAAACTCTACAGCTGTGTGACTGCGTTCTGCAATGCTTTTCAATTTCAGCACTGCCTGATTGTGTTGACTTCCACAAAGGATGTAGCCTGGCATTTCCATTTTGAAAATCAAGAGGTGGACATCCTCCCAACATTTGAATAAGAGAAACAGGGACACATTTTGACCACACCCCTAGCCACATTCCAAGCCACACTTATTTGGAAGTACAGAGCATTCAACAGATGTCTAGGACTGTTCATTTATTCACAGCCAGAACTTTCTCATTTTTATATAAGCTTCACTATGTGACATATTCTTTTTCTGTGCATCTAAGGCCATGTTCCCATAATAGGGTTAGAACAACCAACATACACGGGAGTAGAACCCGTGCCATAGTGTGTACATGGAAAAAGCCATATACAGATATAATATCAAATGAAAAAAGGAAAAGACTGTACAAAGGCTTGGAAAATTTGTATAATTTTATTAGAGTCAAAGTTTACAAAAGATAAAAAAGTTTAAAAAGGAGAATGATATGAGAGAGCCAGCAGGTGGCGTACTCACACCACAACCCAAAGACCAAGTCTATAGAAATAATAAAATGTGCTGAGGCACCATGCTGAAAGCACTAACAGAAGCTGCCTAAAAGCTATATCATAAGTGACTGCCAAACGGCATGTCCCAAGAGTCAATAATAATGCAAAAGCAGTCAGGCAGTTTCAGGGTATAAAGCAGCAGGTGCACATAGAAAAAGAATCAAAGTAACAGCACACAACGAGTGGAGATGTCATATACCTGGGTTGTGGGGTGAGAATCCAAGAGAACCCGACCTAGGTTTCGATCTTAATGCCTTCTTCCGGGGGTGGCCTCATGTTCAAAAAGGGCGCCCTTTTATATCAGAATACACCAATGGGAAGGCAGGAGAGATAAGCCAATCAGGTCGACCGTTACTTAGTATGTAACAAACCCATCACCCGATTGGTCTCCAAAAAGGCGTGCCTGTGCAACCAGGATGTGCATATAAAATGACGTATAATATCACTCATGGCAACCGCCAAACAAGTTACAATCTGCCTCCAACTACAAGCAATATGAGCAGAAGGGAGAGTGACACGGGCGGCAACAAATCAAAAGTACACATCCTATACTGTGTTGCCATGGACGCGAAAAAACAGGAAGAGTGTCACAAAGAAAGGAGCCAATCAGATCAGTGGGCGTAAACCAGGCCGTCGTGATTGACACCCCAAGCCATTCACCATTGGTGCATTTGAGTGGATGTAAATAATACAGTGGCGCTGCCTAATCATCGCCCAGAAATAAGGGGGAAGACAAGCGCAGCATCTCATATAGAACCATATGAGATCCAGCCCGAAGATGATGTATAACACCAAGCAACGTCCCGCGGCCGAGTGGCGCATGCGCAGATGCCCCGAGAGTCGGAGCCCCATGAGCGCGTCCAGCCGTCGCCAAAGCAACAACCACTCCCCCAAAAGGAGGAAAGCGGGCGTCACGAGGGCGAAGGCATGTGTGACGCGCCCGAGGGAGACCGAGTCAAGCAGACAACTGCACAGGCGCGCAGGCAAGCGGGTAGCTGCAGGGGGAATCATGATAGACCAACAGGACAATAGAATTAATGTGGGAAAAAACCATATACATATATAATATGCACAAATAGATCAATGCAGCAATTAATTAGTTATATAGCAAGTAGTACATAAACACAATAGGCATATTATATACATACAGATCCAAAGTGGATATCAATACATGAATCAAGATGATGTCCTGTGGAATAAAGATGTTTCTGTATAGTCCATCATGAATCCGTTATTGCATGGGATGGATCCAATTCAATGATGAAAGCCACCATAAAAAAGAGATCCACAGGTAGATATAGAAGGAGCGCATACTGAAATTTGAAAAAACAAAAGAGAATTAAAAACAAGAGAAAGTTAAAAACAAATTAAAAAAGGCCAACATAGCAGTACAAAGAGGACTAGACTAAAGATATAGAGTCAAGCAATTAATATACAGCATGAGATTACAGAAATGGAGCGAAGCTCATACATTCATTTAATCCTAAAGGCTGAAGGGTTTTGAGAGTCCAGATCCATTTGGTTTCTCGTTGTGCAAGCAAACGGCTGACATTGCCCCCTCGAATGTTCATTACTACTTGGTCAATCCCACGTACCTTCAAAAGGTGAGGATTGCACTGATGGAATAGCCTAAAGTGTTTAGGCAGAGTCTTCAAACCATCACTGCATTCCTCCTCCCTCGCGGCCAAAATGTCGCGTACGTGTTCTCTAACACGGACCTTAAGGGCCCGTGTGGTAAGGCCAACATAAATACGGGGGCAAGGACAAGTCGCATAATACACTACTGCTTTGGATAAGCAGTTGATCTTTTTCTTTATCAAAAATACTTTGCCGTCTGAAGAAGAAAACTCACTAGCCACCTCAATATTTGGGCACGCAACACATGACCCACATGGTGAACAACCATTACGACTAGTACGTAGACCAAGAGAGGGGAAGAGGAGAGCGGGTTTGTCACGTTTGTCATAGTGACTTGCAGTCAAAAGATCTTTAAAATTTCTTGCGCGTCTCGCTACAACTGCTGGTTTCTGTGGGAGGTAGTGACACAGAATGGGATCAATGGTCAAGATAGACCAATATTTCGACAGAACCTCCATCATCCTGCCCCAATGTGAGTGGTACTGAGTAATCAGTCTTACCGTATTGTCGGACGTTCTTTTCTCCTTTCCTCCAAACAGGAGGTCTACTCGTGAGGCTTTTTTTGCCCTATTATATGCTCTTTTAATAGAACGATCCAAAAGGGGACGCGGTCCATCGACGGCACCGAATCTGACAGGAGAAGGTCCCTCTCCCACAGCCCCAGGAACAAATTAGCATAAGAGGGCGCAAATGCCGCCCCCATCGCTGTGCCCTGGAGCTGTAGGTACAGGGACCCCCCCAAAAAAGAAAAAATTATGAGTC
This sequence comes from Anomaloglossus baeobatrachus, assembly GCF_048569485.1. Classification (NCBI taxonomy): domain Eukaryota; kingdom Metazoa; phylum Chordata; class Amphibia; order Anura; family Aromobatidae; genus Anomaloglossus; species Anomaloglossus baeobatrachus. The sequence continues at coordinate 142,775,882 of NC_134363.1, read as the reverse complement.
AGGGCGAATTCCAAAAGGTCCATGACAAATCCTTGAATGACAACCAGATAAATTTACATCTCATTCCAGTCGGGCAGTTCTTGCGTATTCGTCGCATCTGCTCATCGGAATTGGACTTCGATTTGAGGGCTCTCGAATTGAAGAAAAGATTCCAGGATAGAGGCTATAGTAATCGTTCTATTAAAAGAGCATATAATAGGGCAAAAAAAGCCTCACGAGTAGACCTCCTGTTTGGAGGAAAGGAGAAAAGAACGTCCGACAATACGGTAAGACTGATTACTCAGTACCACTCACATTGGGGCAGGATGATGGAGGTTCTGTCGAAATATTGGTCTATCTTGACCATTGATCCCATTCTGTGTCACTACCTCCCACAGAAACCAGCAGTTGTAGCGAGACGCGCAAGAAATTTTAAAGATCTTTTGACTGCAAGTCACTATGACAAACGTGACAAACCCGCTCTCCTCTTCCCCTCTCTTGGTCTACGTACTAGTCGTAATGGTTGTTCACCATGTGGGTCATGTGTTGCGTGCCCAAATATTGAGGTGGCTAGTGAGTTTTCTTCTTCAGACGGCAAAGTATTTTTGATAAAGAAAAAGATCAACTGCTTATCCAAAGCAGTAGTGTATTATGCGACTTGTCCTTGCCCCCGTATTTATGTTGGCCTTACCACACGGGCCCTTAAGGTCCGTGTTAGAGAACACGTACGCGACATTTTGGCCGCGAGGGAGGAGGAATGCAGTGATGGTTTGAAGACTCTGCCTAAACACTTTAGGCTATTCCATCAGTGCAATCCTCACCTTTTGAAGGTACGTGGGATTGACCAAGTAGTAATGAACATTCGAGGGGGCAATGTCAGCCGTTTGCTTGCACAACGAGAAACCAAATGGATCTGGACTCTCAAAACCCTTCAGCCTTTAGGATTAAATGAATGTATGAGCTTCGCTCCATTTCTGTAATCTCATGCTGTATATTAATTGCTTGACTCTATATCTTTAGTCTAGTCCTCTTTGTACTGCTATGTTGGCCTTTTTTAATTTGTTTTTAACTTTCTCTTGTTTTTAATTCTCTTTTGTTTTTTCAAATTTCAGTATGCGCTCCTTCTATATCTACCTGTGGATCTCTTTTTTATGGTGGCTTTCATCATTGAATTGGATCCATCCCATGCAATAACGGATTCATGATGGACTATACAGAAACATCTTTATTCCACAGGACATCATCTTGATTCATGTATTGATATCCACTTTGGATCTGGATGTATATAATATGCCTATTGTGTTTATGTACTACTTGCTATATAACTAATTAATTGCTGCATTGATCTATTTGTGCATATTATATATGTATATGGTTTTTTCCCACATTAATTCTATTGTCCTGTTGGTCTATCATGATTCCCCCTGCAGCTACCCGCTTGCCTGCGCGCCTGTGCAGTTGTCTGCTTGACTCGGTCTCCCTCGGGCGCGTCACACATGCCTTCGCCCTCGTGACGCCCGCTTCCCTCCTTTTGGGGGAGTGGTTGTTGCTTTGGCGACGGCTGGACGCGCTCATGGGGCTCCGACTCTCGGGGCATCTGCGCATGCGCCACTCGGCCGCGGGACGTTGCTTGGTGTTATACATCATCTTCGGGCTGGATCTCATATGGTTCTATATGAGATGCTGCGCTTGTCTTCCCCCTTATTTCTGGGCGATGATTAGGCAGCGCCACTGTATTATTTACATCCACTCAAATGCACCAATGGTGAATGGCTTGGGGTGTCAATCACGACGGCCTGGTTTACGCCCACTGATCTGATTGGCTCCTTTCTTTGTGACACTCTTCCTGTTTTTTCGCGTCCATGGCAACACAGTATAGGATGTGTACTTTTGATTGGTTGCCGCCCGTGTCACTCTCCCTTCTGCTCATATTGCTTGTAGTTGGAGGCAGATTGTAACTTGTTTGGCGGTTGCCATGAGTGATATTATACGTCATTTTATATGCACATCCTGGTTGCACAGGCACGCCTTTTTGGAGACCAATCGGGTGATGGGTTTGTTACATACTAAGTAACGGTCGACCTGATTGGCTTATCTCTCCTGCCTTCCCATTGGTGTATTCTGATATAAAAGGGCGCCCTTTTTGAACATGAGGCCACCCCCGGAAGAAGGCATTAAGATCGAAACCTAGGTCGGGTTCTCTTGGATTCTCACCCCACAACCCAGGTATATGACATCTCCACTCGTTGTGTGCTGTTACTTTGATTCTTTTTCTATGTGCACCTGCTGCTTTATACCCTGAAACTGCCTGACTGCTTTTGCATTATTATTGACTCTTGGGACATGCCGTTTGGCAGTCACTTATGATATAGCTTTTAGGCAGCTTCTGTTAGTGCTTTCAGCATGGTGCCTCAGCACATTTTATTATTTCTATAGACTTGGTCTTTGGGTTGTGGTGTGAGTACGCCACCTGCTGGCTCTCTCATATCATTCTCCTTTTTAAACTTTTTTATCTTTTGTAAACTTTGACTCTAATAAAATTATACAAATTTTCCAAGCCTTTGTACAGTCTTTTCCTTTTTTCATTTCATGTTCCCATAATGCAGAAATCCAGTGGGGGGGGGGGGTGAAAAAAAAATGTATTTATTTTTTATAATTTTGTAACTTTTTCTCCCAATTCGTTATAGTAGTTTCATAGGAACAAAAGAATCTGACTTCTTCCTTCACCTGCATAGAGATACAGTATATATCTATCTATATCTCTATGTAGCTGAATAATCTGTTTCTGGCTTCTCTGCTTGCAATAGAGGTCAAGATAGCCAAATCCACCTATGCCTCTCAATACAGGGAATGTGGTTCAATGGTAGAGCTGCTGCCTATGGATCAAGTACTCACAAGCTCATAAGTTCCAGCCTGCTAATTATGGATATAGAGCTCATGAGTTCTAACCCTGTCCCGGGAAACCAGAGCAGGTGAGAATTTAATGTATGCACTGAACTGAGTTAATTTATTCACTGCACTGAGAGGAGGAGCCAGGACAAGAGCAGTGAACAGCTGGACTGCAGGGAGGGAGCCCTCAAACTGGGACAGGTGGGAGGTATGGGTGGATGAATGACTGGATTAGACCTCTTGTGCCCACACCCCAGTACACACAAGACAACTTGGAGACCCATTGTGGAGTCTTGATATTTAAGAACATTTCAGGCAGACAGCAGGACAGTGGCATCAATTGCCCCCACCTATTCCATTTCCCCACAGTGTCTTTGTACAGCAGTGAGGTATGGTCCATGCAACACACAGGATGTGGCCTAGAATTCCATTTTAAAAATCAAGAGGTGGACAAGTGACAAGATTAGGCCTTTTGCGCCTATACCCCTGCCAGTACAGACAATATACAACTTAAGAGTTCCATCTTTGAGTCTTTATATATAAAAACTTTATTTAGGCAGACAGCAAGACAATGGCGCCAATTGCCCCCATTTCCATTTCTCCACAGTGTCTTTGCACAGAAGTCCGGTATGGTCCATGCAACACACAGGATGTGGCCTGGCATTTCCATTTCTAAGGAAGCACACAGTGACCGTGCCTTCTGCAGCAGCACTTCCAGGCCGGAATAGTGGCCTAGAAATTTATGTACAACCAGGTTGAGGATGTGGAGCCATGCAAAGCACACATGTGTGATGTCGCTCAGGAGTAGTGCCGCTACCAGGTTTGCACTATTATTGCACATGGCATTATCAGGCTCCTGGAGACAGCCAATGATCAAACTTGGCCTGGATAGCGGTCCACAACTCTGCAGTTGTGTGATTACATTCACATAAGCATATTCATTTCAGCACTGCATGATTGCGCTGACTTTCACACAAGATGTGGCCTGGCATTTCCATTTTAAAAATCAAGAGCACAATTGACAAGCATAGGCCTCTTGCCCCCAGAACCCTGGCACTACACCATAGCCTAGTCTGCACAGTCTGGGACTGGGGTGGCAAAGTCATGGGACATCCACAACTTGTTCATCTTTATGAAAATCAAGCTGTCTGCACTTTCAGAGGACAGCCAGATGCGCTTATCCTTCAATACATTGTCAGCAACGTTGAAGACACGTTCTAAGAGAACGCTGGCTGCCGGGCAGGCCAAAACTTCCAAGGCGTGACTGGCGAGCTCAGACTACCATTTCATTTTTGAAGACCAAAATGCAAAAGGATCCAATCTCCACCTTATGGCATCCATATTGAGCTCTAGATACTCCTGCACCATCCTCTCTACTCTTCTACTCTGTTCTACTGGTGCAGGTGATGGTCTAAAACATGAAAACATGTGTGCCAAACCTCACAGAAATTGCTTTTTACACTAGAACTCCTGCTACTAATGTTTCTGCGTTGATGATGCAACATTCCGGTGGTTGGAATTCTAGAACTGCGATGCACGCTGTGTGCCTCTCTGCTGTCTTGTGGAAAAGTACAGGTAAGATGGTCTACAAGGTTGTTTTGATACTCCAGCATCCACGCGTCCCTTTTTGAGGGTAGGGGAAGCATCTTGCTAAATTTACTCTTGTACTGTGGATCTAATAGAGTGGCAACCCAGTAGTCAGCAATATTTCTAATGCTAACAATATGAGCATCATGTTGCAGATAGTGCAGCAAGAAGGTGCACATGTGTCGGACGCTTCCATGAGGTCCAAGTCCATGTTGTGTTGGTGGCGGGGTAACGCTCAAGCTTGCCTCCTCTTTCGCCACCCAACAACCACGGACAAAAAAAAAGACTGCATCAATATCTTCTAAATCTCAATTGGGCTTTTCAAAAACCTACACAAGATCAGCAGGTGACCACAAGAGGCTAATGAACATGGCGGGGGTTGGAGTGCAGAGCCAGTCAGACAGGGAATCACTCCACATTAAATATAAAGAAAAAAGAATGAAACCAGGGATTCCCAGCCGGTCTCCCATGCCGGTACTTGACTGACTTCAAACTGCACTCCAACCCCCACCATGTTCATTAGCCTCTTGTGGTCACCTGCTGATCTTGTGTACGTTTTTAAGAAGCCCAAAAAGATGCAGTGTAGAGTAGGACCCAGCAAAGGAGGGTGCCATGAAGTGGCGCTGTACTAGTATTATAATGGCCATTCTAATATTCTAAATACCTCTAATTTCTACATTAGGTAGTGTACTGTTGTGCTATTGCAGAGTGCGACTGTTTATTTTTCTATTTTTATACATATATATATGTATAATGTATATATATATACATCATGAACAGATACACACCTATTCACATTGGGAGGTGCTGCCAGTTCAGTTTGACGTCACGCAAGTACCGGCATGGGAGACCGGCTGGGAATCCCTGGTTTCATTTTTTATATATATATATATATATATATATATATATATACAGTACAGAACAAAACAAAAGTTTGGACACACCTTCTCATTTAAAGAGCTTTCTTTATTTTCATGACTCTGAAAATTGTAGATTCACATTGAAGGCATCAAAACTATGAATTAACACATGTGGAATGAAATACTTAAAAAAGTGTGAAACAACTGAAAATATGTCTTATATTCTAGGTTCTTCAAAGTATCCACCTTTTGCTTTGATTACTGCTTTGCACACTCTTGGCACACTCTTGATGAGCTTCAAGAGGTAGTCACCGGAAATGGTCTTCACTTCACAGGTGGGCCCTGTCAGATTTAAGAAGTGGGATTTCTTACCTTATAAATGGAGTTGGGACCATCAGTTGTGTTGTGCAGAAGTCTGGTGGATACACAGCTGATAGTCCTACTGAATAGACTGTTAGAATTTGTATTATGGCAAGAAAAAAGCAGCTAAGTAAAGAAAAACGAGTGACCATCATTACTTTAAGAAATGAAGGTCAGTCAGTCACACTTTTTTAAGTATTTCATTCCGCATGTGTTAGTTCATAGTTTTGATGCCTTCAATGTGAATCTACAATTTTCAGAGTCATGAAAATAAAGAAAACCGTTTGAATGAGATGTGTCCAAAATTTTGGTCTGTGCTGTATATATATATATATATATATTATACAGTATATATATATATATATATATATATATATATATATAAGCAAACAAAAAACATAAATCTGTTATACATAGGCAGCAGTGCAAAACAATGTTGTCTAAAAACAAGAGAAATACTAAACAAAAGGAATACATTTGCTATGTTCACTAGGAAAAAAAAGCTGATCAGAGCTGGCGCATTTCCCAGGAACACATAAACGTAGTTACTCCTCCCTGTAGGGAGTCACGTGATTGTGGAGCCTTTTCTGTACACAGATCCTCCATACTTTCTGAACTAACGGGGAGGAAATCTCAGGGTAAGTCTTCAGATCACAAGATCTTCAGACTGATACATTGTGCGATGCTTTACTGTCAGGACAGGAGAGAGTTAATGATGCTGTAATCAGATCACTAAGCTGATACATTGTACCGATTGCTCAGCTGTATATGGTCTGTACAACAAGAAGGTTATCATCCACGGACAGCAGAGATCTAGGAATTCGTCATGGCATTTCCTTCAGTATCTCGCTATCGGAAACGCAATTAGTGACGTTCTGATCTGCCACAAATTCATCAAACCATTTGCGCCTTTTTTCATGTTGCCTTTTGGGCTTCAGGTTTTTGATTTTTTTATTTGTATAGCTTTTCCAGATGTTTTAGAAAAATTCATGAAATGCAAATTTTGGACTTTTTTTTTTTAATCAATATTTGGCATAACTCTACCCCAGTCCTCCCTCACCTGGAGTGATTTTGTTATACACCAGTTATTCTGTCATTTTTGTTTTGTTTGTTTTTTGCGATATTTTGCAACAGTTTTTATTTATTTTTTCCATTAAACAGACACAAAACCAGTTAAAAAGAGAGAAAAAGACAATTTTGAACTCTGCTCATTTTTTATGACATTGATATTGAAGACATCGGCGAAAATCACTACTACTACTACTACTACTGCTGTCTGTCTGAATGAAATTTGAATGTCGAGACTACAAGATAGGTCTCAAAATTGTGTCTTGTGGGTAGTGCCAGTCTTCTTGGAGCAAGAGGCCTACACCGGTCACCGTAGCATGTCATCATTGTTAAAATTGAAGTGCCGGGCCACAGCCTGTGTGTTGAATGGATCGTACCTCCCTGCTCTTTTAAGGCCCTACGGGGAGGGGGACAATTGATGCTACTGTACTGCTGTCTGCCTGAAAGGATTTTGAATGTCGAGACTACAAGATAGGTCTGAAAGTTGTGTCTTGTGAGTAGTGTCAATCTTCTGGGAGCAAGAGGCCTACACCGGTCACTCTGGGATGTCTTCATTTTTAAAATTGAAATGCCGGGCCACAGTCTGTGTGTTGCATTAACCGTACCTCCCTGCTCTTTTAAGGCCCTATGGGGAGTGGGCAATTAATGCTACTGTACAGCTGTCTGCCTGAAAGGATTTTGAATGTCGAGACTACTAGATAGGTCTCAAAGTTGTCTCTTGTCTGTACTGGCGGGGGTATGGGAGCACCAACCCTACATCTTTCTCTCATCCACCTCTATATTTCTTATCTCAATAGTCTAGGAAGCTAATGGCTATGCCAAAACAGTGGTGCTGCACTGGAAAAAGTATTTTTGCTGTTTTGGAAGCTTTTCGACACCCCTAACTTTGTTTTCTCTGCCTTATGTTTGTCCTCTCAAAGGGGTTCGAAAAGGTTTGAACTTAATTTCGATAAAGGTTCGACGAACGTAACACTTGTTCAGTTGGGCTCGGCCAACCGACCCTTGAGAGGTTTGCTCATCTCTAGCCACAATCACTAGTGGCAGGGGGATAAATCCTACAGTAAGGCGGGTTTTGCACGTTGCGACATCGCAAGCCGATGCTGCGATGTCGCACGCGATAGTCCCCGCCCCCGTCGCAGGTACGATATCTTGTGATAGCTGGCGTAGCGAACATTATCACTACGCCAGCTTCACATGCACTCACCTGCCCTGCGACCGTCGCTCTGGCCGGCGACCCGCCTCCTTCCTAAGGGGGCGGGTCGTGCGGCGTCATAGCGACGTCACACGGCAGGCGGCCAATAGCGGCGGAGGGGAGGAGATGAGCAGGATGTAAACATCCCGCCCACCTCCTCCTTCCGCATAGCCGGCGGCGGCAGGTAAGCTGATGTTCCTCGCTCTTGCGGCTTCATACACAGCGATGTGTGCAGCCACAGGAGCGAGGAACTACATCGTACCTGTCGCTGCAGCATAATTATGAAAAAGTCGGAGCCTGCAACGATGATACGATAACGACGCTTTTGCGCTCGTTAATCGTATCATCTAGCATTTACACACTACGATCTCGAAAGTGACGCCGGAAGTGCGTCACTTTCGATTTGACCCCACCGACATCGCATGTGCGATGTTGCAACGTGCAAAGCCGCCCTAAGGCTAAGTTGAATATTTGATGCATTTCTTTCTGTTGCATATGTAGCGCTCCACGGGGCAGGTGTTTTAACCTACTCGTTGCCACGTCGGGGATGCAGATCCTTTGCGATGTCATGGAGTGAATTGGCCCGGTTCCGTTACCCCAAGGCGTACAGGAGGGAGAGGGAAGGAGGTGGACGGAAGGCAGGACGGAGGATGGGGGTGGTAATGACAGTTAGGAAAGTCTTTTATGATCGTGATGCCACCTCTGGTACGCGGCCAGGGATGGGCCGCCGCTGCGGGTGCGCTGCTCTCTGGGGGGCTGATGATGAGGGTCGCAGCTGGGATGGTGTTGCTCCCCACAGGCAGAGCAGGATTACCCCGGGGAGGATGATGGAGGTCAGACAGGGGTAGTGGCAGTCCTTGTTGGCGCCACAGCGCTGGTTGTGAACAGTGCCGGTGAAGGAGAGGCAGAGACAGGGGCTGCGGTTCTAGGTCTTTTACTCACAAATAGTTCAGGCGCTGCCCCAGAGCACTGGTCTCTGCTACGATGGGCTCCAGCCGATCCCGGATCTGTGAAAGGTCAAGTCGGTGTGCGTGTCAGCCCTGTGAGCCCTTCCTCCTTTGATGCACTAAGTATCGGACCCCGTGTAGTGAAGCACTTGGGGATTCCGGTGTCAGAAAAGTGTCCCGTTCTGTATGCTGATAGCGCGGTTCCGTTGTAAGGCTCAACTCCCGATCCAATGTGCTATTTGGCTGCAGACTCAGTGGGACGGGTCCGGTGACTGTTCTAGCCATTCCCCGCAACCCTTGCAGAGTTGGTAGATAACGTGAAGTATATCTGCCCTAGGATTCTGTATCCTGACAGCGCGGTCCTGTGGAAGCAGCCACCTGCTTCTCCCTAGCGACCATGTTGAACGCCCTGGCCCACAGAGCTGCTCACAGCACGTCCTCTCTGCTCTGTCTGAAGCTGTTCTCCTTTGTAGTTGTGTTGTGTTGTTTCAAGCTGTTGCCCCTGCCAACGGCTAGTTCACTACACTCACTAGGTCAACCTGCTCTTCCCACTGTGTGCTCCTGAGTCCTGACTCCTTACACACAGAGGGATCTATTTCAAGTGTTTATTTCTGTTAATGTTGATGATTATGGCTTACAGCCAATAAAAACCAAAAGTAATTAACGCAGAAAATTAGAATAATTAGCACAAAAACCTGCAAAAGCTTCCTAAGTGTTTAAAATGGTCCCTTAGTCTGGTTTAGTAGACTACACTATCATGAGGAAGACTGCTGACATGACAGATGTCCAGGAGACAGTCATTGACACTCTCCACAAGGAGGGTAAGCCGCAAAAGGTCATTGCTAAAGAAGCTGGCTGTTCCACAGAGTGCTGTATCCCAAGCATATTAATGGAAAGTTGAGTGGAAGGAAAACGTGTGGTAGAAAAAAGTGCACAAGCAACCGGGATAACCGCAGCACTGATAGGATTGTTAAGAAAAGGCCATTCCAAATTTGGGGGAGATTCAAAAGGAGCGGACGCTGCTGGAGTCAGTGCTTCAAGAGCCACCACACACAGACGTATCCAGGACATAGGCTACAAGTTCCTTGTGTCAAGCCACTCATGACCAATAGACAACGCCAGAAGCGTCTTACCTGGGCCAAGGAGAAAAAGAACTGGACTGTTGCTCAGTGGTTTAAGGTGTTTGTTTTCAGATGAATGTAAATTTGCATTTCATTTGGAAATCGCGGTCCCAGAGTCTGGAGGAAGAGTGGAGAGGACACAATCCAAGCTGCTGAGGTCTAGTGTGAAGTTTCCACAATCAGTGATTGATTGGGGAGCCATGTCATCTGCTGGTGTAGCTTCACTGTGTTTTATCAAGACCAAAGTCAGCGCAGCGTCTACCAGGAAATTTTACAGCACTTCATGCTTCCCTCTGCCGACAAGCTTTTTGGAGATGGAAATTTCATTTTCCAGCAGGACTTGGCCCCTGTCCACACTGTCAAAAGTACCAATACCTGGTTTACTAACCACATTATCACTGTGCGAATTGGCCAGCAAACTCTCCTGACCTAAACCCCATAGAGAATCTATGAGAGACACCAGGAGCCAACAATGCAGACGAGCTGAAAGCTGCTATGAAAGCAACCTGGGCTTCCATAACACCTCAGCAGTGCCACAGGCTGATCACCTCCATGACACGCCGCATTGATGCAGTAATTCATGCAAAAGGAAAGGAGCCCCGACCAAGTATTGAGGCATTTACTTTTCAGTAGATGCCAATATTTCTGAGTGTAAAATCATTTTTTCAGTTGATCTTATATAATATTCTAATTTTCTGAGATAATAACTTTTGGGTTTTCATTGGCTGTAAGCAATAATCATCAACATTAACAGAAATAAACACGTGAAATTGATCCCTCTGTGTGTAATGACTCTATATAATATATAGGAATAGATCCCTCTGTGTGTGTAATGACTATATAATCTATAGGAATAGAGCCCTCTGTGTGTAATGACTATATAATATATAGGAATAGATCCCTCTGTGTGTAATGGCTTTTTATAATATATAGAAATATATCCCTCTGTCTGTAATGACTATATAATATATAGGAATAGACCCCTCTGTGTGTAATGACTCTATCTAATATATAGGAATAGATCCCTCTGTGTGTGTAATGACTCTATATAATATATAGGAATAGATCCCTCTGTGTGTAATGACTCTATCTAATATATAGGAATAGATCCCTCTGTGTGTGTAATGACTCTATCTAATATATAGGAATAGATCCCTCTGTGTGTGTAATGACTCTATATAATATATAGGAATAGATCCCTCTGTGTGTGTAATGACTCTATATAATATATAGGAATAGATCCCTCTGTGTGTGTAATGACTATATAATCTATAGGAATAGAGCCCTCTGTGTGTAATGACTATATAATATATAGGAATAGATCCCTCTGTGTGTAATGGCTTTTTATAATATATAGAAATATATCCCTCTGTGTGTAATGACTATATAATATATAGGAATAGACCCCTCTGTGTGTAATGACTCTATCTAATATATAGGAATAGATCCCTCTGTGTGTAATGACTCTATATAATATATAGGAATAGAGCCCTCTGTGTGTAATGGCTTTTTATAATATATAGGAATAGATCCCTCTGTGTGTAATAACTCTATATAATATATAGGAATAGATCCCTCTGTGTGTAATGACTCTATATAATATATAGGAATAGATCCCTCTGTGTGTAATGACTCTATATAATATATAGGAATAGATCCCACTGTGTGTAATGACTCTATATAATATATAGGAATAGAGCCCTCTGTGTGTAATGGCTTTTTATAATATATAGGAATAGATCCCTCTGTGTGTAATAACTCTATATAATATATAGGAATAGATCCTTCTGTGTGTAATGACTCTATATAATATATAGGAATAGATCCCTCTGTGTGTAATGACTCTATATAATATATAGGAATAGATCCCTCTGTGTGTAATGACTCTATATAATATATAGGAATAGATCCCTCTGTGTGTAATGACTCTATATAATATATAGGAATAGATCCCTCTGTGTGTAATGACTCTATATAATATGTGTTTCCCTGTTTGCATTGAATTACTGAAAAAACTTAACTTTTTGAGGATTTTCTAATTTATTTAGATGCACTTACGGTATATGTTTTGTTGAAGTTGATAATCTTGCTGCTTATTAAAAAAGCTCAAGAAAACTTTCTACAAAAAAGTTTAATAACATTTTTTTATGTGGTTATTATGAATACATTGCAATTCACCTGTCCTTTACTGTTGTCTTTTTTAGAGTCATGTCCACAGGGGTATCAGATGCAGGAGGGGTTGTGGTTATCTCTCAGCTGAGACCACAAAATTATGAAGAAAATGGACCTGAAGAAGGAGAGACCTGCAATGCTCCAGCCGGCATGCCGAAAACAGTTCTTGCATTTTACCGCGGAGAACCCGAAGTTCTTGGGGTAAGTCCACGCCATCTAGTTGTTAGTAGATATGAACGGGTCATGGGGTTTCTAGTTTACCCATAGAATTTGTCCTTTATAGTGTAGTGCTTAGTGGGGTTGACAAAGAGCTCATCCCATCTGCTCCCTACCTAGGGCCCAGCTCTAGGGCAAGGTATCCTACTCGGCGCATAGGTGCAGAACCTATCTAGGGTGGTGAGGGAAGCCAGAGCTCAGCGCTAGGCTTGGTCAGGGGTCACCATCTCCCTCTTTCCTAGGCACAGGGTTTCCCTTCCCTTTCGCCATGTGCTGGATACTTCCCTGTACCTAGCGTGTTACATTTATGTACTTGTACATATTACAACTTCTGTGTCTTGCCAGTGACTAGCACTAGTGGCAAGTGCCACTCTACACACTGAGGTCACCGCTCTGCTCTTCCCAGCCTCGGTTTGTCTCTCTGAGTTGCCTCCTATAGCCTTACCACACTGCTTCATCCTCCTGCTGCTGCGGAGTTTCCACCTGGCTGTAGAAAGGCATGGCGTGACTCTGCAGGAACTTAACCCCACTGTGTCCAGCAAAGTTTAGGTTCCCTGGCCAATCTCCAAGCAGCATGGAGTTGTTTCTTCTGCTTCCTGATCTGGCTTGCTTTCTCATGTATCCTGATGTATCTGCTCCTCACCTTGGCTACGAATACTGAACCTGTCCTGATCTTGGAGTGTCTGATTAAATCTCTGCCTGTGCGCTCTGTACCTAATACACCTGCCTTTACCTGTTGGTCAGGTGCTGCAGTCCCGAGGACTGCCCTGCGAGTGCTACCTGGCGACTACCATCAACCCAGCCTATCCTTACCATGAGAGGATGTAGTGAAAACCCGATAGTCACTTAGTTACACCCCCTCGGATGAACCCAGCCCATGGTGAAGTATTATAGTTAGATCAAGCCATGGATCCCGCTCACAAGTCAAGTCTCAGGGGCCCCAAGTTTAGCATACATATCCTATATGAGGAGGTCTGCTATCAGCATGAATATCAGAAACAGGTGATGCAGGCCATCAAGGTGGTGTAAACCCTACTGCAGGGTCTATCTGCTGGAATGTCTGCCCTGTATCCCGCCTCTACCATGTCTAAGCAACTTTCCCCACGATCCTTTAGCCCTTGCGGGTTCCTTCCGCCGGCTGGCAACATATTGTTATGGACTTTATTATGGACCTGTTTCTCTCCAAGGGTTATGACACCATCTGGGTAATGGTGGACCAATTCTTTAAGATGGGCCCCTTCATTCCCTTGAACAGTCTTCCCTCGGCACCCAAGATAGCCACACAATTAATGCAGCATGTTTTTCACCTCCAAGGTCTATGACTGTAGAGTCCTGTTTACTTCAAGATTCTGGAGAGCATTGCGCAAGTATTTAAATATACAGTTAGATTTTTTATCTCTGCATACTACCTGTTGAAAAGGTTAATCAGATATTCAAGAATTATCTTAAACATTTTATGTCTTCTTGTCAGGATGACTGGGTACAATTACTCTCCTGGGTGGAGTTTTCCTATAACAACCAAGTTGGGGAGTCTTACGAAGCATCTCCATTCTTCCTGGTATACTCCCAGCATCTCCAAATGCCCTCTTCTACCGTATGTCTATTTCCTCCAGAATGCCAGCAGTTGATTTATCGTGGGGTGACTTCCTCCAAATCTGGTGGCAGACACAGGCTTCCCTCCTTAAGGCCATGTCTTGCATGAAGGATCATGTGAATAAGAGGAGAGGCTCGCCATCTCAGTATCACCCTGGAGATAAAGTCTGGCTGTCATCTCGAAATATTCGCCTGAAGGTGCCCTTGTATAAGTTCTCTCCCTGATACCTGGGTCCCTATAAAATCCTCAGGCAAATCAATCCAGTTAACTATAAGCTTCAGCTGCCACCCAAGCTTTGGATCCTGAATTCCTTTCATGCCTCGCTCATGAGGCCAGTAGTCCTAAATCACTTTTCCAAGCCCCATACTCCAGTCACTGCATCCATTCCTGAGGGTAATTTGGGTGTGTTCTAGGTGAAGGATATCTTGAACTCTATGAAGGTCCAGGGGCAGACCTTCTATTTTATCGATTGGCAGGGTTTTGGTCCCGAACAAAGGTCTTGGGAGCCTGCTTGGAACATCTATGCCCCTACCATTCACAAAAGGTTCCTCTAATGGTTTGGTTAAAAAGGAGCGACTATAAGAGGGTACAGTCATGCAAATGACTCGCACTGGTGGTAAGTGCAGCCCTGAGATGAGCGAACCTTTGGATGTTTGGTTGGGAGGGCACAGTCGAACCTTAGATAAGGTTTGGTTTATGACCCTGACTTGAACTGGACCTCAGTGGAAGTCTGTAATTGGGCAGTTCATGTCTCCACCCACATGCAGCCAGCCATAAACAAAATACTTCCGGGGGATGGTGGCCTGGGTTTTTCAAAAAGATTTTTGTGTGTGCACACTACATCTGATCATGTAGATTTTATCCCCAGTGTGTGCCTTTCAAACATTGCAAACAGCTCGCACAGGGCTGAGTATCAATCATACCCAAGCACAGCATTGCTCGCTTCATTGGTGTCACGCTCCCCGGGTCCTCCGCTCCGCTCCCCGGGTCCTCTGCTCCGCTCCCCGGCTCACCTGCCACGCTCCCCGCTCTCCAGCCTCCAGTGCCCGTGCTTCCCAAGCCTCCTGGTCCCCGCTCCCGGCGCCCGTCGGCTTCCCAGTCCCTGGTCGGCTCTGCT
This sequence comes from Anomaloglossus baeobatrachus, assembly GCF_048569485.1. Taxonomy (NCBI): domain Eukaryota; kingdom Metazoa; phylum Chordata; class Amphibia; order Anura; family Aromobatidae; genus Anomaloglossus; species Anomaloglossus baeobatrachus. Next base: position 142,760,780 of record NC_134363.1, on the reverse strand, counting down.
GCGTCCTCCTCTCAGCTTCCTGCCCTGGCTTCTGGCACCCGGGCCGCGCGCATGCGCATTAGGGCGCGCTGCGCGGTCACTGACCCTTTCTTAAAGGGCCAGTGTCCACTGACAGGAAATGATGCATACAGGTACAGGGTATAAAGGGGGTTAATGTCCAAGGGAGCGGGGTCTGTTCTTCGTGTTTTCCCAAGCTAGGAGTCAGGTCTCCTTGTGTTCTGTGAGATACTTACCTCTCTGTCTTCTAGAGCCGATCCTGCATTGCCATCCGGTCCTGCTGTATCTCGAACCCCGAACGCTGCCCATCTGCCATCCTGACAGTCCGTACCATCTCGGTTCCCTGCGGTGACCCGTCATCTCGCTCCAACGGTTCCGGACCCCGCCAGACATCATCACGGCTTCCGAACCTGAGCTCCGTCACCCGGACCACCATCAGTGACCTCGTGGTCCCAGGGACTTCTCCATTGTGTTCCAGTGCACGGACTGTCCTGCTACCTAAAGTGCTCCGGCTACCGGACTCCTTTCCCTCATCGGGGAGTTCGGCCCAGTGGATCCACCTCCCGGGTCTGCCCGTCCATCTGGCCCTAACAGTAAGAACAGGCCATGGATCCCGCCGAAGCACTAGCGGCCTTGCAAGAGGAACTCCAACGCCAGCGTGAAGTCCAGACCCGCATGCTGAACTTTATGACCTCCGTGGACGCCCGCTTGAACACGCTACAAGCCTCGGTTACATCTTCAGCGCCCCGGGTCTCCACTAGTCAATCCACGGCCCCCGCTCCTGTGGCAGCCTCCTCGGATGCTTCCAGACTGCGTTTGGCCTCACCACCCCGGTACGCCGGAGATCCCAAGACCTGCAGGGGGTTTATAAACCAATGCTCCCTCCATTTCACGCAGCTGCCACATTTGTTTTGCCTCCGACCAAGCCAAGGTCGCCTTCATCATGTCTCACCTAGAGGGCGAGGCACTGGCGTGGATGAACCCTTTGTGGGAGAAGGAGGACCCTATGACCAGGAACCTCCAGGAATTCCTGCAGGCCTTTCGCAGCACCTTTGACGAACCCGGACGCGCCTCCGCGTCTGCTTCATCTCTTCTCCGGTTACGTCAGGGGACTCTGACGGTGGGTCAATACGCCATCCGTTTCCGCACCTTGGCTTCAGAACTCGGGTGGAATAACGAGGCCCTAACCGCCGCCTTCTGGGAAGGACTCTCGGGTCGAATCAAAGATGAGCTGGCTGGACGTGACGTACCGTCCACCCTGGACGCCCTGATTACCCTAGCGACTCGAGTGGACATACGCTTTCAGGAGCGGTCCAAAGAGGTGTCCCGTGAGAGACGTCCGGTAAGGCATTCCTCTCCTCCACAGAAGCCCGCCGTACTCCAGTCAACGGCCTCTGGTGTCTCCATCCATGAGCCCATGCAGATCGACCGTGTGCGACAGTCAGAACAACGCCGAGCAGAGCGGCTCGCCAAGGGTCTCTGCTTCTACTGCGGAGAGGGCACACACCTGCTACGCTCCTGTCCAGAGAGGCCGGGAAACTCCAAAGCCTAGGGTTGGTAGGAGAGGCCACCCTAGGTGCTGGGACTCTCTCAGACCCAGTTACATGGACTGTGCAAGTGACAACGGGAGAGACGCGGTTTACGGCTGAGGCGTACCTCGATTCTGGGGCAGCAGGCAATTTCATCCAGCAGGCCACGGTGGACAAATACCAGGTGCCTGTTACTCCACTCGCCAAACCTCTTGTGATTGCCTCTGTGGATGGGAGACCCCTCTCTGACACCATCTCCTGGATCACCAAGCCGCTTGAACTGCGTATCGGTGCTCTGCACACCGAGAACATTGCTCTCTACGTCCTCCCACATATGTCACATCAAATCCTGCTGGGCCTTCCTTGGTTGCGGACACACGAGCCTTCAGTCAGCTGGGGCACTGGCGATATCACTCGATGGGGGTCTTCTTGCCATGAGAACTGTCTGAAGACCATACAACCTATCCGGCGACCTCCGGTTCCCGAGTCCCTACCGGGACTGCCCTCAGCCTATTGGTCCTTCGTGGACGTCTTTGATAAGAAGGAGTCCGAAGTACTTCCGCCACATCGTCCTTACGATTGTGCCATTGATCTGCTCCCGGGAACTACACCACCTCGAGGACGGATATATCCACTGTCTCCAGCCGAAACAAGGGCCATGTCTACGTGCATCACAGAGAGCCTGGCTAAGGGATTCATTCGGAGATCCTCCTCTCCTGCTGGAGCAGGCTTCTTCTTCATAAAGAAGAAAGAGGGCGACCTACGCCCATGTATAGACTACCGGGGATTGAACCTAATCACCGTAAAAAACAAGTACCCCCTGCCGCTCATCCCCGAATTGTTTGATCGGCTCAGAGGAGCTCGTGTGTTCACCAAGTTGGACCTTCGGGGTGCCTACAACCTGGTCCGTATCCGCTCAGGGGATGAATGGAAGACCGCGTTCAACACTCGCGATGGGCACTATGAATACTGCGTGATGCCCTTCGGCCTGTGTAACGCACCAGCAGTCTTCCAAGAATTAGTGAACGATGTGTTCCGGGACCTTCTCTACGTTTGTGTGGTGGTATATCTGGATGACATCCTTGTCTTCTCTCCGGACCTCCAGACCCACCGAGAGAACGTGCAACTGGTGCTACAAAGACTGAGAGAGAATCGTCTGTACGCCAAGTACGAGAAGTGCGTCTTCGAACAGTCTTCTCTCCCCTTCCTGGGTTACCTCATCACCGATACCGGACTGCAGATGGATCCAAAGAAGGTCTCTACCGTTCTAAACTGGCCTCCTCCTTCTGGACTGAAGGCAATCCAACGCTTTCTGGGATTCGCCAACTATTACCGCCAGTTTATTCCTCACTTCTCGGCTCTGACTGCTCCTCTTTCCGCCTTGACCAAGAAGGGGGCTAATCCAAAGGACTGGTCATCTGCGGCCGACGCCGCGTTTGGCTCTCTAAAGCGAGCCTTTGCCTCCTCTCCTGTACTCCATCGTCCAGAGTTAAACCGCCAGTTCACCTTGGAGGTGGATGCATCCTCCTCGGGAGCCAGAGCAGTGCTCATGCAGAAGTCCTCCTCCGGAAAGATGGTGACTTGCGGTTTTTTCTCCAAGAGCTTCTCAGCGCCTGAACGCAACTACACCATCGGTGACCGAGAGCTGTTGGCAGTCAAACTGGCTCTGGAGGAATGGCGCTATCTTCTGGAAGGAGCAGTGTACCCCGTCATTATTTACACGGACCACAAAAACCTGGAATACCTGCGGACGGCTCAGCGACTGAACCCACGGCAAGCCAGGTGGTCCTTGTTCTTTGCCCGGTTCGACTTTCAGCTCCATTTCCGACCCGCGAACAAGAATGTACGCGCTGATGCCTTGTCTAGGTCTTTCATGCCCATGGAGCAGGAGGAAGAGACATCCCAACCCATCATCTGCCCTAGTAAGATCATTCCGGTGGCTCCTGTCACTCTGGCCCAGATACCGCCTGGGAAGACCTATGTCTCTGAGACTGACAGGCAAAGAGTGTTACACTGGGGCCATGCCTCGAAAACAGCCGGTCATGCAGGTCAGAAGAGAACATGGAGTGCGATTGCACGTCATTACTGGTGGCCATCTCTTCGCACGGACGTCGCCTCTTTTGTCTCTGCCTGCTCCTCCTGTGCCAGGAACAAGACTCCCAAACACCTGCCATATGGCCGTCTTCTGCCTCTGCCCATACCCTCAGTTCCCTGGCAACACATAGCGATGGACTTTATTACGGACTTGCCATTGTCCTCCGGACACACAGTCATATGGGTCGTGGTGGATCGGTTCTCTAAAATGGCCCATTTCGTTCCTATGGCTGGACTACCCTCTGCCCAGGAACTCGCGGACGCCTATATACATCACATCTTCCGCTTGCATGGCTTTCCATCACACATAGTGTCCGACAGAGGAACTCAGTTCACCTCCCGCTTCTGGAGGGCTCTCTGTAAACATCTGGGAGTGACTCTGGACTTTTCTTCGGCCTACCATCCTCAGTCGAACGGCCAAGTGGAACGGGTCAATCAGATATTGACCTCTTTCTTACGTCACTACGTCAACGCCCATCATGACGATTGGTCCACGCTTCTTCCTTGGCCTGAATTCTCCCATAATCACCACGTCAGTGAGTCCTCCTCCAGTTCTCCCTTCCATGTCGTCTACGGACTTCAGCCGTCTGTCCCATTGCCTGTATCCTCTTCCTCGGACATCCCTGCTGCTGATGCAGTACTCCGTGACTTTACAACCATTTGGGACTCAGTTAAGGCCTCCCTTGCACGTGCATCCCTGCGGATGAAGAGACACGCGGACAAGAGACGTCTGGATCCTCCGTGTTTCTCTCCGGGAGATCTCGTCTGGCTTGCTTCCAAATACATCCGACTGAAGATACCATCCTACAAGCTGGGACCTCGCTACATCGGACCGTTTAAAATCCTCGGCAAGATCAATGAGGTCTCCTACAAACTACAGCTCCCGGCCACGATGAGGATACCCAACTCCTTTCACGTGTCTCTGCTCAAGCCGGTTGTCCTTGGTCCCTTCTCCGCTGCCGCCAGTCCGGCTCCTCCTCCTATTGCTGAGGACGAAATCTATGCGGTAAGGGATATCGTGGCCATGAAGACCGTACGAGGTCGACAGTTTTTCCTGGTGGACTGGGAAGGGTATGGTCCTGAGGATAGGTCCTGGGAGCCCAGGGAGAACGTGGGCACTCCTCTGATCCGTGCCTTCCTGTCCCGGTTGCGGGGAGGGGGGCGTGGGGGGGGGGGGTACTGTCACGCTCCCCGGGTCCTCCGCTCCGCTCCCCGGGTCCTCTGCTCCGCTCCCCGGCTCACCTGCCACGCTCCCCGCTCTCCAGCCTCCAGTGCCCGCGCTTCCCAAGCCTCCTGGTCCCCGCTCCCGGCGCCCGTCGGCTTCCCAGTCCCTGGTCGGCTCTGCTGCGTCCTCCTCTCAGCTTCCTGCCCTGGCTTCTGGCACCCGGGCCGCGCGCATGCGCATTAGGGCGCGCGCGCGGTCACTGACCCTTTCTTAAAGGGCCAGTGTCCACTGACAGGAAATGATGCATACAGGTACAGGGTATAAAGGGGGTTAATGTCCAAGGGAGCGGGGCCTGTTCTTCGTGTTTTCCCAAGCTAGGAGTCAGGTCTCCTTGTGTTCTGTGAGATACTTACCTCTCTGTCTTCTAGAGCCGATCCTGCATCGCCATCCGGTCCTGCTGTATCTCGAACCCCAAACGCTGCCCATCTGCCATCCTGACAGTCCGTACCATCTCGGTTCCCTGCGGTGACCCGTCATCTCGCTCCAACGGTTCCGGACCCCGCCAGACATCATCACGGCTTCCGAACCTGAGCTCCGTCACCCGGACCACCATCAGTGACCTCGTGGTCCCAGGGACTTCTCCATTGTGTTCCAGTGCACGGACTGTCCTGCTACCTAAAGTGCTCCGGCTACCGGACTCCTTTCCCTCATCGGGGAGTTCGGCCCAGTGGATCCACCTCCCGGGTCTGCCCGTCCATCTGGCCCTAACAATTGGTTTGCACTCGTAAATTAAATCACTTGAACTTCAAATCTGAACGTTTTTTTGTAGTCAGTTTTTGAATCTGAACTGAGAACCTCGAACATCAGTTTCGCACATCTCTGCTGCCCTACTCACTGCACTCACTACTCTTCCTAGCTTTGGTTTGTCTCTCTAATCTGCCTCCTGTAGACTTTCCAGCTCTACTGTATGCTCCTGCTGCTGGTGAGTTTCCACCTGGCTATAGGGAGGCGGGGCCTGACTCTGCAGGAATTTTAAACCCTGTGTCTGGCAGAAGGAGCAGGGACTTCATTAGGCAACTCTACCCACAACTCCTTCTCTGATCTAGGTTCTTGTTCAGTTTTCTGTCAAGTTTCCCACAAGGTGCTTCTAGTGTTGTTTCTTCTGTTTCCTGACCTGGCTTGCCTTCTTGTGTATCCCAACCTCAGCTACAAATACTGAACCTGTCAGCCAGAAGATCAGCAGCGATAAAACCTTTCTATTACAAAATCTTCATTAAAACAGCAGCGATGGTGCTAGCAGCATGAATGAGAGAGAGGGAGTCACGGCTGCAATGGAAAGGACATTGATTCCTTATTTTTATTTAATTTCATTTTATTTTATTTACCTTTTATTTCAATAACATTCACCATATTAATTTTATTTTTTCACTGTGGGACATGTGCGCAGGCACCGCATCTCTGGCATCACATGGCGGCGTTGCTGTGCTTCCGCTTGTATTCCCAAAGCCGGAAGGTGGAAGAGACACCGATCAGAGGTGATGTCATCTGGACAGGTGCCAATATCAGGTCATTACTAGTGGTCACATGACTGCGACACACTTCGTTCATTGGCCCAATACAGATATAAAAAGGAGCTTTTCCATCCCCTTTGGCACACCCCTGAAGAAGAAAGGCCGAAACTGGATCCTCCCATATACCTGTAGCGTGATTTCGCCTTTTATGAAGTTTGAAGAGTTTTAATTTAGATGAGTGCGTCCTCAATCTTTTGTGATGGAATTTGTCTATTACTGTAGAATACTCAGGGGAGCAGCTAGAATAATATAAAAGCAAGAACTGGACACTTTTGACCTGGTGACCAATGTTCTTTAAGATATCGTAATACCATCAACTTAGATAAACTTCTGTGACAAGTTACCAAAATGTCGTATTTGTCTGTTTCAGCTTAACTACATCTGTACATGGAGTATATTTTTTGTACTGTCACTTGAACTGTCACTTGAAACCCTGTGTCTAGGGAAGGGCGAGATGGTGACCCCTGACCAAGCCTACTGCTGGCCCCTGGCTTGCCTCACCACCCTAAATAGGTTCTGCACCTTTGCGCCGAGCCGGATACCTGATGCTGGCTGACCCTGAAGTAGGCCCTAGGTAGGAAGCGGACGGGATGAATGCTTAGTCAACCCCACTAAGCTCTATAGACACAGGGTTAACAAACGGAGAAAGTAAACAAATATATTATCTCCAAATGACTCAGGGAGAGGAACTGCAACAGCAAAAAAGTTTCTCCAGATGTATACCAGCCAACTGCTTTCACTGAAGACTTGTTAAGGGTATTAAGCGGGCTTTACACGCTGCGATATTGTTATTGAATTATCGTCGGGGTCACGGTGTTTGTGACACACATCCGGCGTCATTAACGAGATCACAGTGTGTGACAATTATGAGTGACCTTAAACAATCGCAAAAGCGGTCAAAATCGTTTGCCGCGGAGAGGTCGTCCTGGAACAAAAAATCGTTTTCTGCTTGTTAGAGATGTTGTTCCTCGTTCCTGCGGCACCACACATCGCTATGTGTGACACCGCAGGAGCGACGAACATCTCCTTACCTGCCTCCACCGGCAATGCGGAAGGAGGTGGGCGGGATGTTACGTCCCGCTCATCTCCGCCCCTCCGCTTCTATTGGACAGCTGCCGTGTGGCATCGCTGTGACACTGCACGAACCACCCCCTTAGAAAGGAGGCGGTTCGCCGGCCAGAGCGACGTAGCAAAGCAGGTAAGTCTGTGTGACGGCGGTAAGCGAGGTTGTGCGCCACGGGCAGCGATTTGCCCGTGTCGCACAACCTACGGGGGCGGGTACGATCGCTTGCGATCTCACTAGCGAGATTGCAGATTGTAAAGCCCGTTTTAGACACTTCACCAGCACAGAGTAAGGGGGAATGAGGGTATATAAAGACACCAAGGGAAGTGCTGATGAAAATTAGTTGAAAGGCTGAGGAACTCTACAGGGTCCTAAAGGGAAAGGGATGAAAACCAAGTAGAGGAGATACATAAGATACCAAATACACCAAGCAGGAATAATAGAAAGTCACGGAGCAGTTTGTGCAGCCAAATGCTGTGACTGTTTTCAGCTGGACATCACAAGACTGTCTGTCACCTGTGACACACCTGTGACAACTCTCTCCTATGGTTATACTATTAATGTGTGAAATGTATCCCTCTTATTTTCCAGACAACACAGATATTTACAGGAATCCTCTTTATATCCTTTGACATTATTATGATAATAGCCTTTGCAGATACTTTTAATTATGTTGGATTTCTAATCAATACTGGAGTCCCCATATGGACTGGAATATTGGTAAGATATACGCAGTTAAAGCAAATGTCCAGTTACAATACTGACCTGAGATTTATTTCCTTTGGTTCTTGCTGCTTTTTAGCTTAAACAGAAGAGCTGTGATCAGTGACTATGGCATAAATCCGGTGTCTGCGGAGAGTCTGCGGTGGTCGCAGACACAGCTTCTGTCTCAGTGTTGGCTCTGGTTGCTTTTCTCCCCTTTCCTAATGAAGCTTTGCCTCAAATGATCAGGCTCGTTGAAATCCCTCAAGATGACTAATAAAAATATGTAAAAAACAAATAATATTTGATGGAGTTGTGCTGATCAGCCCCACAACGGTTTACATCTGGTCCCAGCTGAAAAGAGCTGATTATTTTGGATGCAGGTGATGGATCCCCATCGATCTGATAGCGAAGACCTATCCTATGGAGGGTCATTAGTATCATAGTAGGGAAATGTGACACCCTTGACTAGTCAGGTCATCCCAGGTAGTCCCATGCACACAGACCCCCTCCCTAAAAAGGTGACAGCAGCCAAACTTCAAAACCTTGTCACCACCCTCCAGTTTTGATGTCCACACCAGGGGGGCGGAGCCAGGTGGTTGGCCCCACCCACCCAGGAGTTCACAGACCTGGAGGCGGGAAAAAGCAGTAGTTCAGAGTAGATGATTAGTCTTGACAGTGGAGGAGAGAAGTCAAGTCCAAGGGCAGACCTGTGACCAGGCCTCCCATAGTCTACCAGATGTCTGGGTTGGAGCCCAATTACCTCTGGCAAGGAGGCAGACGGTGGTGGCCGCCTGCAGGAGCTGGGATTACAGTCGGTGGAACCGTAGGGACCGGGGTCGGGCGGTGGCCAGCCGGTACCGAGCCGGGGAACCGTTTGTAAACCGGAGCACCAGAAGGGGTACTCAGACCCAGTACGAAGCCCAGAATCTACTGGGCCGAGTCAAATCAACTGATTGAGGACTGGACTTTAGGACCTTTCCCACATAAGACCCGACTGAAGACAACAGCCCAACCATTAGGGTAAAGCCACCGCCAAGACATAGAGACCCAAGGGGCCAGCGTCTGCGGGCAAACAGGGCTCTCCCGACACCCAGCAAGCCGACTACCGTTGCTTAGGCATAGGAGTCATACCATTTACATTAAGGAGGTGCAGGAGAAAGGCGGAAACCACCAACCTGTTAAGGGAGAAGCTGCAGCCGGCTGCGGGTCCCGTTCATCATCCCGTTTGATTTACCAGAGACTACAGTGTGTTGTGTCATAGTGAGTACACCAGTGCCTTCGGCCCGCGCACCGCGCCGCACCGCACCAGCACGCACCCGCTCCTTCGCCTCAGCACCTCCCTCGGGCCCCCGGGACCATCACTCCCCTACCCACGGAGGGGTCAACACCAAGCTGCGCAACACCGTCCCCGGGAGGCCTAGTCAACGGCAGCGGTGGTGTCCATCCATTCACCACAACCCATGGGTGGCGTCACGAACTTACACTCCTTACAAACAACCATGGCCCCGTCCCCTTGCAGAGCGACGTGACCCCCAGGTCTGTGAAGAGCTCGAGCCACCCACCGTACGAGCACGGATCCGTGCGGCTTGGCAGCCGGCCGAGCCCGCGGGGCGGTACAGAAACACCCCAGCAGCCTTTATATACACCCCAGCATATACACCCCAGCAGCCTTTTACTCTAACACAGGTTCTGTGACAGTCTGTGTCACGTTGCTAAGGCCGCAGCCGGGTATCTAAGAGGCCCACACCACTGCCTCAGCAACACCCTATATCCAATCCGGAGGCAGCTGAGCAGAGAGGTGGGTGAGACATGCCGAGGAGGAAATAGGAAGCAGCCACATCTCCCAGCCTGCAGGGCCAGCGAGGGGAGGGAGAAAGTACTACAGAGTATGAAAAGAGAAGAAAGTGCAAGGTGAATATAATCAGGGGTTTTTTTCACTGTATATATTATAATGTTGATGTACTTCTTCCGTCCGATGATTTATATAAATACAGTTAGATATTCATGTAATAGTTTATATATTTTGATGATCTGTTTAATAATTTTGTTCAGTTGTATTAAGTTCTATGAACAATAACATTTAATAATAATGTATATATTTTACCCTGTATATTCATTGCATTATTCTTAAATCTTCATAAATAATCTACATACATATTCTAGAATACCCGATGCGCTAGAATCAGGCCACCATCTAGTGATTAATAGTTGGCATAATATACATGTTTCAGTATGTACACAAAAAGGAAGCATCTCATCATTTTTTATACACTGTGTGCAGAATTATTAGGCAAATGAGTATTTTGCTCACATGATACTTGTTATACATGTTGTCCTACTCCAAACTGTATAGGCTGAGAGCCAACTACCAATTAAGTAAATCAGGTGATGTGCATCTCTGTAATGAGGAGGGGTGCGGTGTAATGACATCAACACCCTATATAAGTTGTGCTTAATTATTAGGTAACTTCCTTTCCTTTGGCAAAATGGGTCAGAAGAGAGATTTGATGGGCACTGAAAAGTCCAAAATTGTGAGATGTCTTGCAGAGGGATGCAGCAGTCTTGAAATTGCCTAACGTTTGAATCGTGATCACCGAACAATCAAGCGTTTCATGGCAAATAGCCAACAGGGTCGCAAGAAGCGTGTTGGGCAAAAAAGGCGCAAAATAACTGCCCATGTATTGAGGAAAATCAAGCGTGAAGTTGCCAAGATGCTATTTGCCACCAGTTTGGCCATATTTCAGAGCTGCAACGTTACTGGAGTATCAAAAAGCACAAGGTGCGCCATACTCAGGGACATGGCCAAGGTGAGGAAGGCTGAAAAACGACCAACTTTGAACAAGAAACATAAGATAAAACATCAAGACTGGGCCAAGAAATATCTTAAGACTGATTTTTCAAAGGTTTTATGGACTGATGAAATGAGAGTGACTCTTGATGGGCCAGATGGATGGGCCAGAGGCTGGATCAGTAAAGGGCAGAGAGCTCCAGTCCGACTCAGACACCTGCAAGGTGAAGGTGGGGTACTGGTATGGGCTGGTATCATCAAAGATGAACTTGTGGGACCTTTTCGGGTTGAGGATGGAGGGAAGCTCAACTCCCAAACCTACTGCCAGTTTCTGGAAGACTACTTCTTCAAGCAGTGGTACAGGAAGAAGTCAGTATAGTTAAAAAAAAACATGATTTTCATGCAGAACAATGCTCTATCACATGCATCCAACTACTCCACAGCGTGGCTGGCCAGTAAAGGTCTAAAAGATGAAAAAATAATGACATGGCCCCCTTGTTCACCTGATCTGAACCCCATAGAGAACCTGTGGTCCCTCATAAAATGAAAGATCTACAGGGAGGGAAAACAGTTCACCTCTCGGACCAGTGTCTGGAGGCTGTGGTGGCTGCTGCACGCAATGTTGATCGTAAGCATATCAAGCAACTGACAGAATCTATGGATGGTCGGCTGCTGAGTGTCATCAGAAAGAAAGGTGGCTATATTGGTCACTAATTTTTTTGGGTTCTGTTTTTGAATGTCAGAAATGTTTATTTCTAAATTTTTAAAAGTGAGATGGGAATATATTTGTTTTTTATTAAGTTGCCTAATAATTCTGCACACAGTAATAGTTGCCTACAAAAACAGATATCCTCCTAAGATAGCCAAATCTAAAAAAAAACCCACTCCAACTTCCAAAAATATTAAGCTTTGATATTTATGAGTCTTTTGGGTTGATTGAGAACATAGTTGTTGATCAATAATAAAAAAAAATCCTCTAAAATACAACTTGCCTAATAATTCTGCACACAGTGTATAAACTACCCAATATATTATTATATAGAAACATAGGTAAATTTGTGAATGTAATATTTGCATGTAGTTGATCAGTGGACCCCTAGAGTCAATGTTACTGGTGCGCCCCTGCCGCTCCAGTCTGATACCGAATCCATCTCATCAGTGTTAGAGGTACTTTACACGTTGCGACATTGCTACCGAAATATCGTCGGGGTCACGGTTGTTGTGACGTACATCCGGCGCCGGTAGCGACATTGCAATGTGTAAATCCTAGGAGCGACAGTGAATGAGCACAAAACAGTCAAAAATCGCTGATCTGTGTCACGTCGCTCATTTTCATAATGTGGCTCCAGCTGCAGGTACGATGTGGTTTGTTGCTCATGCAGCTCCACACATCGATGTGTATGAAGCCGCAGGAACGACAAACATCTCCTTATCTGCCTCCACCGTCAATGCGGAAGGAAGATGGTGGGCGGGATGTTACGTCCCGCTCATCTCCGCCCCTCCGCTTCTATTGGCCGTCCGCTTTGTGACGCCGCGGTGATGCCGCAGTGACGCCAAACGCACCTCCCCCTTGAAGGAGGGATTGTTCGGTAGTCACCGCGACGTCGCCGACCAGGTATGTGCGTGTGACGCTGCCATAGCGATACTGTTCACTACGGCAGCAATCACAAGATATCGCATGTTTGACGGGGGCGGGTACTATCGTGCTCGACATCGCTAGCCGATGCTAGCGATGTTGCAACGTGTAAAGTACCCCTTACACCTATTTCTACCTTCTGACATGGATTTAGGAAAACACGTGCAACTCAGGATGACGGATGCACAAATAACAGATCATTTTATTGATAGCTCATTTACTCTAAAATAAAACATATGTTAATGTTATGTTCATTTTTATAGCTGCTTATTTCCGGATCTCTATCAGTAGCAGCTTCAGTGAAACCAACGGTTGGAAAGGTAAGAACAAAGTTTGGCAAATGTTTTTTAGTAGACTTCTCCATAATCTCTTAGCCACAGTATATGGTGGCTACGTGCTATCGCCATATGGTGGGGGCTCAGAAGCGGAGTCTTCTCCGTGCTCATATAACCATCCCCCTACAGTAACATATGACAGCCAGTGGCGTAACTAGAGTCCAATGGGCCCTGGTGCAGGATTTGGAAGTGGGCACCCCTCTATGTAAGTTGGTCAGATGTATGGGCCCTTGTGGATTTCGAAATCCTTTAAAGACACCACTCCCCTTCATTGTATAGTAATATCCCCTATCCTGGGCCCCTTCCAGGTATAATGTCTCCCATCCTGGTATACATGTCAACCATCCTAGATTAATGTCCCCCATCTTGGGCCAATTGCAGGTATATATGTCCCCCATCCTAGGCCTCTTTCAGATATAATGTGCCCCATCCTGGACCCATACTGGCATACAGTATATGTTTGCTATCCTGGGCCAATCCTGGTATATATGTCCCCCATCCTGGTTTATATATCCCCCATCCTTGGCCCATCCTGATATATATGTTCCCCATCCTGGTATATATGGCTCCTATCCTGGTATGTATGTACCCTGTTCTGCTGCTATTTTCTAACCCATTAAAAAAAATACAAAAAAAACATTCTTCTCACCTTCCTCTACTCCCAAGACAAGCAGCACATCTTCTTCTCTAGCTGGCACAGAGGCCAGTAGCTGACATCTGCCTGCATGTTATGGAGGCGCATGACGTCACTGCTATACGATGACATCAACTGCTTTCCTGTGAGTGCCCGGCGGCGTGCATCTTTCGGTGCAGGGACTTGATGGGTCTCTATGCGGCAATACACTGCAGCTGAATGTGCGTCCTTGGATGCTCATCCTTCAAGCTGTACATCCAAGCCCTCTCCACCTCCTGATGACTACAACTCAAAAATATCTCCCAGATTCATGCATTCCTTAACCAAGAATCAGCAAAAACATTAATGCATGCCCTCATCATCTCCCGCCTCGACTACTGCAACCTTCTGCTCTGTGGCCTCCCTTCTAACACTCACGCACCCTTAGAATCTATCCTAATCTCTGCGGCCCAATTAATCCACCTCTCCTCCCGCTATTCCCCGGCCTCACCACTCTGCTAATCCCTTCACTGACTTCCCATTGACCAAAGACTCCAGTTCAAAACATTAACCATGACCTACAAAGCCATCCACAACCTGTCTTCTCCGTATATCTGTGACCTGGTCTCACGGTACTTACCTGCACGCAACTTCAGATCCTCACAAGATCTCCTTCTCTGCTCCCCTCTTATCTCCTCTTCCTACAATCGCATACAAGATTTCTCCTGTGCCTCCCCCATACTCTGTACCCCAGCATATTAGACTCTCACCTACCATGGAAAGCTTCAAAAGGAACCTGAAGACCCACCTCTTCCAACAAGCTTACAACCTGCCGTAACCCTCAAACCAGTACACCACTGCACAATCAGCTCTGTCCTCACGTACTGTATCCTCACCTACTGTATCCTCACCCATCCCCAGTAGACTGTGAGCCCTCGCAGGCAGGGTCCTCTCTCCTCCTGTAGACTGTGAGCCCTCGCAGGCAGGGTCCTCTCTCCTCCTGTAGACCGTGAGCCCTCGCAGGCAGGGTCCTCTCTCCTCCTGTAGACTGTGAGCCCTCGCAGGCAGGGTCCTCTCTCCTCCTGTAGACTGTGAGCCCTCGCAGGCAGGGTCCTCTCTCCTCCTGTAGACTGTGAGCCCTCGCAGGCAGGGTCCTCTCTCCTCCTGTAGACTGTGAGCCCTCGCAGGCAGGGTCCTCTCTCCTCCTGTAGACCGTGAGCCCTCGCAGGCAGGGTCCTCTCTCCTCCTGTAGACTGTGAGCCCTCGTGGGCAGGGACCTCTCTCCTCCTGTAGACTGTGAGCCCTCGCGGGTAGGGTCCTCTCTCCTCCTGTAGACCGTGAGCCCTCACAGGCAGGGTCCTCTCTCCTCCTGTAGACTGTGAGCCCTCGTGGGCAGGCTCCTCTCTCCTCCTGTACCAGTCTGTTCTTGTAATATTCATGATTGTTGTACTTGTTTTTTATGTATAACCCTTTTCACTTGTAAAGTGCCATAGAATAAATGGCGCTATAATAAATAATAATAATTTAATTTTTGAGAAAATGTGACAGTAGTTTTCGAACAGGAGGCACCCTGCACTGAGCTGGTCATTCTCATGGGTATTTCATTCCTCCCATTGCAATCAATAGGCACTGCCATGGGAGGAATTAAATGCCCATAAGAATGGAAATTCCTTGTCTATAGGACTATTGAAGCCGAGTACAACCCTCAGCTTTCTCCATCAGTCCCGTTGACAATAGATGGATCCTCTCTCAGAGAACAATAAGCTATAATTTGCTCAGCTGGGAATAACCCTTTAAAAGCACAGCCCTTTAAGTAATGATGTTACTTTGTGTTTTAGGTCAAGTCAAGCTTGGTGATGAATATTATAAGTTGTCTGGCTGCATTTTGCGGAATGATAATGGCTATAATTGAGGCTTCTTTGTTATCAAATTTTACCCCATATATCCTACACGGGTCATTTTGTGCATATTATAAAAGTGACAGCCAATGCTTAGGATCTTTTACTCCTACGGTAAGAATCAGTTTTGTGTTATTTTATTAAAATTGTGCTTGTAGCAACCTATCTCTGTGTAATTGTTGTGAACATTACTACTTAAAAGGAACCTGTCACCAGATTTTTCCCTATTAAACCAAAAATATCACCTTCTGCAGCTCCTAGGCTGAAGGTGCACCTTGTTCTTGGCCCCCTTTTCAGACTTCCAAAACAACTTTATAAAATATTACCTTTTTGTAATATTTTGTAATCTCGAGCCTGCGCAAATACATCACCGATCAGCGAGAGGGATAATTTCTGCTCAGGCCCGTGATAGTGTCCTCTGCTAACTGCGCCTGCGCGAGACTTCGGCATCAGCGTGGAGGATGACGGGGCCGTCGTCATCCATGCAAATCAAAACTGGGGGACGCAAACAGCGGCAGGAGGGGGGACAGCTGGAGGTTCCCACGGTCCTTCACCTGTGATCGCAGGTAACCTGACCTCAGGTGGAGGTCACTGAGTTCAAAGACCTGCATCTCCTAGCAGAAAAATCGCAGTTTTTTTGGCCAAGAGTTGCAAATTTGGTGCTGAAATTTTTACACCATATTCCTGCATCCAATCAACACCTCTTTTTACTAGGAGGTGTAGATTGGGTGCCGGAATATGGTGTAAAATGTAATAAATCACCAAATTTACATCCTTTGGTCCAAAAATTAAAAAGAAACAAAAAAAGTTTAGAAACTGTTTTTGTGCCCCAGCCCTGTGCTTATCTACTGACTGTGACCGGCCCGTGGGCCGCCCCTTGCCCAAGTCTGGTCTAGATTCATCTCCAGGTGTCTTTAGTTGGACACTCATGAGATTTTCATACCCTAGGTAGGTGTACACAATGTGTTTAGCGAATTTCGCCTTTAAAAGGGCAAAGAATGAACTAAATGCACAAAAATATAAAACACGATTTGCATTGCATATGTTCCATTATGAAAGCTCTCAAGATATTTGTGACCCGTCTTAGCTCAGAGTTGGAGGCGTGGCCTGATCTATGCCTCAGCCCGATCTCACAGCCCGGAGCTATGTATCCCGCAGTGCAGTGATAAGCGACTGCCACACCTCTGCACTCTGCAGGCCACGTCTCCTCTTGCTGCCAGTCACGCCTCCTCTGGATGCTGGCCCCACTCTCTGGATTCCTTCCATGGCATCTATGCTGCTGGCCATGCCCCTCTCAATGCTGGACACACACTCCTTCGATGCCTTCCTTGTCACCTCTTGCTGCTCTCTCTATGCTGGCCATGCCCCCTTTGCCTGCCCCTTCTACCCAGGATCCTCACATGTGACCGGCTTAGCTCCACAGCGGCCACTTCAAAAACGTCTATTCTGCAACTGAAGTAACTGAACCAGTAACAGCAGGGAGAGTGCAGAGTGCCTGCAGGAGGGGAGAGCAGAGTGAGTGCAGGAGGGAGAGTGCAGTGTGCCTGCAGCAGGGAGAGTGCAGTGTGCCTGCAGGAGGGGAGAGCAGAGTGAGTGCAGGAGGGAGAGTGCAGTGTGCCTGCAGCAGGGAGAGTGCAGTGTGCCTGCAGGAGAGGAGAGCAGGGGAGAGTCCAGCACTTGTGTCTTCTCAGGTCCCCCCTGTGCCTGCAATAGAAGAAGCAGACACACAGGGTACTCAGAGAAGGCAACCAGAGGAGCACTCAGCCTCTGCTGCTGCAGTGCTGTCAGTGTGCTGCCAGTCTGTGCCCTCAGCGTCATGCAGTGCTGCCAGCTTGTGCACTCAGTGTCCTGCCGTGCTGCCAGCCTGTGCCCTCAGCATCCTGCAGTGCTGCCAGCCTGTGCCCTCAGCATCCTGCAGTGCTGCCAGCCTGTGCCCTCAGCATGCTGCAGTGCTGCCAGCCTGTGCCCTCAGCATCCTCCTGTGCTGCCAGCCTGTGCCCTCAGCATCCTGCAGTGCTGACAGCCTGTGCCCTCAGCATCTTGCCGTGCTACCAGCCTGTGCACTCAGCGTTCTGCAGTGCTGCCAGCCTGTGCACTCAGCGTCCCCAGGGCCAGTATGTATGCCCCACAGGCTACCACTGTCAGTATGTATGCTCCACAGGCCACCAGGGCCAGTGTGTATGCTCCACCCTAGTAATTTCTATGCCATTTACTGACCTCAGTAATGTGTATGCCCCCCACTGACCCCAGTCATGTCTATGCCACTTACTGACCTCAGTAATGTGTATGCCCCCCACTGACCCCAGTCATGTCTATGCCACTTACTGACCTCAGTAATGTGTATGCCCCCCACTAACTCCAGTAATGTCTATGCCACTTACTGACCTCCGTAATGTGTATGCCCCCCACTGACTCCAGTAATGTCTATGCCACTTAGGCTACTTTCACACATCCGGTTTTTGCCGTCAGGTACAATCCGGTTTGTGCCTGATGCAACGGATCCGTCGCAGATTGTGGTAAAACTGATGCAACGGATCCAGTAAAAAAAAATGATCCATTGTAGCAGTTTGTACCAAGAATCCAGCTGTGGCCACGGGTAACCTGAGTGATGTCACCGCTCACAGCGCGACTCACCTCAGTTGCTCTGTGGAGCTCACAGTGAGCGGCGGTGTTCTACGGCCGCTCCTGTCAGCTTCCGATGTAGCAGAGTTGAAAACGTCGTGGGACCTCGTGTGGATTACGCCAGACCTGCAGGGTGTTTGGGGATTAATAAAGCGGTGAAAGAGGGTGTTTTTTGTCTTTTATTTCAAATAAAGGATTTTTCGGTATTGTGTTTATTTACTTTCACTACAGTTTAGTGATGGGGGGGTGTCTCATGAACACCTGCCATCACTAAGCTAGGACTTAGTGGCAGCTATGGGCTGCCATTAACTCCTTATTACCCAGATTGCCACCACACCAGGGCAATTTAGGATGAGCCGGGTACAGTCCCGAGACTGTTGCATCTAATGGATGTGGCTTTTCCGGGCGGCTGCTGGCTGATATTTTTATCCATAACGTGGAGCTCCCCATCCTGAGAATACCAACCCTCAGCTATGTGGCTTTACCTTGGCTGGCATCAAAATTGGGGGAGACCGCATGCTGTTTTTTTAAATTATTTATTTTAGTGCAAGATTTAAACCCGCCCACCGGTGGCTGTGATTGGTTGCAGTGAGACAGCTGTCACTCAGCGCGGGGTCTCGTCTAAATGCAACCAATCATAGGCGCCAGTGGGTAGGGGAAGCAGTGAATACGAGATGGAATAATGAGCGGCCGGCATTTTCAAAGCAGGAGAAGCTGCGGGAGCTTTGTGACAGCTGTGCAGCGCCATGCCACGCCGGTGAT
Source organism: Anomaloglossus baeobatrachus (assembly GCF_048569485.1). Taxonomy (NCBI): domain Eukaryota; kingdom Metazoa; phylum Chordata; class Amphibia; order Anura; family Aromobatidae; genus Anomaloglossus; species Anomaloglossus baeobatrachus. The sequence continues at coordinate 142,742,002 of NC_134363.1, read as the reverse complement.
CAGTGAGTATGAGAGAGGGGGTGAGAGGGAGAGTCCGACCGACAGAGAGAGAGAGAGACTGACATCGACAGAGAGAGGAACCGACCGACAGAGAGAGAGTCCGACATCAACAGAGAGAGACCGAAAGAGAGCAAGAGAGAGAGATATTGTCTAAACAGAAAGGAATTTACACATCTGAGCATGCTCAGTTAAAAAAACTGCATCCGTCGATGGAATGCGATTTTTGACGCATTACAACAGATCCGGCGCCCATAGGCTTTCATTTTACAACACGCTGGTGACAAAAAATGTTCCATTGTGCGCCCTTTCCGGCAGCCGGACACAGAAAGTTTGCCGGATCCAGCGCACGCCCAATGAAACGCAAGGACATCAGGCACAATCCGGTGCTAATACAATTTAAAAACGCATCCAGCGCCGGATCCTTTTTATTCGGTATTCGTTGGATTGTGCCTGACGGCAAAAACCGGATGTGTGAAAGCAGCCTTACTGACCTCAGTAATGTGTATGCCCCCCAGTGACCCCAGTAATGTCTATGCCACTTACCGACCTAAGTAATGTTTATGCCCCCCATTGAGCGCAGTAATGTCTATGCCCCTTACTGACCTCCATATTTTCATTGAATTTTTGTATTGTTTAACTTACTGTTTGTTTATGAAGGGATAGTATATATACTATATACAGTATTGGGTAGAGCTGAGTTAATTATATGAGTCCGGCCCTCTAAAACCATCCCAATTTCTCATGTGGCCCCATGGGAAAATTAATTCCCACCCCTGATCTAGACAGTAAAGGGTGCTTTACACGCTAGCGATCTCGTTAGCGATGTGACACGCCAGATCGCATCTGCGATCTGGCGTGTCACATTGCTAACGAGATTGCTAGCGATGTCGCAGCGTGTAAAGCACCCTTGAGTCTATTACATGCTATAGTGCTTAAGTATATAATTAATGCACTTATAAATACAGATGTAGTAATCCTTAACTTGTAATATTGCACAATACTTTCTTAACGGGAACATGTCACCAGGTTTTTCCCTTATGAGCTGCAGCCAGTTAGCCCTTATATACAACATTCTAGAATACTGTATATAAGAGCCCAGGCTGCTCTGTATAACGTAAAAAACACTCTTATAATTCTCACCTAGGGGACGATCTGGTCCGATGGCTGTCACTGCTCTCCTGTCCTGCACCTGCGATAGCCATCCTCCTTCTTCTGAGCCACATATGGATGACATGTTCTACGTCATCCACACAGGCCGGCATTGCGGTTCTGTGCAGACACACTTTGATCTGCCCTGCTGAGGGCAGATCAAACTACAGTAATGTGCAGGTGTGAGGAAAGGTTACATGAAAGGTCACAGGAAAGGTCAAAGACCACCCGTGTATGCACACCACAATACTTTCATCTGCCCTCAGCAGGGTATATCAAAGTGCGTCTGTGCAGGAACGCAATGCCGGCCTGTGTGGATGACATAGGACATGTCATGCACACGGGCCTTAGAAGAAGGAGGACAGCAATCGCGATAGAGAAGAGGTGCTGGACCGGAAAGCAGCGACACCCATCAAACCGGACCACCCCCTAGGTGAGTATTATAAAGGTGTTTTTTACATTCTACAGAGCAGCCTGGGCTCTTATATACAGCATTCTAGAATACTGTATATAAGAGCTCAATGGTGGTGTTCTCAGCTTATAAGGGAAAAACCTGGTGACAGGTTTCCTTTAACAGTAGTCATGAAAGACGTTACCTGGTAAGCTATGGATTGCTACATGTGTACAGGATCACAATAAAAAAAAGTACATCAATACATCACCAGAATCACCAAAAGTACAAAAATAAATCACCATAACCATCAACAGTACAGGAATACATCACTAAAAGCACCAACAGTACATGAATACAGCACCACAACCACTATCGATACATGAATACATCACCAGAAGTACTATCAGTAAATGGATACATCACCAGGAGCACCATTAATCCATTATTACATCACCAGAACCACAAACAGTACATGAAGACATAACCAGAAACATACTGGGTCTTTTCTGAACATTGCTCCTTCTCTATACAGTGCCACATACTGCGCCCTCACACTGTGCCTCGCTTATCGTCTCTATCATGTCTGTACTCTTTCCCTACACTTTTCCTCTTCTGCACAATGTCCTCCCACAATTCACTCTTTCTATACTGTCTCTTCACACTGTGCACTCCACACACATACACTGCCAAGTCTGTATTCTGTACAACCTTCTCACATTTTCCCCACGATACTGTTCCCTCACAATATCCCCAAACATTTCTCTCACCACATACCATATACAGAGGTACACTAAAGATAAAAGTAGGAGCGGGCCCCCTAAATATTATATCTAGAGGAGTTTCTCAGAAATGCTATATCCATGAAATACTCATCCACTACCTCTTTTAGGTAGCGCTCACATCAGCAGTATTTTGCCGCAAAACCGGATCCGTGACAAATGTATTTTAGTTCCATTCATTTCATGGACTTGCGGCACGATGCGGTCACATGTGGTTCTGTATGATGCACGCAACCGCATGTGACTGCATCTTGCCGCGAGTCCGTTGGAAGTGAATGGAACTAAAACGCATTTGTGACGGATCCGGTTTTGCGGCAAAATAAATTTAGCGCTGCCTAAGACTTCTGTCCTTGAAAATTCCTCTACTACACATGATTTGGTGTTTTAGAGCAGGGACCCTGAATCCTTTTCTACAGGCGCCTCATCAGTCAGGTGTGTGCAGCATACGTGCCTACCGTCTACATTGCCCAGTAGGATTCCCTTGGCGGTGTTGATGTTCACAGCTGATTCCGCAAAATGAGATTTATAACCAAGACTATTCTTTTTTTTTGTCTTTCAGGCTATTTATTATGGTTTTTTATCATTTAATTTAATCTTTTTTGTGCTGATGTTTTGCATTTCCATATCTACAAGTGTGTTTGGCTGCAGAACTATCTGCCGATCGTCTTTTCAAGAAATAGTAAGTTGTCAATTTTATAGTCTATTTTACAGTTGAATATAGAAAGATTTGCATGACCGTGGCCCGGCATCCACATTGATACTTTGTGTTAGCTGGATGAGGACAATGTGTATTTCCTAGGCCGCTTCTTGTGAATATTTTTGCAAAAGTTAACCAAAACAGCTTGGTGTAACTTCCAACTATTTTAAGTGGCTGCAAAAGTTAGGTCTCACATACATATTAAGTTTTGTGCACAACCTTAATACAATGGCACAGAGAGTCCCTGATGAGGGGCAACCACCCCGAAACAGAGTTTGAAACCAAAAAAATGAGCCAGAGCATGAGTTGGTATATATGCAACTTATAAGGCGCAAGTTCACATGTTTTTCATCTTAGGTGTTCTATGTCTTGTGGCCAGGGTGAACATGCGGCTTAAAAGTTGCATGTACACTAACTAATCAACTTTTCTGGTTTCTTAGTAGTCTCTTTTACTCAGCACAACTACGTTGTGGCCCCCTTTTCAGTGAGCTGGACATTTAATCTATAGTGCTTCGCATGGCTGTGTGTCCAGTCAGGACCCAGTCACTCTCTGCCCTTATTCAGATTGAGGTCTGTTTTGACACATGGTAAGTAGAGTTGAGCGAATACCCAACTATTCGTACCCGCTATACTCATAACGAGTACTGTCTAATACTCGCGCATTCATTCCAAATAGTGTAATGCAAGTCACAGGGGGAAAAACTCACAAAGTAACGAGTAACCCGAATTCCACACAATTTGCTACTCGCAGGATTAGTACGGCATTCGGGTTACTCGTTATTGCAAGTTTTTCCCCATTGACTTGCATTGCACACGCTATTCGGAATGAATACGCAAGTAGAAGACAGTACTCGTTATGAGTATAGCAAGTACAAATAGTTAGGTCAACTCTAATGGTGAGGTTTTAATACTAGAGAGTGTAGGCACTGTCCCGATTGGGTACACTTTGTCGCGGTGGGATGGCTTTACCCTTTTTTGATCAAAATAGTGTTTACTAAGTACCATATGTTTGTTTATATGCATTGTGCTTCTATTTAGTTACAGCAGGCAAGAAGGAGAACAGTCGAGTGTATATGCAAATAGAAATTTATTTATTATCAAAAGAGACAAACGCAAGACAGCAATATAAGGGAGTTAAAAACTACCACTGAATCAAGGGGGGCAAACACTGTGATGAAAATGTACAGTATAGTTGTTATCAATAGCCGTGGGAGAGGTGAACATATATGGCTATTCTGTTAAACCAGGGGTGGGGAACCTTTTTACTGCCGGGGGCCATTTGGAATTTCCTACTAACCTTTGGGGGCCGCACAACATTATCAACTTGAAAAATTTGGTCAAACGATTAATTAACTCACCCCTACTGTGGAGGCTGGAGCTGCTTCTGTTTGGTGTGACTGTGTGTTCGGTGATATTGATCATCTTGTTTCTCACAGCTGCTTTTCCAGGTTTGTCTCGGTCTGGAGATGCTGGGGGCATATGGATCACAGGAGGGGCTGGGGCATATACATCACAGGAGGGGCTGGGGTGCATAAATTACAGGAGACACTGGGAGTACACATCACAGAAGGGGCTGGGGCATATGCATCACAGGAGGGGGCTGGGGCATATACATCAGTAGGGGGGCATGCACAGCCTTGGCTGTGGCACAGACAGCACTAGGTGGCTGCACGGACTGCACTAGGTGGCTGCACGGACTGCACTAGGTGGCTGCACGGACTGCACTAGGTGGCTGCACGGACTGCACTAGGTGGCTGCACGGACTGCACTAGGTGGCTGCACGGACTGCACTAGGTGGCTGCACGGACTGCACTAGGTGGCTGCACGGACTGCACTAGGTGGCAGCACGGACTACACTAGGTGGCAGCACGGACTACACTAGGTGGCAGCACGGACTACACTAGGTGGCAGCACGGACTACACTAGGTGGCAGCACGGACTACACTAGGTGGCAGCACGGACTACACTAGGTGGCAGCACGGACTGCACTAGGTGGCAGCACGGACTGCACTAGGTGGCAGCACGGACTGCACTAGGTGGCAGCACGGACTGCACTAGGTGGCAGCACGGACTGCACTAGGTGGCAGCACGGACAGCACTAGGTGGCAGCACGGACAGCACTAGGTGGCAGCACGGACAGCACTAGGTGGCAGCACGGACAGCACTAGGTGGCAGCACAGACAGCACTAGGTGGCAGCACAGACAGCACTAGGTGGCAGCACAGACAGCACTATGTGGCAGCACAGACAGCACTAGGTGGCATCACTAGGGAGACACAGAGAAGTCTGGGGGAGCATAGACATCAACAGGAGGGCACAGACTGGGAGGCATAGAAAGCAGTGGGAGGGTACAGACAGCAGTAGCAAGTTCAGACCACTGGGGGGGTACATAGTACTGAGGGGTGGCACACAGCACTGGGGAGCACGGACAGCATAAGGGGCCACAGACAGCACTAGGTGGCTGCACGGACTGCACTAGGTGGCTGCACGGACTGCACTAGGTGGCTGCACGGACTGCACTAGGTGGCTGCACGGACTGCACTAGGTGGCTGCACGGACTGCACTAGGTGGCTGCACGGACTGCACTAGGTGGCTGCACGGACTGCACTAGGTGGCTGCACGGACTGCACTAGGTGGCAGCACGGACTGCACTAGGTGGCAGCACGGACTGCACTAGGTGGCAGCACGGACTGCACTAGGTGGCAGCACGGACTGCACTAGGTGGCAGCACTAGGGAGACACAGAGACGTCTGGGGGAGCATAGACAACAACAGGAGGGCACAGACTGGGGGGCATAGAAAGCAGTGGGAGGGTACAGACAGCAGTAGCAAGTTCAGACCACTGGGGGGTACATAGTACTGAGGGGTGGCACACAGCACTGGGGAGCACGGACAGCATAAGGGGGCTCAGACAGCACTGACCGTGGCATGGACAGCACTGGTGGCAGCATGGACAGCATTAGGTGGTGCGGACAGCACTGGGGGGGCATAGACATCACCCAAGGGGTACAGACATTACTAGGGGAGCACACACAGTACTAAGGGGTACACACTGTACTAGGGGTGTACTCAACATTAGGGGGTACACACTGCAGTAGGGGGTACACACTGCATTAGGGGGTACACACAGCATTAGGGGGTACACAGCATTAGGTGGGTACACACAGCATTAGGGGGGTAGACACAGCATTAGGGGGGTACACACAGCATTAGGGGGGTACACAGCACTGGGGGACACACAGCATTAGGGGTACACAGCACGAGGGGGTACACGGCACTGGGGGGTACACACACAGCACGAGGGAGTACACTTAGCGGGGGGGGGGGGTGTAGCGATGGGTTGCGTACTCACAGTGAGGGGGAGGAGGAGTCACGCAGACAGCAGGTCCGGGAGGCTGGTAAATCTGCTGCAGCTCTTCTGTGACATATCGCAGCGTGCTGCTTACCCCGCCCACCAGAGCAGAGAGCACACTAGCACAGGCCGGGGTTAAGCCTAGAATGTATGGGCTGCAGTCAGGTCCTGGAAGTCAGGATCTGGATAGAGCCAGTACATTCTAGCATCTACCCTCAAGGCATCAGGCAGTAAGATTTAAAGGGCCGGCAGCCGGGAAAAGCGCGGCTACTGCCAGAGCACAGCGGTCCCTGGGAATGTGCCTGGGGGCCGCATAAAAAGTCGTGAAGGGCCGTATACGGCCCGCGGGCCGGAGGTTCCCCACCCCTGTGTTAAACCATCAAAAATAGATGTGATATAATGATAATATCTATTGTTCACACTCTCTACTAGTCGTGGGAGAGGCATGCGGTTTAAAATAATGGGGGAAACAATTAGCCGTGGGAGGAGAGGTGCTGGATGTTTTACAATCCTCTAGTCGTAGAATGAGGGAAGGTAAAGGTATACTGAAAGATAGTCAAACACACTGGGGTAGGTGGAATATATACTCTATTCAACTGACAATTGCAGTATATATACTGGTAAAGCCCAACCCCACCCAGGTATGTAAAAAACCATATCGGCAGTTTCCAACCAAAGGCCAATAGTTGCCAATAGTTCTCTGGCATACAAATTATCACAAAGTCTAAAGTGCAAGTGCATATCAATAGAAAATGTCCAATGTCAAAGAAAAAAAAAAAAAAAGTCACAGTAAAAAACCACATGCCAACAAGAAACCAGCCATGGAAGTCAAAGGTATAGAATCACATGATGCACATACCCAAAGAGGAGGACGGGATCCCGTGAATAGCGTATTGATATATTCCACCTACCCCAGTGTGTTTGACTATCTTTCAGTATACCTTCACCTTCCCTCATTCTACGACTAGAGGATTGTAAAACATTCAGCACCTCTCCTCCCAAGGCTAATTGTTTCCTCCATTGTTTTAAACCGCATGCCTCTCCCACGACTAGTAGAGAGTGTGAACAATAGATATTATCATTATATCACATCTATTTTTGATGGTTTAACAGAATAGCCATATATGTTCACCTCTCCCACAGCTATTGATAACAACTATACTGTACATTTTCATCACAGTGTTTGCCCCCCTTGATTCAGTGGTAGTTTTTAACTCCCTTTATATTGCTGTCTTGCGTTTGTCTCTTTTGATAATAAATAAATTTCTATTTGCATATACACTCGACTGTTCTCCTTCTTGTATGCTATTACGAGTGGTGCATATACCCCGCCAGCGCAAGTGTACTGGCGGAGTATTTACCTTATGGCTCAGTCCTTGAGAAATTGTCTCATATTAGTTACAGCAGGGTATATGTTCATATTATTTTCATCTTGTGTTTTCTTAAAGGGAACCTGTCATCAGAAATTTCGCCCAAAAGCTAAAAGATTCCCCCTCTGCAGCTCCTGGGCTGCATTCTAGGAAGGTCCCTGTTATTATTGTGCCCCATGTGAGACCAAAATAAAGCCTTTATAAAGTTCTACCTTTTTGTATGCAGCTTCTGTAAATCTGACACGGGGGCGGGCTCTCTGCTGTCCGTTATTCTGCCCCCTGGTCCTGTACGCCGCCCCCATCGCTCCTTTCCATATCTGATGCACCGCCCACTGCTCCAGCCATCCCTGCGCATGCCCAGTGCCAGTCTCACAGGACTGAGCAGTGTGACCGCTGGTGACATGTGCGCAGGCAAGTGATTATGGGCGGGACTGTGACTGTTATCAGCAAGTACCCGCCCATAATCTCGTGAGCGCGCAAACCTCTCCAGCGGTCACACTGAGCTCAGTGTAGATGCTAGACTGTATGGGCTGCTTCCAGGGATGACGTCCCTTTGTCATGTGATAGTATTTTGAACACGCCCCTATCACATGACAAAGGGACGTCATCCCTGGAAGCAGCCCATACAGTCTAGCATCTACACTGAGCTCAGTGTGACCACTGGAGAGGTTTGCGCGCTCACGAGATTATGGGCGGGTACTTGCTGATAACAGTCACAGTCCCGCCCATAATCACTTGCCTGCGCACACGTCACCAGCGGTCACACTGCTCAGTCCCGTGAGACTGGCACTGGGCATGCGCGGGGATGGCTGGAGCAGTGGGCGGTGCATCAGATATGGAAAGGAGCGATGGGGGCGGCGTACAGGACCAGGAGGCAGAATAACGGACGGCAGAGAGCCCGCCCCCGTGTCAGATTTACAGAAGCTGCATACAAAAAGGTAGAACTTTATAAAGGCTTTATTTTGGTCTCACATGGGGCACAATAATAACAGGGACCTTCCTAGAATGCAGCCCAGGAGCTGCAGAGGGAAAATCTTTTAGCTTTTGGGCGAAATTTCTGATGACAGGTTCCCTTTAAATAGAGTGTTGAGTTTGGTTTTTAATCATAAAACAAGGCTTGTTAAAGGGTAAATATTGACTTTAAAGGGAACCTTCCCCAGGATTTTACCCTATAAGCTGCAGCCAGCACCAGTGAGCTCTTATATACAGCATTCAAGAATACTGTATATAAGAGCCCAGGCCGCGCTGTATAATGTAAAAAATAGCTTTTATTGTACTCACCTGCGGGGCGGTCGGGTCCAATGTGCGTCGCTGGCCTCAGACCAGCGCCTCGTCTCCTCCATCCTCCTTCCTTGCTCCATGTGATGATGATGCGTCCTACATCATCTACACAGAGACCTCTAGTGTGCTCCTGCACATGCACACATTGATCTGCTATGCTGAGGGCAGGCATGGCGCAGGCGAGACAAAAGGTCAAAGAACGCCCGTGCATGGGCACTACAATACTTTGATCTGTCCTCAGCAGGGCAGAAAGAAGTGCGCATGTGCAGGAGAATAATGGAGGCATCTGTGTGGATGACGTAGGACATCATCACCATAATCCACATGGAGCTGGGAAGGAGGATGCGACTGCACAGGATAGAGAAGGCGCCGAATATGAGACAAGTGACACCTACTGGACTCAACCACCCCCTAAGTGAGTATCATAAAGGTGTTTTTACGTTATACAGAGCGACCTGGGCTCTTATACACAGCATTCTAGAATACTGTATATAACAGCTCACTGGTGGCAGTCGCAGCTTATAGGGGCCAAATCTGGTGACAGGTTCCCTTTAAGAATTGCTACATCCAATAGATGGTGTTAGGCTATGTGCGCACGTTGCGTTCTCTGCAGTGCAGAAAAGAATGCACCCTCTGGCAGACTGGACACTGCGTTTGTAAAAAAAATGCATCCACAACGCATGCATTTTGGATGCTTTTTCAATGCATTTTGCATGCGTTTTGGATGCATTTTTGACAGTGCGTTCCCCCGGCAATTCAGCTCTGCTACATGCCGGCTGACAGCACACATAGACAGAGTCGCGCGATGACAATGAACTCGGGTGAACTTCACCCGACTTTATTGTCATATCGCAGCTCTGTCTGTGTGTGGCGTCCTGATTAGCGGTCACCCGTGAAGGACTCACCGGTGACCGCTAATCCCCTGAGTCACTGAAGGTAACTCAGGTTACCCGCGGCCAGCTGGAGTCCTCCACCCGAGACTGTAACTCACCTGTGACTTCATCGCTGATCGCGCGGTTCACTTCAGGTGCTGCGTGGAGCTGACATAGTGGTCTGGTCTGTGACTGCTCTTGTCAGCTTCATATAGCAGTGCTGAGAGCGTCACGAGACCTCTGTGGATTACGTCGGACCTGGAGGGGTATTTGAGGATTTTAATAAAGTGGTGAAAGAGGGTGTTTTTTTTGTCTTTCCAAATAAAGGATTTTTTCGGGTGTTTGTGTTCATTTACTTTCACTTACAGGTTAATCATGGGGGGGGGGTCTCATAGACACCTGTCATGATCAACCTAGGACTTAGTGGCAGCTATGGGCTGCTGCCATTATCTCCTTATTACCCTGATTGCCACCGCACCAGGGCAATTCGGGATGAGTTGGGTAAAGTCCCGGGACTCTGGCATCTAAAGGATGCGGCAAGAGTAAGGGGCACTTTGCACACTACGACATCGCAAGCCGATGCTGCAATGCCGTGCGCGATAGTCCCCGACCCTGTCGCAGCTGCGATATCATGGTTATAGCTGCCGTAGCGAACATTATCGCTACGGCAGCTTCACATGCACTCACCTGCCCTGCGACGTCGCTCTGGCCGGCGAACCGCCTCCTTATTAAGGGGGCAGGTCGTGCGGCGTCATAGTGACGTCACACAGCAGGCGGCCAATAGAAGCAGAGGGGCGGAGATGAGCAGGACGTAAACATCCCGCCCACCTCCTTCCTTCCGCATAGCCGGCGTAAGCCGCAGGACGCACGTAGGAGATGTTCCTCGCTCCTGCGGCTTCACACACAGCGATGTGTGCTGCCACAGGAACGAGTAACAACTTCGTAACATCGGTATTTCCCAATTCATTCCCAGATGTGCGTCACTTAGAGTTCAAATCCACTTCTTCTATGAAGAGGTTTCTAGCAAATTTTTTCATTGAAACTATAGAAGATGAAAGGAGGTCTCCCTGCAATATTAGGCTCCGCAGTCTGAGAGCTCAGTTACAATTTTACACCCTTGTGCACTCCAAGCACTAAAAAATGAGAAAATATATATCGTCAACAAACGCTAACATTATGGATGTTGTATCTACCATTAATACAAGGAGTTTTCTGCTCGCATTAAAGCTTGTTCTACTTCAGCTATTCAAAAAAATGTTTTGTTTTGTTTTTTTTTAATTTCAGAATGTGGTCATCTATCAAACCACATCCTCAAATCACGCATCTGATCCCACGAGACATGTATCTCCTGACTCCATAGAAGACTTCTCATCTGCCCCAAAGACACAGACATGAAGTCACCAGTCGTGACGCACCAATGGCAAGAAGATTACAAGCCAAATTCAATGACATTATCCTCCTGCACTACCTGTGACTTTATAACATTGCCTGTGCACTGCCGAAATATTTCATTAATAAGCAATGTATGGTAATATTATGTCCAATTGCAGTATATACTATCACTAACATGTATTATGTTTTGTACAATACAAGTAATAAACAAAGAGGTAAAAGAAATAATAAAGTACATAGACGTAGATGTTCAAGATCACATCTTTTTTTGAAGCTTGTTTCCTTTATTTTATGTGCGGTAGTTGTCTGATTTATTTGTTTTTCATGCACTGACTTTTTATTCAGCATTTGAAACCAATTTGAAGAACTTGAACTGCAGTGTAAAGCATGTGGGAGAGATAAAGCTGTGGCTTGCACCTTACATGAGTTGTTGAATAGTCAGATTGAACAAGCAGAGCTACAGAGTAATTCACAGAGCGACTAATTGTTTCTTAGACGAGGCTGGGTACCTAGGATTATATCTTTACTGTGCTATAGGTGTTATTTATTCACAAGGAGGTACAGAACGCTTGATGGTTGCAAACAGACTAAGTAGCATATTAAACTTGACAGTTACAAATAGACTAGCACAATACAGTGCCTTGCGAAAGTATTCGGCCGCCTTGACATTTTTAACCTTTTCCCACATTTCAGGCTTCAAACATAAAGATAAAACATTTTAATGTTCTGGTGAAGAATCAACAACAAGTGGGGCACAATTGTGAAGTTGAACAAAATGTATTGCTTATTTTAGACTTTTGTTAAAATTAAACAAAATGAAAATCGGGGCGTGCAATATTATTCATCCCCTTTACTTTCAGTGCAGCAAACTCACTCCAGAAGTTCATTGAGGATCTCTGAATGATCCAATGTTGTCCTAAATCAATGATGATAAATATAATCCACCTGTGTGTAATAAAGTCTCCGTATAAATGCTCTGTGATAGTCTCAGCGTTCTGTTTAAAGCACAGAGAGCATCATGAAGACCAAGGAACACAGCAGGCAGGTCCTTGATACTGTTGCGGAGAAGTATAAAGCCTGATTTGGTTACAAAATGATTTCCAAAACTTTAAACATCCCAAGGAGCACTGTGCAAGCGATCATATTGAAATGAAAAGAGTATCATACCACTGCAAATCTAGCAAGACCCAACTGTCAATCCAAACAAGGAGAAGACTGATCAGAGATGCAGCCAAGAGGCCCATGATCACTCTGGATGAACTTCAGAGATCTATAGCTGAGGTGGGAGAGTCTTTCCACAGGACAACAATCAGTCTACTGTACAAATCTGGCCTTTATGGAAGAGTGGCAAGAAGAAAGCCATTTCTCAAAGATATCCATAAAAAGTGTTGTTTAAAGTTTGCCACAAGCCACCTGGGAGTCACCAAACATGTAGAAGAAGGTGCTCTGGTCAGATGAAACCAAAATTGAACTTTTTGGGCACAATGCCAAACGATATGTTTTGCGTAAAAGCAACACAGCTCATCACACTGAACACACCATCCCCACTGTCAAACATGGTGGTGGCAGCATCATGGTTTGGGCCTGCTTTTCTTTAGCAGGGACAGGGAAGATGGTTAACATTGATAAGCAGATGGATGGATCTAAATACAGGACCATTCTTGAAGAAAACCTGTTGGAGTCTTCAAAAGACCGAAGACAGGGACGGAGATTTGTCTTTCAACAAGACAATGATCCCAAACATAAAGCAAAATCTACAATGGAATGGTTCAGAAATAAACGTATCCAGGTGTTAGAATGACCAAGTCACAGTCCAGACCTGAATCCAATCGAAAATCTGTGAAAAGAGCTGAAAACTGCTGTTCACAAACGCTCTCCATCCAACCGCACTCAGCTCCAACTGTTTACAAAGGAAGAATGGGTGAGAATTTCAGTCTCTCGATGTGTAAAACTGATAGACACATACCCCAAGCGACTGCAGCTGTAATCGCAGCAAAAGGTGGCGCTACAAAGTATTAACTTAAAAGGGGATGAAAGATATTGCACGCCCCAATATTCAGTTTTTTAATTTTAACAAAAGTTTAAAATAAGCAATACATTTCGTTCAACTTCACAATTGTGTCCCATTTGTTGTTGATTCTTCACCACAACATTACATTTTTTATCTTTATGTTTGAAGCCTGAAATGTGGGGAAAGGTTAAAAAATTCAAGGGGGCCGAATACTTTTGCAAGGCACAATAAACTTGATGGTTGCAAAACATACCTAAAGGCACAGTACATGAATTTAAACATGATGCTGTTCTTCAGAAGTTTCATACTAGGATTGGACTCATTGTGATATCCACTACCATACCAAGCACCAGCCAAGCAGGAAGTGTCAGAGTCAGGGCAAATCTATAAGTGGGCATAAGAAGGAGGGGAAGGATAATTGATGATGGTAGGGGGTGATGTCATCAAAGGAGGAGGGCAACGGTGTAAAGAGTGGAGTCAACGGCTAGTAAAAAAAGATCTTGTGGCTTGAACCTGATTCTTATGTACTCAGTTCAGCAGGCGATTCCACCGTTGCTGTTGGTGGAGAAGGCTAAACAACACCTGAAGGCTCTAGCTGTAGTGGAGGTGGTAGCGGTGAGTCCTATGTGCAGTCATCTCGGATGTAGGAGTCCAAATTGACTTGTATAGGGTTTGTTATCCAGGTCAATTCAAGTTCAGGTTAAGTTCGGTGACCAAACCAATTTTTTTTTTTTCAAGTCTGTGAAAATTTGGCAAACCCGAATATCTAATCCCGAATCATCTCCGATAGTCTGTCGTTAATTAATCTGCTCTCCAATGAGAACATAAATAGTCACGTCAGCCTATGATAACTGCACTACTCATCAATGTAAAAAGTACAAAATCTTGGGATGTTTTTTAATATCACATAAAAAGAACATGAACTTTAGTTTAAAACATTTTTTATGATTCTAAATTTTTTTAGGTCACTTGAAAGCAGCTTAAGTGAGGCATAAAAGTGTCTTACTCATTTATGATTCATAACCAAAATTCATGGCAAGTCATTAATCTTATGCAATGTAGCAAGAAGCCAAACCCAGAGGAAATTGCATCACATTGCACAGTATAAATCCATTATAAATCTGATATATAACTATATAGATTTTGGGAAAAATAATAAAAACGAGAGACAAAAGAATCAATAAAAGAACGGAGAATCACCTGCTAATCAACGGAATGACATAAGATGAAGATTAGGGATGATCGAATTACTCAAATATTTGGCTTCGCAAATATCTGACGAATAGGTCGCCGCTATGCGAATATTCGATGCGCAATGTAAGTCTATGGGAAGCCCGAATAGTTCCGAATAGTTGTTATTCGGGTTTCCCATAGACTTACATTGCGCATCAAATATTCGCAAGTAGTCGAATAGCGGCGACCTATTCGGCAAATATTCGCAAAGCCGAATATTTGAGGTATTCGATCATCCCTAATAAAGATCTGTTATAATCAGATCATCTTGCACCCACTAAAGAACATGTGAACATTGATTCTAGGAGAATGTTCACACTTTGCACCTTGGCTGCTGATTTTGTTGCAAAAAATTCTGCAACTGTCCCATTCATCTGAAACAAGAATCCTATGCAGCTTGGAAATTCAATTTTCATGGCGTTTGTAATATTTGTGTAAGTAGGTGGACTGAGTGCTGTAATGTTCCTTTCCCTGAAGACACCAGTCGCGTTGTTGTATTGTTGTAATGCTGGATTGGAGCCACAGACTCAGACTGGCTGTAAGGGGAGTCTAGAGAAAAGCCCCTCACAAAGAAGGACCCCAAGAACTCTGCAACCCTTTAACCCCTATACAGGGATTTGGAATTACACAAAGCCCCAGAGATCACTACCTGTGGTAGGCTGTAGTCCGTGGTCATCAGGCAGGGTCAAAAACCAGGAGATGCTAAACAGGAACAGAATCGGCAGGCAAGGGCGTAGTGAGGAGACAAAGCAGAGGTCAAATCCGGAACTGGCAGCAAGGTACAAAAACGACAGGCAGGAGGGTAGTCAAAAAACAAGCAAAGGTCAGCGCACAGAAATCAAAATACAAACAGCACATGAACCAGGAGTACAGAACTATCTCTGGCAGTGGTCATGTGACAGGAGGGGGAATAAGAAGGGTGTGGTGTCTTCCCATTGGCTGCAGGTGAATGTGGCAACGTCAGCTGGAAGACACACGCCACCTACAGTCAGACAGTGGTACTGCAGGTTCCAGGGAAACCCAGCCTAGTGGATGAGTGGAGCCTGTGCTCCACAGAGCCATGGGCACCAACTCCTCTCCCATCATCAGCACTATCCATGGTGGGAACACTGCGTTGTCTGGCGATCGGAGCAGAAGTCGCTGGAGCGGACTCCGGTGGGGACGTGACAATTGTTGAATAGTGTACTGTAATTGGTGTGCTGCGTCTTTTTTAAATAATGTACTAAAAATATATTAAAAAGACTGACCTGCACATCCAACAGCTGTGAACAGGTGCTAGCTGAATACACATTATAACTAAAAAACACATACAAGTGCACACTGAAATGCTAACAATGAATAAGTGAACTCTGGTATTGCATTACTGCTATAGGAATATTTTAAAAAAAGAGAGATATTTAGCTTATGTATTAGTTTATGTATTGGCCAATGCATGTGAGCCTGGTCACCACGGCAAGGTATATCTCTATATACAGGGAACCTAACTTGAAATGCCTCCGTCTTGGTTAAAAACCTCCATGTCTGGGCAGGTAGACTCCAGCTATAAAGGAGAATGAACACAACCTGGTTACAGGGCGGAGTACTCAATCAGAAAGAAATGCACTATAAATATATGGTTTTTAACGCAGATAGCAGCATTTCAAGTTAGGTTCCCAGTATATAGAGATATACCTTGCCGTGGTGAACTGGCGCACATGCATTGGTCAATACATAAGCTAAATATCTCTTTTTAAAAATATTTCTATATCAGTAATGCAATGGCAGAGTTCCCTTATTCATTGTTATCATTTCAGCATGCAGCTGTATGTATTTTGTAGCTATAATGTGTTTTCAGCTAGCACCTGTTCATACCTGTTGGATGTGCTGATTAGTCTTTTTGATATATTTGTAGTGTATTTGTGACGCCCTAGCAGCAGTCGGACTGCTCGGCAGACACTTCGATGAAAAGGGGGATTATTTACAGGGGAGAATGTTCGTGACACCACCTGCAGTGTGCGGTAATTGTCACGGGCGGAGGGGACGCGCTCGCCACGCTCGGGTCTGGGACTTCTGCTGCTGCTCGATGGCTCGAGCGGTGGACCGGACCTGGGGACTCGAGCAGCGCTCCTCACCCGTGAGTGAAAGGGGAATGGTATGTTTAGGGAGATTGTTCGTGACGCCACCCACGGGTCGTGGTGATAATGGCACCACCGCTGCTGGTAACGGGAATCCCAGGAGAGATGGTAGGGTGCAGCTGAGATGTTGTCCCCTACGTGGGCAGGGGTTGGTGATCCCGGGGCCCGATGGTGTAACGGGGAGGCTGGATGGCTGGGGTGCAGGGACTGCATGGCGCGGTGCCGAACGGCACTGGTGTACTCACTCAGACAATCACTGACAGAGTCGTAGGTAAACCAAAACGGCCGGATGGACGGGTCCCGCAGCCGGCTGCAGTGTTTGTTATTGTGCTCTCCCCGGACGGCTGATAGTAGCTGTCTTTCCCTGCACCTTTGAGAAAGTTCTTGACTCCTGTGGTTGCCCACCGGTAGTCCGCTCCCCGGCGTATAGGTGCCGTAGGAGCCCATTTTGCCCGCAGGCGCTGGCCCTTGGATCTCTAGCCTGTGGCGGTGGCTGTATATCCTCTCTGGGTGGACGGTTGCCTTCAATCGGGACTTAGTAGTTGGGAAACCACTGGGGTTCCTGTCACATTCGGATTTGACTATCGACGGCGGCTCCAAGCCTGGTCGGGGTCCGATGGCCCTGCCTGTGTGCTTAGCTTCACTCCGTTCCCCGGTCCGGTACCGGTGGTCCGACGCCCGACCCCGGTCCTTACGGTTCTGTGGAGTTCCACCAACTCCTGCAGACGGCCACCACCGTCTGCCAACCTTGCTGTCTGGCTCCAACCCAGACACCTCAAGTGTTCACTCCTCTCACTTTCACCTCCAAGACTGAACTGACACTTTTCCCGCCTCCAGGCCTGTGAACTCCTCGGTGGGTGGGGCCAACCGCCTGGCTCCGCCCCACCTGGTGTGGACATCAGACTCTGGAGGGAGGCAACAAGGGTTTTTGGTTTGGCTGGTGTAACTGCCTAGGGTGGGTGTGTGTGTGTTGGTATGTATGTGACTACCTGGCTAGTCCAGGGCGTCACATAATGAGGAGTACCTCCGCTGCTGTATGGGAGTGCTGGGGCAGATGGTGTGGGGGCAGCCATGATGGAGGTTCCCTCCGCAGGTAGAGAGGCCCCGGGACTCAGGGTAGAGAAAAGGTAGGAACAGTCTATGGGCCCTCTTGTTGTTGGATGGAGGGGAAGGTGCAAAGGAAGTCTATATTGATATTGGGCCGGCAGGGTGCTGGGGAGCCAGGGTACTCACTCAGGTGTGATGACGCATTCAGTGGACACAGACTCTGAGGTAAACCAAGTCTCTGGGTATCGCTGCCGTCGGTGACAGCACGTCCAGTGGTCCCTTTGAGTGATTCTGTGGTGGACTGGAGCCTTCCTCCATGCACTGTGTACTCTGTGTGTCCCTGGCCCTGTTGGCTTGAAACCTCCGGGTCCCGTCCCTCTTTTTACTGGGGACCTGCTCTTAGCAGCTGGCACGTGGGATTTCTGTGGACTGCTCTGTGTGGGAAGTCCTATCCCTCCATTGTGCTGACACCGCTAATCTCTGAGCCCTTGCAGATAGCACGTGAAGCTACTACCCACTGCAGGCTAATTGCCGGGTTGCGTGAAGCACCCCGCCCTGTGATCAGGCATTTAAATATGATATGTGAATTGTGATGGTAATGTACAGTAAGACTATATGTATACTGAAATAAGTTGTAATGTAATGTATATTGTATAGCACTTCTTTATTTAGTTGCCCAACTATAGGGTAAGAGATAGTTAAGTGTTGGGACTATCCCACAATGGGAGTGGTTAGTTCATAGGGAGAGAGATAGTTCCTTCGAGAAAGTTAGTGAAGACCCAGTGTGTGATAGATGCAGACTTATAGTATGTATATCATCAAAGCCGCATGAAGTGCGTGATTTGTGGCAAAAGGAGAGAGGAGACTGGAGGCGAGATAGCATGATCCTTCAGTGTTGACCAAGACACAAACCAGTTAACGCTGAGGCTAAAGACCAGCCTTCAAACAGAGTTATGCCAGACAGGAGGGTCTGGAGGATGGGATTTTAGCAACAAGGCCCCAAGAGTAAAATGTAATGAGTCAGAATGGACTAAGACATTAGCAAAGTTGGGTATCCCGATCTGAGTCTCCCAAAGCATTTGGGAGCACAAGGCTCTATTTTGGCCCTACTAGCTACCTACTGCCCCCCTCCACCCCACTCTATGACAAGAAGAGATGTGGATTCTGAAGCATTTAAAAGTGCAAGGCTTTAAGCTGGCACTACTGGCTAACCTCTGCCCCTCACCTTTATGAGAAGAGATGTGGATTCTGAAGCATCTGGTAACACCAGGCTCTACTCTGGCCCTACTGACTACCCCCTACACCCCTCCTCTATGAGGAAAAGAGATGTGGATTCTGAAGCTTCTGGGAGCGTCAGGCTCTATTCTGACCCTACTAACTACCTCCTACACCCCTCATCTATGAGGAGAAAAGATGTGGATTCTGAAGCATCTGGGAGCACCAGGCTCTACTCTGGCCCCACTGACTACCCCCTACACCTCTCCTCTACGAGGAGAAAAGATGTGGATTCTGAAGCATCTGGGAGCACTAAGCTCTACTCTGGCCCTACTGACTACCCCCTACACCCCTCCTCTACGAGGAGAAGAGATGTGGATTCTGAAGCATCTAGGAGCGCCAGGCTCTACTCTGACCCTACTAACTACCTCCTACACCCCTCCTCTATGAGGAGAAAAGATGTGGATTCTGAAGCATCTGGGAGCACCAGGCTCTACTCTGGCCCCACTGACTACCCCCTACACCCCTCTTCTATGAGGAGAAGAAATGTGGATTCTGAAGTATCTGGAAGTGCCAGGTTCTACTCTGATCCTACTAACTACCTCCTACACCCCTCCTCTACGAGGAGAAGAGATGTGGATTCTGAAGCATCTGGGAGCACCAGGCTCTACTCTGGCCCCACTGACTACCCCATACACCCCTCTTCTATGAGAAGAAGAAATGTGGATTCTGAAGTATCTGGAAGTGCCAGGTTCTACTCTGATCCTACTAACTACCTCCTACACCCCTCCTCTACGAGGAGAAGAGATGTGGATTCTGAAGCATCTGGGAGCACCAGGCTCTACTCTGGCCCTACTGACTACCTCCTACCCCCCTCCTCTACGATGAGAAGAAATGTGGATTCTGAAGCATCTGGGAGCACCAGGCTCTACTCTGGCCTTACGGACTACCCCATAAACACCTCCTCTATGAGGAGAAGAGTCGTGGATTCTGAAACATCTGGGAGCACAATGCTCTACTCTGGCTGTAGTGCCAAGACCCCTGACCCTCTCCTCTTCGTGGAGACGATGAGATTTAATTCACGGAAAGGGAAAGTGACTGTCATGAATTGAACTGTAGTGTTGAGCTGGGTTGTGTTTTGACTCACAGGGCCAGTAAAAACAGAAATAACCCAGCAGGAACTGTAAATGTGTCTGAACATGCTATCTGAAACTGAAACCTGCTGGAAGACGTGTACCTGCTATCTCCTGTATACAGTTGATGAAGATGAATCGTTAAGTAAAAAGTTGTTGTTAAATCTGAACTGGTGCTCTCTTTGCGAAAGCGAGTCGTCATTTGGTCTAGTCCAGCTGATGCCAACAGCAACATACGGCCTACATGGGGGTAGAGTCCACATGGCATAAGTCTACTCACCCAACCAGAACGGTGTCTTTTATGTAGCGTGCCGAGGTGTTCACAGTCAATTCCTTGCCCACTACTATCACTGGATGCCTCAGATGCATGACAATGTATAGTCATATAGTGACATACGGTATGTGTTCCATGTTGATTTCGGCGCTCAGCTTTGATTTTTAAAAAAAAAAACAACAAAGCACTCGTAACGTGAGAGCTGCAGTGTAATTGGTTGCTATTAGCATAAAAAAAAAACAGTTTTCATTTTTGACAGTCTTGATAATCCTCCCCAGCTGTAACTCCCCTGGAGTAAAGTGTTAGTGTCCACTTTGGTTCCCATGCGCCAAACTTGAGCACAGACTGGATGCAGCTGATCGAAGAGCGAAAGGAGATCTGAGCCTCATATTCTTCTGACTCATTACCATTCACATCTGAAGCAGCTGTGTTGTGTCTGGCAGGCAATGCAGATTGCACCACAGCCTGGCACAATAACTAAAAAATGGAGGAGAAGCTGAAATGTGGGGTGGAAGGGAATGAATCTTCCTCCTCGTGTAAAACGTTGAATACATCTTGAAAGTGATAGGAAATTTCTTGGTTAGAGACAAAGCTCCAAATCCTCTTCAAAGAGATACATTTAAAGACAATCTGAGAGCAGCATGATGTAGAAACAGAGACCCTGATTACAGTAATGTGTCACTTACTGGGCTGCTTGCTGTAGATTTTCTAAAAAGCGATCCAACAACTGCAGGTTCAAGTCCCTAGGGGGGCAAAAGAGTTTTAAAAACATGAAACAATAAAACTGCATAAGAGTTCGACAGGAATGAACAAAAAAATATTTGGAATTGTTAACCCATTTTTTACGCATTGGGTAAATTATGTTCAAAAAAATTAAAGCGCCAAAATTCACATTTTTTTTTTTACTGCCTCTGCCCAAAAATGTAATAAAAGGTTATGTACCTCTGATTGATTGAAACTTCTAAAACCTATAGATCAGAAAGCAAAAAAACTAAGCTATATCGACAGAATCAATAAAAAAAGTTATCTATCTCAGAAAGTTTTTTTTTTTTTTTTAAATTTCTGAAGTTTTTTGGATCACTGCAATTGTAAAAAAAAACTATTTAGGTAAGTATGGTCCAGCTATATTCGGTAATCAAATTGACATGGTGAATGAGGTCTCCTGGTTTTTCTTATGCAGGGTTAGGGGCTGTATATTTCCGTCAGAAAATGAACATTGACTGAACGTGTAAATGGAACAGATCCCAGAAGAGTAAAAAAAAAAAACAACAACTCTTCCCCCCTCCGAGAGGCATCACAGATTCCTTTCTGCAGAAAACAGTCATATGATCACAGTCAGAAAGAGGAAATATCCCAGAGATCGCTGAGCTCTGCAAAGCGGACGAGGAATCACAACATTAGTGACCGTGTATCCAGATCCACACATCCAGTCCTGTCCGGCAGAGGAAAAACGTAAGTAAGTGTTAAGTTCTTGGCAGCACTTGGGGGAAAGTTCTATGAGACTTTGACGAATAATGTTACATAAGTGTAGGATTCGTACAAATATAACAGAACTGATGTTTTCATATGAACCAGATCTGAGTCCGGAATTTGGCAGCGCGGCGCGTCATGGTGTTGTGTGATGTTTTACAGAAAAATGCAAGTAAACAATCTGCGTAATCATAAATCAGATCCATGCACGGTACAGACAAATAAAACACACAGGAGAGAAAATCTATTAAAGGAATGTTTCCGAAGGATCAACCCTCCTAAATAGTCTATATGGGCATGTCAGTCACAGAAAGCTGACAAAAATGATACCTAGATATCTGCAATCTGATGTTTTATCCCAGAGAAATTGGTGTTTTTCCTAATGAGCTGTTAAGATCTATGGGCGGAACATAGATCTCCCACAAAGAAACTGTATACAGAGTTTATTTTAAATGAAACGGGATGTTACCGATGTAACATGTGTAGATCAAGAGAGCAGACTGTCAGTCATTACATGTCTCCCACTAGCAACACCTCCTTTCATTTCTAATAAGTTCTATATTCACTGTAAAAATAAATCAATAGCGCAATCTAAGAGCACCCGATGTATTTGTGTTAGATTAGTGTAGTTAGAAGCTGCTCACCTGCTTTGGTTGTGCGCCCTCGCACAACCTCGGTGATGAGCGTGTAATTCCTCTGGATTTGAGGGGCTGTGGTAACTGGTGTTATCCGATCCTTTTGGCTGGATGGAGCTGGAGGTTTACCGCTGATGGCTCCTGGTTCACCGACTCCTTTGATCCTGGAGCTTTCAGGTCGGCTCTCCGTCCTCCCGCTGGATTATTCAAAGTGAACTGATAGATTCTGTGATCCTCAGCAGCTCTTTGCCGGATTCCCCTTCAGGAGTAGGCAATGTAGATAATAGTGATGAAACCGGTCTTTGAGCGCTAATGATGGATCAGATTCTAAATGTTCTTTTGAAGATTAGGCTTTATTGTTAAAAAGATAAAGCTCTTGTTATCACTTCACAACGCGTTTCAGCAAGATCCCCTTGAGGAACCTGAGGAAAGCAAGGGGATCTTGCTGAAACGCGTTGTGAAGTGATAACAAGAGCTTTATCTTTTTAACAATAAAGCCTAATCTTCAAAAGAACATTTAGAATCTGATCCATCAATAGCGCTCAAAGACCGGTTTCATCACTATTATCTACATTGCCTAATAAGTTCTATAGACATATTTTCAGGGAGATCTATGTCCAGCCTGGAGATTTTAACAGCTCATTTATATATTACGAAAAACACGGATTTCTCTAGAATAAGACATTAGATTGCAGATATCAATATATCATTTTATTCAACTGTATATGACCTATGTTTCCATATAGATGGCTTAGGCCGGTTTCACACATCCGGCTTTTTGCCGTTTTGCCGGATCCGGCGCTCTCCCGTACAGTTAATACAGTACAATGCTGTCATGTGACCGGCGCATGTGACCTGGAAGTTACAGCGCTGTCATTGTACTGTATTATCTGTACGGGAGAGCGCCGGATCCGGTAAAACGGCAAAAAGCCGGATGTGTGAAACCGGCCTTAGGAGAGTCGATTTTACTTACAGATTGCCTTTAAGGATTTTTTGTCAATATTTTTCTTCAAAATATCTCAAATTTTGTACAAAAACATGCGACTTTTTACTATTTTACACCACTTTAAAATTGAGGGTGTCAAAGTAAGTATAGACAGCTAAGTAAATGAACTGTGAGCAGTGTCAGACAGTACCATTGATTCTGGGGGGGTACTCTTCAGCTAAATACAAGCATAACATTCCCCTTATTCACAAATTTACTTTTGCTTCTATATAATAATAAATTGAGTAGTTTGTTAAATGAATCATTAGATGCTACAATATTTTGATAAATTCGGTGCAAATGAAACGGTAAAATTGCCACAAGAAGAAATTTTAAGAAACATCCCTGGTAATAATTTTCCCTTATTAGCCATGTGCACAAATTGAGTATTTGGTGAATTTTTTACCTCAGTATTTGTAAGGAAAAAGCAGAAGTGGAGCAATCAGGAGAAAAGTATAATAGAAACATGGGCACCACTTCTGTATTATTCACCCACTCCTGGTTTGGGGTTACAAATACTGAGGTAAAAAAACTCACAAAATACTTTGAGTATTTGGTCAGTTTTTTACCTCAGTATTTGTAACCCCAAACCAGGAGTGGCTGACAAATACAGAAGTGGTGCCCATGTTACTATTATACTTTTCCTCTGATTATTCCACTCCTGGTTTCCGCGGTAAATACTGAGGTAAAAAACTCACCAAATACTCAATGTGTGAATGTGGCCTTAAGGGGGCTTTACATGCAACGACATATCTAACGATATGTCGCCGGGGTCACGGAATTCGTGACGGACATCTGGCGTCGTTAGCGACGTCGTTGCGTGTAACAGCTACGAGCGAGTGTCAGTGATCAAAAATAGTCACCTAATCGTTGATCGTTGACATGTCGTTTATTTTCATAATGTCTTTCCTCCTTCTGGACGTAGGTTGTTCGTCGTTCCTGAGGCAGCACACATCGCTACATGTGACAGGGAACGACGAACAACAGCTTACCTGCGTTCTCCAGCAACGAGGTGGGCGTGTCGTTAATATGGCTGGTCTCTGCCCCTCCGCTTCTATTGGTCAGCCTTTGTGTGACGTCGCTGTGACGGCGCAACAACCTCCCCCTTAACAAAGAGGTTGTTCGCCACCCACAGCGACGTTGCTAGAAAGGTAAGTATGTGTGACGGGTGTTAGCTGTTAGCAATTTTGTGCGCCAGGGGCAGCGATTTGCCCGTGGCGCACAAATTACGGGGGCGGGTACGCTTGCTAGCGATATCGTAGTGTGTAAAGCCCCCTTTAGTCACATTATGCATCTTCTCCGACATGGGACATGGTTTAGTGATACGTGGGTATGACCAAATTAAGAGGGATGAGCGAACCCGAACTGTAAAGTTTGGAGTTCATACCGAACACCAGGTGTCTGGGTCCCAGACCCGAACACAGACTTTTACCTGTATGTTTGGGTTTGTCATCCAAATAAAGCTTGTTGAAAGGTTGCAGAGCAGCAAATCAGTAAGCTTTTCTGGTGTGAGCACTTCCGGCCCAATCACAGCCATGTCAAGTATTGGCATGGCTGTAACTGGCCAAAGAAAGCACTGTAAAAATAAAAAAAATGCCGTAAGCTCCCGCCCTATTCCGATAGCCAGTGCGGGTAAAACAACAGCTACAGGCTGCACTCCCCACCTGTGAGTTTTACTGTGGCTGGATATCAAAATAGAGGAGATTCTATGGCGTCTTTTTAAAACTTTAAATAAATAATTAAAAAAAAAGGCTTTTGGTCCCACCCATTTTTGATAACTAGCCACGTTAAAGCAGAGAGGTGGGGACTGGTATAGTCAGGATGCGAGTAGCCGAGAATATTGGTCCCCCCAGCCTAAAAATACCAGCCCGCAGCTGACCAGAATTTGCACATCACATTATTACCTCGCTGCACTGGACGCACGTTTTGCCGTGGCTTCTTCAAGGGGCAAAAGATGTGCAATTTTTTTTATTATTATTATTTTTAGCCGTTTTTGTAATTTTTACAAATTGGTGTGATCCAAGTATGATAGATTATGCAAATGAGTTTTCAGTTAGATTTATAATTTGCAAGTACATAAAAAGTGACAAACTCACTTACGGTAACTAGGACAATTGGGTAATTTGGAGAAACAGCTGTAGAAAGAAGTGTGCCAAATTTATGAAACATTGGACAACACTTTGCACCAAATCTATTAACAATTTTGACAATGCAAAAACAACCAAACTATCTTTTATGTCCCCTCATGATAACTACGCAGTGATTTTTTTTTTCTTTGTAGTTGCAGCTCTTCACTTTTGCTAGACAAGGGCTAAAAAGGAAAAGCCCTTCCCAAATAGCTGAATCCTTGTCATGGATTCTAGGAATGTTATGTACAGTTACAGCTGTTGTTTCCCGGTTTGGCATACCATTGTAGTGAAAAGGACAAGTTTGTATTTATAGCGACTCGTATGCATATGGATTACAATTTCCTGCTATGTGTAATATGAAGAGCTGCTCCGGAGCACAAACTGCAGCTCTAACAAGTATAATAAGAACGTCTCTGCTTCTTACATTTGTCTAGTCTTTCCGGGAAGAATCATGTCCAGCAACGCACGTGTGGAAAGTCTCGTCATTCTGCCGCACGTCAGTCCAGAAAATAATCAGCCTCAGGAGTCTCAGGAAGAACAAAGTAAACATGTTCCAGCTGAAATGCCCAAACGGTTTTTAAAATTTTTCCAAGGAGAACCTGAAGTCCTTGGGGTAGGTATATGTCATTAATACTTGTCATTCACCAACATTGCCTCCTGTCCCCATAGCCACTTACAGGAGATTGCATGTCTTCTCAGTGGCCAAAATGTATTCAAGTGCATAGGAGAAAGATATAAAAATAAATGTAATCTATGGTCCTCAATAGGGAAAATAACAAAACTCAAGGTACAGCCTCAGGGTGGAAAAATGATCCCAGGCTAAGGCTAAGACCGTACTTTGGGTTTTTACCTGCGTTTTAGGTGCTTTTTAGGTCCGTTTTGAGAAGCACCTTTTTCATGCCAAAAGGCATGCGTTTTGATTTCCCAGCAAAGCCTATTGAAAATGGGGATTTCTAGACCGCACTTAGCGTTTCTAAACGCAGCGTTTAATTTGCATATTTTGTGGCAAAAACCATGCGTTCAAAGAAGCAGCATGTCAATTGTTTTTGCCATTTTGGGTGCATTTTGCTAACATTACAGTCAATGAGAAATGGCAAAAACCAAGATTCCTTCAAATTCCTGAGTTTTTCCTGCTTTTTTGGTGCAGAAAACATGCGTTTTGGACTTCAAAATAATGATTTCATATGTCCCTTTACACACACACATAGTTCGACAATTAAAATAAAGAAATTTATGAATTTATTGCTATTTTTCCATAAAATATCATATTACCGCAATAATTTAATGAAATACATATAATTCCATGAATTTTCCTAAAAATATAGGTTTGATTCTTTTTTTCTAATTTTTTCATTGAGTTTGACTATTTAAACTTTATTAAGCAGTGTCTTTATGTTCAAAACGCATCTATCAGAACGCAGGTAAAAAGCGCTGAAAACGCATAAAATACGCTGTAAATACGCATGCGTTTTCAGCGCTAAATTTCTGAAAAAGGCAGCTTTTGTCAAATCAATTAATTACACCATAGGCGTTTTGGACGACGCAAAGTGCATTCCTAGCCTAAATGTTAGGAACATTGGGCTACAGTTACGTAGCAAACTGACGACAAAAATTCAGAAAGACCTATTTGCTTAAAACAGGTTAAGGGTCAAGGTGTTCCGTTGCGACTGAAGGCACCAATGAAGGTTCCTCTGAGTGCATTTTTGTTGTTGACTGCGGCAGATGTTTCCATTTATGGCCAAAGACTACAAGATGACACAGGAACTCCAGATGTAAGGTATAGATAATGAAGGAATCAGTTAAAGAAAGCAAATTTTACTGATGGACTTGATAGAACAAATATACACTATTCACAAAAAGTTCGGGATATTTGGCTTTGGTGAAAATTATGTAAAATGTAAAAAGTTCCCACTACAGTGATATTTTATCATGGAAGTAAGGCATTTACATAGAAGCTGCAATGGTGATTTCCTCATCTTAAACTATTTATTGAAACAAAAGTCAATAACAGTAGTGGGTATAAAAAATGTCAGTGTCTCAATAAGGCTGCTTTCACACATCCGGTTTGAGCACTGCAGCTCAATCCGGCTGTGAAACCTATGCAACGGATGCAGCGAAAACACCGCATCCTTTGCATAAGTTTTTACATGCGGCCCGTCCGTTTTTTTCCAGTTGCGGCACGCTACTGAGCATGCACAGTGGAAGAAACCGCATGCGGCGGCCGGATGCGTTTTTTTCCGCATCGCGCCGCATCCGGCGTCCATAGGCATGCATTGAAAAATGCGCCGCAGCGGCCGGATGCGACGCAATGCTTTTTTTTTGCCGAAGCAAAAAACGTTGCAGGCAACGTTCCATCCGGCCGCGGCATCGGCTAAATCTGCCGCATGCGGCAAAAAACCGGACCGAACGCAAGCCCATGCGGCACAATACGGCACTAATGTAAGTCTATGCAAAAAAACCCGCAACCGGCGGCAAATAAATGGTTGCAGTTTTTCTGCAGAGTGCCGTATTGTGCCGCAGAGCAAAAACTGGATGTGTGAAAGTAGCCTAAGGCTGCTTTCACATTCGCGTTCTTTGAAATCCGCCAGGTCTCCTGGCGTCAGGAGATTGGTAAAGTTCCTTACCTGCGGTGATGAAGTCCTGCCCTCCTGACGTCAGCGCTGTCACTGTCTTCCATGGCCACTGCTTGTCATATCTCCTCTCGCTGCCGACTCGAGACTGTGACTAGCGGTGACGTCACGGGCCGCTCGCGATACTTTGTTTGTGAAGGCGGTGGTCATTGAACTCAGTGACAGCGCTGCTTTCAGGAGTGCAGCGATCACCGCAGGTAATGTACCTCGCTAACCTCCTGACAACAGTACTCGTCATGCCCTGCAGTGACCTGGGCTGACCTATTGATGTTAGCTCAGGTCACTGCACGCCTCTCCCAGCCAATATGGAACATTCTGTTCTTCATTGACTGGGACAGTGACTATGGTATGGATCGTCGTGGGACCCCCTTGGATTACACCAGACCTGGATTTATTTTTCTTTCTAATAAATTGGTGAAAGAAGGAATGTTTTGGGGAGTGTTTTTTCAAATAAAAATGTGTTTGTTGTCTATTTTTTTTATTACTGACTGAGTTGGTGATGTCGGGTATCTGATAGACACCTGACATCACGAACCCCAGGGCTTGATGCCAGGTGACATTACACATCTGGTATTAACCCCATATATTACCCCGTTTGCCACTGCATCAGGGCAACGGGTTGAGCTGGAGCGAAGCACCAGGATTGGCGCATCTAATGGATGCGCCACTCCTGGGGCGGCTGCGGCCTGCTATTTTTAGGTTGGGGAGAGTCCAATAACCATGGACCTCCCTAGTCTGAGAATATCAGACCCCAGCTGTCCGCTTTACCTTGGCTTGTGATCCAATTTTGGGGGGACCCCCCACGTGTTTTTTTTAAAAATTATTTATTTAATTTAAAATAACAGCGTGGGGTGCCCTCAGTTTTGGATTACCAGCCAAGGTAAAGCTGCCAGCTGTGGTCTGCAGGCTGCAGCCGTCTGCTTTACCCTAGCTGGCTATCAAAAATAGGGGGAACCCCACGTCATTTTTTTTTTTATTTATTTTTTTGGCTAATTACAAGGCCAAGCACCCCTTAGTGCCACATGAAAGGCACCAAAGGGTGCAAATTACAAAATGCAGGAGAGTGGGACATTATGTGTCTTTCTGCCATTATAATGAAAGAAAAGACTGATATGAAGTGTACAAGCACAAGAAAATCACCAGAGCGCTCTACGCTGTGAAAGGCAGTAGAAAATGGCACTGGAGTGAACATGTGACCGCCTCATGTAGGTTGAAGCTATGGATCCTGAGTAAATTTATGAATTTTCCCTCCTTCAGTTTTTTTGCGATATGCAAAAAAAATGGAAGGCACATGGATGACAAACAGATGACATACGGACCGTATACGTAATGGAAACAGATGCCCCACGGATGCACCCGTGAAAAAAACGGACCGTTTTTTGCGGACCGCAAAAACGGATCGGTCGTGTGAATGTAGTCTTATTCTGATCTGCCGTTTATAAACAGCAGGCAGAAATAAGTGAATAGCGCCCCCCAGCATCAGAAAGTCTCCGGGGATTGAGGGGGCAGCTGAGACCCTGGAGATCATGATTCAGACCGGTTTTCCGGTCCCCGCTCACGTGATCACCGGTATACACCGTATACCGATGATCACGTTACAGTAAATGACAGCACCGGTAAAAAAATATTTATCTCCCTTCTGGCATGAACAAACATGTCATGTTCTGGGGCGTCTGCGGCCTGCTATTTTTAGGCTGTGAAGGGCCAATAACTATGGACCTTCCCGCCCTGAGAATACCAGACCATAGCTGTCCACTTTACCTTGGCTGGTGATCCAATTTGGGGGGCCCTAATTTTTTTTTGTAATTATTAATATTTATAAAATAATTATAAATAAGAGCCTGGGGTGACCTCCACATTGGATCCCCAACCACGGTAAAGCTGCCAGCTGTGGTTTTCAGGCTACAGCCGTCTGCTTTACCCTAGCTGTCTATCAAAAATGGGGGGACCCGTGGCAGATGGGGGTGGCAACCCGTAGCTGTCTGCTTTATCTGCGCTGAGAATCAAAAATACCGCGGAGCGCTACATCATTTTTTTAATGATTTATTTTTACAGTACTGTGATATCAGGAAATCAAAATACAGGGAAGCCCATTTTTTTTAGTTATTTAAATAAATCATTAAAAAATATGTGGGCTCCCGCTGCATTTTTTGTATTGCTAGCAAAGGGTAATCCAAGCAACTACTGGCTGCTAACCCCCACTGTTTGGTGTTACCTTCACTGGCAATGGAAAATCCAGGGAAGCAGTTTTTATTTTTTTTGCCAAAAAACTAAAAAATAAAAATGACGTGGGCTTCGCCATATTTTTGTATGCTAGCCAGGTACAGCAGGCAGGTACGGCTGCCCCCAACCCCCAGCTGCCCATTTGTACCCGGCTGGGAACTAAAAATATAGGGAAATCCTTTTTTTAATTATTTAATGAAGTTCATGAAATAATAAAAAAAAAAACAAACAACACGGGCTTCGCCCCATTTTTGTGTCCAGCCAGGTACAACTAGGCAGCTGGGGATTGGAATCCACAGCACAGGTTGACCCGAGCTTTCTGAGCCCCTCTGCTGCAAATTGCAGTCCGCAGCCGCCCCAGAAACTGGAG